>NC_134459.1:108847815-109176252 GCF_047948215.1 Lycorma delicatula | reverse complement strand
AGAAATACTATGAGCTTAAAATTGTTTTTACAGTTTCAGTGTTATGAATATTATTAAAAATTTAGTATTTTTATGACGATTAAAGCTTTTATCAAAATAAAAACTTTACCAAAGAAGTACTGTTTATCAAATGTGTTTCTTCAACAAGTGGTCTCGGTTCAATCGCAAACGTTTACGGCCTTAGTGAGTTTCTGCGTTACTCAACACTACACGTGTTTTGTGTTTTTTATTCCCATATAAATATATATCTTTATATATATATATATATTCTTGTGTGCGTGTGTATGAAAGTGAACTCCTCCTAAACCGCTGTACCAATTTTGATGAAATCTTTTGTGTGTATTCAAGGGATTTGAGAATGATTTAGATTCACAATTTGGTCCACTGGAAAATGTTTTTTAATTATTTTTTTATTTATAAGTAGTTGTTGATTTTGGAATGTTTTACATTGGATCCGGCAGACTGCACTACCATTGCAGTATCGAAAATTCAATAATATTCTATTTTAATTTTAGTTTGTCCCGACAATTGGTGCTGCGATCAAATTGAGAAAAATATTTCTCAATTTTGCTATTATTGTGTTACAAAAAATCGCGAGAAAACAGTTTTTTAATAAATAAGAGATTAATAAATCAGATGGAAATTTAAACAAAGGAAACCAATCAGATCAATGCAAGATGGCCGCTGTCAAACACAACGACCAATTACAAAGAGCCCGTATGGCCGTTGCCAATGTAAACAAAATCACAACTGATTAAGTAACAAGTAGGCAGCACTGCGATCGCGTTTAGAATTGTGAGCATATTGAGAAATATTATATTATTATTTATTGAAATAACGTTTTAACGCGTAATTAAAAAATATACATTGTGCAAATTTGTAAGGTACAGTATTGAAGTGAAAATGTTTTTTTAATTTATTTATGTGTTGTTGATGTTGGGATGGTTAAGGTTCACAATTGGGTCCGGTAGGCAGCGTGTGGGTCCGGTAGGCAGAGCTGCGATCGCGTTTTAGAAGTTTTTTTTTTAATTTTTGGTTTATCAGTCAAACCCGGTAGTTGGTGCTGCGATCGGATTCTAGGAATTTTTTTTATTTTGTTGCTTTTTCGCATATCAGTTAGTTGCGTCGTAGCTTAGTGTTGTTCTTACATTAAAATTCGTATTTAAAGAATAGTTTGAATTAAATCCGATAGGTAGTGCTGTTCTGACAATTGGATTTATTTACATTCTGAAATTTATAAAGTTAAAGGTGAAATTTTATAAGGTTCCGTAATGTTTTGTAAGTTTCTTAATGTTCAGTATTAATTGTAATGATTTTGCAGCCACAACACTTTTCGATAAAAAATTATTTTCCACCGAATACTGTGATTAGAGAGTGTTGTGAATGAAATCCGATAGGTAGTGCCGTTGTTTTGTCATTTGGATTTATTTACATTTTGACTTTTATAAAGTGAAAGGTTAAATTTTGTTAAATTGCTAATGTTCAGTTTTTTAAAGTTTTATGAAACTTTCAATTGTTGTCATTTAATCTGTATGTATACTCAGATCTAGCAGTAGCGAAGCATTGCCGAATCTGCTAGAATTGCGCGCTTATTAAGAATATTATATTATATTATTATTTATTGAAATGACGTTTTAAAATTAATTAAAAAATGTACATTGTAAGGTGCAGTATTGAAGTGAGTATTTTACATGATTTTTCATGAATTTTAATGATGTATACACGTGCATTAAATAACAATCAACTTAACCTACAAATTTAATTTAATTGTCAGTTCTCATTTGATTCTATGCAACTTATTAAGTATTGAACGGCTCTTTGAAAATAAAAATGTAAGTTTGTAAAATAAATTATAACATTTATAAAATTCAAATATAAGTTACTTATAATAATTATAGTTTAAAGTATATTTAAAAAATTGAATTTATAATGCTTTAGCTGATTAATTTTATAAAAAGTTTTCTAAAATTTTTTTTAATTTACAATTAACTAAAATTTGGTAAAATAGATGTTAAAATAAAGAATGAGAAAAATGATAAAAATTTCTACTAAAATTTTAACTACGTTGCTTTTTTACAGTGCTTTAATTTTTTTATTAATTGATTAATTAAGCTGTTACATGGTTATGAAACATCAAAATTATTAATTAAAAAAAAAAAAAAATATGTAGGAGGTACTTTTTTTAGAATGATGTTAAGTGAAAATTAGTAGTAATGTCGATGAAAATTTATTAATTACACTAATTATTAATTTTACGACGTTTCGATTTTTTAATTCAATTTTCATCGGACATCCAATATTTAGTGAAAATAAATATTAACCTTACTACACATAATTAATGAATAAACCCATTACAATAATACAACAATCACAAATTGATAATATCATACTAATAGTCATTTTAATGGAATTTAGAACACATTCCTGCTAATTTTAACTTAATTAAGTTACTTATATTTATGTGTGTGCATTTATTACAGAATAATGCCGCGTCAGGACAACGTCTGTCGGGTTCAATCGCAAACGTTTACGGCCTTAGTGAGTTTTTGCGTTACTCAATACTACACGTATTTTGTGTATATAATATATATATATATATATATATACTAGCGGACCCGACAGACGTTATTATTGAAACGTTATTTCAATAAATAATAATATAATATTTCTCAATACGCGCACAATTCTAAACATGATCGCAGTGCTGCCTACTTGTTACTTAATCAGTTGTGATTTTGTTTACATTGGCAACGGCCATTTGTGATTGGTCGTTGTGTTTGACAGCGGCCATCTTGCATTGATCTGATTGGTTTTCCTTTGTTTACATTTCTATCTGATTTATTAGCCTCTTATTTATTAAAAAATTGTTTTCTCGCGATTTTTTATAACACAATAATAACAAAATTACGAAATATTTTTCTCAATTTGATCGCAGCACCAACTGTCGGGACAAACTAAAATTAAAATAGAATATTATTGAATATTCGATACTGCGATGGTAGTGCAGTCTGCTGTATCCAATGTAAAATTCATTCCAAAATCAACAACTACTTATAAATAAAAAATTAATTAAAAAACATTTTCCAGTGGACCAAATTGTGAATCTAAATCATTCTGGAATCCCCTTGAACACACAAATGATTTCATCAAAATCGGTCCAGCCGTTTAGGAGGAGTACACTTTCATACACACGCACACAAAAAAAATATATATATAAAACAGTTGTTCATGTTTTATTTATATTTAGCATTTCGACAGTTATGAAAAAGAAATTGTTTTATTCGTTATCTGAATTTTTTAACAAGGTTATACTTATTTTTAAAGTTAGTGATAATTATAAATTACCGGTTTACTTAATGCTGATTAAGTTTACTCTATGTCTTAGGTTAGTTAGCGACGTCCATTATGATTACTTACTATAACGGTTTTGTAATTACGGTGATCTACAGTTTAGTGCATATACCTTCAGTTGCTGGCTACACATCTTTACACCGCATTATTTTGTTTTCAAAATCATATTCCGTGAGAATTTCCAGATTTTGTAGAACCTCCTGATTTTAAGGATAGTTACTCATCTTGTTCAGAGCTTATTATAATATATTTATATTTTATTATTACTTTTTGTCTGATTTGATTTGCTTCTTCATTCCTTTTCATTTAATTACTAATGTTTCAACTCGAAGTATTTATACAACCTCATTTAACTTCTTCCTAACTTAATTAACCGGTAGTCTTAACTCTTGCATAAATCCAAATTAGCCCATTTAATTTTACTTAACACAATTAACATTCTACTATAATACCATATAAAAAAACAGTTGTTTTTATCTGTAGCTTTCCTTGTAATCCACTATTCCTGCAAAATATATTTTCCTGGGTATAATTTTAAAATTACATTTACAATTACAATTTTTTATTGTTGGTAATGTCGATGTGATATTTACCTCATTACATTCATTTTTTCTGTAATCAGTACTACCAATTAATAAAAAATTATGACAGCTCTTGTATTTATTTTTTTTTTTTTTAGGGCTTATATAAAAACTCCATTCAGAAAGTTGTTTTTTGGACATACCGTTTTAGTAGTGCAGTGTTACGTTTTTCACTTGATAACATCTCTAGAATAATTTAATTAAAAGTTTTAAGTAAAAAAAAAAAAGTATGATAAATTCCATGTTTCGTTTATTAATTTTATGGAGGAAATAAATAAATAATCCTTTTATTCCGTAAAAAACAATACAAAATTGGATCATAATTGTCAACAATCAATAACTAGGAAAATCTAGTTAAAAGCCTAAATTATTAAAATTTTAAAGTTCTTTCTATCCATTCATCCGCCTCATTTAAACATAAAAAACGTATCATTCATATCCAATTCACATCTTTATGACATCAGGCTCTGTCCTTATAAAATTTTGATTAATTATCCCAGGGGACATCTATGAACTCGTCAATAGAGTTGAACACCCTAGTCTCCGAAAGGCGTATTAGTCGAGATTTAAACCGACTCAGAACGGGAATTTGTTTGAAATTTCAATAATTTGACATGAAATACTTTTAATATAAATCCAGAACGAGCATGGTGTAAACCGGTAGACCTTCTGTCACCAATTTTCATCTCCAAATCAGCATCAGTCATGAACGTTATATATATATATTTATGTTTTAACATTGTAAATAATACGAACACATGAACAAAAATGTTGGTAAAAATTTAATTATGAGGTGTCTTTTTCAAGATGATAATAGCGAAATCTTTTAATCCATTGAATTATTTTTTTTATACTATATAAAAGAAGAATATAAAAATTTTAAATTAAATGTAACTGAAACAAATAATAAATGTATTATAGAGTATGTATTGATTATTAAAATAGCAAAAAATGTTATGAAACTTGTTCACCGGTTATGTAAAGATAACAAATAAATGGATGAAAACGAGGGCTAATAAATAACTACTATACATCTAGATTAATAAATGGAAAACGCTGGAACTTTACGATAGAATGATTGAACACATTCTTGTAAACGGTGCTACTAGATTTACTGATAATCCGGGTGTTTCTAAAATGGTGGGCTGTTATACTTTTTTGGATTCTGCTTGTAAAACTAAACTAAAAATATTCTTAGGAAAAATGGCAATTTCTCCTTCGTTCTCCTTCTGTCCGCTATTTTGTTAGTTTTATATAATAATTTATATCTCAAGTTCAGATAGACGAATAACATTAATATTTGATAATAGTCTTGGTAATAAAGTTTTAAAATGAGCAAAAAATCAGGATTACACCTTCGGAAATTACAAAATGGCTGCCATGTTTATTTTTCAATCCGTTACTCTCCATAAATATTAGTTTTATCAAAATTTATGTTATTTGCTAAAAATGTTAAGCCTTTTATTTTGATCAAATTGACATTTTATTTTTTTTAAAATCTGTTAACAAATAGCCGCTTTATGGCAGAAAATTGATGTTGTAATTATGTGTCCGTTTTCATGTCCACCACTTTACATTCAATTCGATGAAATATTAATTGTTTTTATTTATTGTTAATTCTAGTATTGTAATTTAGTTCATATTAGGTATTAATTTTCTCACAATAATAGACCTAATAATTAAGACATAAAATTACATCAATTTTCCCCCATAACTCGACTATTTAACCAATTTAAAAAAAAATAAATGTCATTTTGTTCAAAATAAAAGACTTAATATTTTAGAAAATAACTTAAATTTTGATAAAACTAATATTTATGGAGAGTAACGGATTGAAAAATAAACATGGCCGCCATTTTTTAATTTGTAAAGGTGTAATCCTGATTTTTTGCTCATTTTAAAACTCTTATTACAAAATATTAATGTGATTCGTCTATCCGAACTTGAGAATAAATTTTTATATAAAAATAACAAAATGGCGGACAGTGAGAGAACGAAGGAAAAATTGCCATTACTCCTAAGGATAATTTTTGTTTAGTTTTACAAGAAGAATACGGAAAAAGTATAGCCAGCCCACCATTTTAGAAACACGATGTGTATATATATATATATATATATATATAAAGCGCGCCACGAAAAAGTATCCTCTCCAGAATATTGAATAGAATATTAACGTCATTAGTTCGAGCACAGGACATTGGCATGGAAAATTGTAGCAAAGAAAGGGGACGTGCACTCCTACGTAAAAAACCCTCACTCCCATAAGTCATGTGATCGTCCCTTCCTTCCACGCTTCGACCAGAAATTACCTGTTGTGTTGTAGCGTGCGTGGGTTAGCAATATATTCGATACTATAGCGAGTGATTACTTTAATCGTACATAAGAACCGATTCTTTGAAGGAAACAAAACCGATTACTTTTTCAGGATTTATTCCGTGAAGCGTTTCCTAATCGTCCCGCCCTGGTTAAACGTAGGATTCAGCAGTTAAAAACCTGCGCCAAACGGGATCTGTTGTAAATGCATCAAAAACAGGGCACATCTGTCCGCACTCCTGAACACCGTGCACATTTTTCCGTAGTGATGCTTCGTAATCCTCGGAAGTCTACCAGCTATAGGTCGGAAGTATTTGCTATAGGTCGGGATGAGTAGAACAACTCGCAGACGTATCTTGAGGAAGTTGAAGTGGAAACAGTAGCGCATCATAGTTGTGCAACAACTGAAGGAACCGGACAAGGGAACAACTTGTGACTTTTTGTCGCTAATTGCTATCAATCTTACATAGATTACTGAAGACGTTGGCGGAGCTACATTTCCTAGCCCATTGTGTGTGTGTGTGTGTGTGTGTGTGTGTGTGTGTGTGTGTGTGTGTGTGTGTGTGTGTGTGTGTGTGTGTGTGTGTGTGTGTGTGTGTGTGTGTGTGTGTGTGTGTGTGTGTGTGTGTGTGTGTGTGTGTGTGTGTGTGTGTGTGTGTGTGTGCGGGCGTATTTATAAGTATTGTTATTGACAATATTTTTATGAAGAATGCAAGTTATAAACGCAATAACTTTTGCCTTATTTATGTATTAAAACATAAAAAAAGTTCTATACAACAAAAAATCAGTGTTGTTAAATAAAGATTAAATAATCAAGAATTAGTTGACAAATTTAAAATAAAAATTTCTTTGTTAAAACATATCACATCTATTTATCCTTTCTGCTCAGGAATTCACGCAAAGTATTATAACAATTAAAATAAATTAAGTTTCAGGTCTACTATACGAGCTAGTAAAGTATGTACGCGGCAATGTGTTACCTTATTTTCTAATATTACACAAAATTTCTAATATTTCCACAAAATGTAATGAAGTTTGTGGATCCAAAGAAATCCAAATCAGGAGATTGTAGCTAATGTGAATATTTAAACCAGCGCTCTTAGCAATTCAGCTGACCTGTAGCTTTGTTTTATTGCTAGTAATTTTTAATTAGAATTATATGTTTTTAAGACCTTAAATCAAATACGGTGTTATAAATAGTTACCCTTACTGAAAAAAAAAAAAAAATATATATATATATATATATATATATATATATATATATTATTTAAAGAGAAATATTAAGGTATTTTAATATTTTTTTTTGTTGAACGGAAACAATAATCTTGAAACACCTTTATAACTGCTTAAGAGGAAGTAAAGCTTTATACGTAAAAGGTTACTTATAAGTAAAAAACTTGCTTTAAAAAAAATATAACAAAAATGCTACATTGTGCGGATCAATAATTGAAAAAAAAAAAACAATTAAACTCTTTGTATGATCTTTCTATTGTGACCTGTTGTCATGTTTACATTATTATATTCAGTGTGGATATTATTTGAGGTTTAAAAAGAAGTATTATTAGATTACTAATTACTTCTTTAAAATCATTTTGAATTTCAGTTATTTTATAGTTTAAGGAATAACCAGAATTATTATTTTTTTTGTTTACACCCACAACGAACATGTTGACTAGATGTTTTGAATTCATATCATAATAACAATACCCTAATTGGTTAGTTTAACTGGAAGTTGTGATAGGTTTGTTTTGTTTGCGGTCGATTCTACCACTGCGGTAGGTTATACTGTTAAAGATACAAGAGGAGGTGTGGTATAACGCAAAGCAGTGCATCAGGGCTTCGCACCTGTTGAGAGTAATCAATAGTCTCAACAGGTGCCCGATCAAAAACCACGCTCGTACTGTGTCGCGCTACAATTTAAACGCCTTTTTATCTGACATTTTGCCTTACACGACTTATTCGTTTTTAAAAACATAAAATAGTTTAATTTTTGTATGCGAAGTTATTCAAAAATGTATATATATTTTTCATTTACGTTTATGAAACAGATCATTTAATTTTTTTTCGCAAAAATCTTATACAATGGAATAATTTAGCGATACAAAAAAGTATAAATACTAAACAGATGTAAAAGTGGAATTGTATCTGTACCATGATATTACTTTCTGGTGTAATATTGTAATTGCTGAACTGATTTTTCTCTGTTTTAAAACGTTATTTTTCTATGATTTGTACCCCTTTTGACTTTTATACTTTTTTTTTGGCTTGGGTACCCTTTGGTAAAATATATCAACTAATATTGGGTATGACAATGATCAGAAAAACGGCACTGGGATACCAAATATTTATCTAAGTACCGAATTCTTTATGTGGGTCTGAATACTTAATTTAAAAAATTAATTTTATTTTATCAACTCTACGAAAAATAACCGGGCAGTTAATGTAATACTATTATCAATATGCCAATGATGCTATCTCAGTTGGTATTTAAATGTTACCATAAATAATATCTTAATTGTTAAAGTAATAATAAGTAAAGTAAGTAATATCTTAATTGGTATTTAAACGTTACTGTTGATTGATTTTTATTTTTCCCACTAGATGATCCATATTGATCCACTTTGAAAATTCTAATGAAATGGCTACGTTGACGCTGATTATAATTATTTATTAAATACCTATTATATTTAATAAGTGCATTATCATCTAAAATTTAAAATTATATATTTTGAGCTTCCTTCAAAAATCAAAATGAATTTTTAAAAGTAAAAAGTAGATGGAAAAATATCATTTAATATTTTAACCCCCAAAAATAGAATTTTGTTGTGAAAAACCGTATCCATCTTTGTGAATCCAGAAATATTTGTAAATATGATTCGGCATAAGATAAAGGTTCTTATTTTGCTTTTTTTTACCATTTTTAATAAATTACTCTCTTAAAATATGTTCCCACCAAGTTATTTAAAATAAACTAAAAAATTTTCAACAAAACTATAAGATTTAAAAATAATATTAGTTTAAAAACGCTAAAATCTCTACATTTTCGTTTAATATCAGAAATAAAATAAATATTCAAATAATTTTCATTAATCCTTTCTCACTTTTTTTTTATTCTTATTGTATTTATTTAATATATTAATGTATTTTTTTTTTCTATAATTTTGTAATTTATTAACTTTTATTCATTAATAGATACTTCTACCTTTAAAAATCTTAATTTTTGGCATTTTTTACGCTACTCTGATTAAGATTTTACCATGGTATTCTTTGATTTGTCCAGGCAGGTAAACGTTGAGACAATTCTTTTTATTATTCTTGGAATAGTACGCTCACAGTGAAGTGATTTTTATTAAGCATAGTAACGTACCGGTCTGAGTACGTCATTTATTTGTTTACTGAATAATAATAATAATATTTAATATTGATTTAAATTGTATAAATATTAAAATATATATATAAATGTAATCTTTTTTAATTCATGATATAAGTTCCGAAGCTTGTGGATAGGAATATGAAAAGGAAATTTTGTAGCATATGAAAAATGTCCTACCTGACAGGATTCGAACCCGGAACCTCCGGATGAAAGGCCGAGACGCTACCACTCTGCCACAGAGATCGGCTGAATAAATATATAACTGACTTTTTCGGGCTACGCGTACAAGTTGCTTGGATCTTTTCACATTCTGTTCAGATACGGACGGCCTGCCTGATGATTTCCCTTTAAGACACTGGTGTTTCCTTCAACATATTTAACCGCTGTAATATTGTTTTATTCGAGGCGCGACACCACCTTATTCACGTCGATATTACGCTAAACTGTGGTAACCTATCTTGTTTCGATAAACCAAATCACGCATTAAGCTTTTTGCTGCGCTGTCGTCACGACTGAGAGTGGGACTACCGACCAGATACGCAGTGAAGGTCACACAGTGTGCTAACCACGATGAATATTTACGATGAAAACTTCAGAATAATGAACATAAACATAAAAACCGGTTGCTTTTAATCGATTCCATTATTTCATTACGATTTCTTATAACCAAGGAGTTCTATTATAAACACTCCATATTTACATTATTATTTACTGTATTTACTTATTTCTAGTTTTATGTAATCACGAGGTTCATGTTATGTTTATTTATTATCATTGTATATGATGAATGATTATATTTATTAGCATCTCTTGTCGTGGTTTCGTCAGAGCTACATATATAGAATTTATGTTGCATATAGAATTATACATTGCTTTATATAGAATTTAAAAAATTGGAAATAGTTTTTTTATGTAATTATGTGTAGGCTGTTACTCTCAGAATTATCGCTATTTCTTATTTCCTTTCTCTTATCTCTTTTTCTCTAAATGATGTCGTTTGAAACAGGATGTTCTACTGATTAGAATTATCTAAAAAATATTTAGATAATAGGTGTGCTCCCAAAAAATAAAATTTCCATTAAAATCAGGAGTATTTGAAGTTGTTCAAGAATCAAGAACTACTTTTCCCTCAGCACAGGAAAGTCCCGAAATTTCATTTTTTGGTATTGAAGTGATTACATATTTTAATCGTGTCACCTACCTGAATATTTATCAAATTGAGATATTCTAAAATTCTGTCAGTTTCGGGGTAATAATTAAAAACAGATTTGTGACCTAACATATTTCTCGAAGGTTGAGCTCGATTTTAAGCCGGCCGTATACGTTACTCTTCAAGTATTTGAGAACGATCTGCCGTAAATTCACGTTGTGTACGATAATAAATTTTAATAACCCTAGAAGTTCTTCTTTCTACCTTTGACCTCGCCGCCTAAGCATTATGAAATATTAATACCGAATCGAAAGTGGAATCTATGCTAATTGTTCGGATGACTTGCACTGATGGAACTTCTTAGCTCGGAATATAAAAATCTTCAGAGTGTTACTTTACTTACTTGAGGATGAGTATTCGCGGGTCACCGCCAGATTAGACAATGACATTAAATTTAGTAAAACACATAATAACTTTCTGAATAAGCTGATTTAGTTTAGAAATCCTCAAACCACAAAACTTTGTTAAATTTTCAAATAACTGTCATTACCTTTAATTTTATTATAAATCTAATATACTCGTATTTTTACGTATATTACGATAATAATAATGCAAATTTATCTATTATTAGTCAGTGAAATTTAATTTAGTAAATAACTTAATAACTGCGTAAGAAATCGATATTAACATACACAATGATCATGTAAACAACGACATTAAATTTTGTAAAAGAAGTTCTTACTTTTTTTGTTTTTTTTTGTTTATGATTTATCTATAGTGAGATTGATTTATATCTGATATCTCTATCTGGGAAATTTTGTAAGTTATTTGATCTAACATCACTATTAAATTTAGATAGCGAATGGACACTTCAAGTTTTTCGAGATATGAAACTAGAAATAAATTTGTATTATACGAAATAAGAATTATATATTCTTAAGCATTTACTTATTATTTTTTTTTTTGTCTTCAGTCATTTGACTGGTTTGATGCAGCTCTCCAAGATTCCGTATCTAGTGCTAGTCGTTTCATTTCAGTATACCCTCTACATCCTACATCCCCAACAATTTGTTTTACATACTCCAAACGTGGCCTGCCTACACAATTTTTCCCTTCTACCTGTCCTTCCAATATTAAAGCGACTATTCCAGGATGCCTTAGTATGTGGCCTATAAGTCTGTCTCTTCTTTTAACTATATTTTTTCAAATGCTTCTTTCTTCATCTATTTGCCGCAATACCTCTTCATTTGTCACTTTATCCACCCATCTGATTTTTAACATTCTCCTATAGCACCACATTTCAAAAGCTTCTAATCTTTTCTTCTCAGATACTCCGATTGTCCAAGTTTCACTTCCATATAAAGCGACACTCCAAACATACACTTTCAAAAATCTTTTCCTGACATTTAAATTAATTTTTGGTGTAAACAAATTATATTTCTTACTGAAGGCTCGTTTAGCTTGTGCTATTCGGCATTTTATATCGCTCCTGCTTCGTCCATCTTTAGTAATTTTACTTCCCAAATAACAAAATTCTTCTACCTCCATAATCTTTTCTCCTCCTATTTTCACATTCAGCGGTCCGTCTTTGTTATTTCTACTACATTTCATTACTTTTGTTTTGTTCTTGTTTATTTTCATGCGATAGTTCTTGCGTAGGACTTCATCTATGCCGTTCATTGTTTCTTCTAAATCCTTTTTACTCTCGGCTAGAATTACTATATCATCAGCAAATCGTAGCATCTTTATCTTTTCACCTTGTACTGTTACTCCGAATCTAAATTGTTCTTTAACGTCATTAACTGCTAGTTCCATGTAAAGATTAAAAAGCAATGGAGATAGGGAACATCCTTGTCGGACTCCCTTTCTTATTACCGCATCTTTCTTATGTTCTTCAATTGTTACTGTTGCTGTTTGGTTCCTGTACATGTTAGCAATTGTTCTTCTATCTCTGTATTTGAACCCTAATTTTTTTAAAATGCTGAACATTTTATTCCAGTCTACGTTATCGAATGCCTTTTCTAGGTCTATAAACGCCAAGTATATTGGTTTGTTTTTCTTTAATCTTCCTTCTACTATTAATCTGAGGCCTAAAATTGCTTCCCTTGTCCCTATACTTTTCCTAAAACCAAATTGGTCTTCTCCTAACACTTCCTCCGCTCTCCTCTCAATTCTTCTGTATAGAATTCTAGTTAAGATTTTTTATGCATGGCTAATTAAGCTAATTGTTCTGTATTCTTCACATTTATTTTCTCCTGCTTTCTTTGATATCATGACTATAACACTCTTTTTGAAGTCTGAGGAAATTCCCCTTTTTCATAAATATTACACACCAGTTTGTATAATCTATCAATCGCTTCCTCACCTGCACTGCGCAGTAATTCTACAGGTATTCCGCCTATTCCAGGAGCCTTTCTGCCATTTAAATCTTTTAATGCTCCCTTAAATTCAGATCTCAGTATTGTTTCTCCCATTTCATCCTTCTCAACTTCCTCTTCTTCCTCTATAACACCATTTTCTAATTCATTTCCTCCGTACAACTCTTCAATATATTCCGCTCATCTATCGACTTTACCTTTCGTATTATATATTGGTGTACCATCTTTGTTTAACACGTTATTAGATTTTAATTTATGTACCCCAAAATTTTCCTTAACTTTCCTGTATGCTCCGTCTATTTTACCAATGTTCATTTCTCTTTCCACTTCTGAACACTTTTCTTTAATCCACTTTTCTTTCGCCAGTTTGCACTTCCTGTTTGTAGCATTTCTTAATTGCCGATAGTTCCTTTTACTTTCTTCATCACTAGCATTCTTATATTTTCTACGTTCATCCATCAGCTGCAATATATCGTCTAAAACCCAAGGTTTTCTACCAGTTCTCTTTATTCCGCCTAAGTTTGCTTCTGCTGATTTAAGAATTTCCTTTTTAACATTCTCCCATTCTTCTACATTTTCTACCTTATCTTTTTTACTCAGACCTCTTGCGATGTCCTCCTCAAAAATCTACTTTACCTCCCCTTCCTCAAGCTTCTCTAAATTCCACCGAATCATCTGACACCTTTTCTTCAGGTTTTTAAACCCCAATCTACATTTCATTATCACTAAATTATGGTCGCTATCAATGTCTGCTCCAGGGTAAGTTTTGCAGTCAACGAGTTGATTTCTAAATCTTTGCTTACCCATGATATAATCTATCTGATACCTTGCAGTATCGCCTGGCTTTTTCCAAGTGTATATTCTTCTATTATGATTTTTAAATTCGGTATTGGCAATTACTAAATTATACTTCGTGGAAAACTCTATAAGTCGGTCCCCTCTTTCATTATTATTATTATTATATAATTATTTTCTTATTTACCCCTGTACACTTAAAGAATGAAATAATATACAAAAATTCATATTTTGTCTGCAGTTAATCTATCGTCAGTAATTTTTTTTTTTAATTTCGGATGAAATGCAGTATATTTTTTCCTACCGTTTTAGTTTGAAATTATGAAAACTCCATTTACTCAATCTTATATTATAATTATCCACTTATGTTACCATTATTAGGATTTTTGTTGGAATAATAATAATAGTAACAGTAAGAATAATAATTTTCTGTGGGGATGCATAAATTTTTATAATATTACTTTCAATTAAAACGTTAATTAAATTATAATTATATTCATTTAAAAACATAACACTTAAAAACCATATAAACTTGCAGATTGCGTGTAGTCTTTTCATTAAATTAAAAGTTTTACTTATGAATGTACTCAAAATTTCATAAAATTAGAACATTTTAACATGAAATGGTTATTTAAATCATTGCAGTTCTTTTTATAATAATTTATGTTTTTACTGGAGTTAATTTTAATATTTCAATAATATTAAATTTCCAATTCTGAAAAAGTGAAAGTGTTTAAGTAAAATCTTTTCGTACTTTATAATTAACAGTCGATTAAAAAACGTTTAATCTATACATTATATTCAATTAAGTTGCTAAAATAGAATATTTAAATTAAATTCTCCATTAATTTTCAATTATTATTTAAATAGAAATTAGCTTAATGTAATAGTAATATACAGTCTAATAAGCCAGACAACAGCATTATTTATTCCCTTATTTCTCATCTTGTTACCATGTCTTACTTAAAACAAGATGTATATTTTAATAAATCTTGCCTGAATACAACTAATGGTGTTTAGTAATTATTATCGGCAATCAAACATCCTTTGAAGCTGCAAAATTCGAAATTTGATTTAATTTCATTTTTACTTCCTTGTACGAAGTAAAGGGGGAGGTATTGTGATCGCGAAATATTTCGGTTTTCAGTTCAACGGAAATATTCATTTTGACTAGTTTTGGCATGACGTCGGTACATACGTACGTATTTATGTACATATGTACCTCACATAACTCAAAAACGATTAGCCGTAGGATGTTGAAATTTTGGATGTTGGTTTTTCCTTATTTGATTGCAATCGTCCGAACCAAAAGTGTCAATAAAAGCCCAGAATCCAAACAAATTTGGATTTTGGAGTTTTTCTTAACTGCTGTAATAAGCCCTCATTGATACATCGTTGAGACCTTTTCAACTATGTATCATTATCATAAGTGTTACTTTCATTGGTTCCTGAGTTATAGCCAAATAAAATTTAATTAATGAAATATTTGGATCTTATAAGGGGAAGGCACATCGGTTCGAATCAGACTTCATCTCCTTTTTTTTTAATTTTTTTTTAAATTTAAATATATTGATTTATTAACAATTATTAATTTCTGATTGTAAAAAAAAATTACGATAAATAATAATTCAATACTAATAAAATAAAAAAATTATGAAAAATATGAAAGTTATTAATGAAATAAAATTTTATGTACTTTTCAGTTTAAAAAAAAAAATTGCGTGTGTAATTTTAATAGGAGTACAAGGAAGTCATGTGGTGTTCACATCATTTTTTATTACAGTTATAATTTTGTAATTAACTGTTTTAATTTTTATAATTTTATAAATTTTTCATGAAATATTTTCAAATACAGTAATCCGATAGCATTATGCGTCTATCCCCTAATAACATTCATTAAATGTGCAAATACGTTTTCTTACATAAAATTTGTCTTTACTGAACTCAAACATTCTTTTTAGATTACGATTCACATGTTTGAAATAGAAAAAAATATATATATTTATTTCATCACACAAAAAACAATTTTCAAAAAGAATCCAAAAAATTAATATTAAAGCGTATTATATTCGTAAATGATCAGGAGTTTGGCGAAACACAAATTTTAAATTTAGGAATTCTTTTTATGGAATATTATGTTTAATATAATGAATTATTATTACCCCTTTTATGATAACGCCTTATATGGTAAACCACATACATAGAGAGGGTGTTGTACCTCATTTATTAATTACTGTACAAACTTCAGAGTGCGAATAAGCTATTAAAAAAACGGAGAATTTTTTTCAGTTTTACTAAGTATATAAGAATTTATATATTTTTTTAGTTCATAGGTATTATCGTCGTTTTGTATGAGAGTACAAAATTAAATCAATAAAGCTATCAATTTTATTTAAATACGTTTCGCAGCCTTTTTCATAATCCTTTTTTTGTTTTCTTAAAGTTTCTTCTCCTTATTTTTTTTTTTTAAATCGACTTCAGTTTTTCGTGATACCTTTAGTTATAATGATTTTACGCAGAAGAATCGGCTGTATAAGCTTTTAACTAAGAAGAGTCAAGGTTTTCTGTCAGAATCTCCTTCCCTTAGTCACGGTGTCAGTTTCGTGGCGCTTAACACTTTTTTTGTTGATTATACAAGATATGCATTATTGTGAATAGTAAAATTAATAATATCACAGTACTATAGATAATAAAGATACTATAGCATTTATGATGATCAACTTCTTTCTTTTTCTATTTAGCCTCCGGAACCCCCGTAAGGCTTCAAAGGATGAATGCGGATGATATGTATGAATGTAAATAAAGTGTAGTCTTGTACAGTCTCAGGTCGGCCGTTCCTGAGATGTGTGGTTAATTGAATCCCGACCACTAAAAAACACCGGTATCTACGATCTACTATTCAAATCCGTATAAAAGTAATGATCAACTACTGCATGGCAGTTTCCTCTCCTAGTGGTTCAACCAGCTACTTATATGCTTAGTAGTACCAGAATGGTCTGCTTTCTAAAATATTCTATTACTTCAAATCTTTCAGATAAAGTTAGCTGAGAACTCTGAAGTACATTAAAATTTACGTTAACGATAGTAGAAAACATCCTCTCCAAGTTGACTTATAAATAAAAAGGTAGTTTGTATTTAGGCAGATACATCTAATATGAACACCTATTTAAAGAATATTGCAATAAATGTTTCTTAAAGTTTAGTAGCTAGGAAAAAAAGAATAGATATGCTGGATGTCCGCGAGAGAGAGTTGGAAAATTTAATATAAATATTTTAAGAAATTCAAGTAGGAAAATCATATTTCTGACCAATAGATTCATTATGTCAACAATAAAAAATATCATCCTCCCACAAATTAAAAATTTTACTTAAAATAAATAAATCATGTTATACAAAAATAAAAAAAATTGAATAACTTTTCTAACATATCCTGACTAATAGTATATAATACTTTCACTTTTTTAGCCGGCTCGTAGCGAAGAGATTATTTCACCGAAAGCCATACACGAGTTCTGTAAAAAAGTTTTACAATGCTTTTTTTGTCTAAAATAAATGATTTTTCTTTTTACTTCAAAGGAAGCAGCTAGATTCTGGTATCTGAAATTGCCTCTTTTTAATGAGAAGGTACAAAGAAACTTAAAAATCAAAAGAGCTAATGTTCGTTGTTGATTAAAGAACGAATTCCCGGGAGAAAAGATGTCCTTACAATGTAATAATAGTATATATATAAATTTATTATTATTATTATGACAAAGGTAGAGTATTTAATAAGAAAAGTGTTTAAAAGTTTTTTATTTTACAATTATTTAGGAATTTAGCTTTTGAAAGTATTAGCATTTATTGTATTATTTACGTGAAAATGAATTCAGAGCGATTAAAAAATAAAGCCTATAAAAAACATTGTATTATTTAAAAAAGGAATTTTCAAATCAAAAGAAAATACCAATACTTTAATTTTACTTTTATTTTAATTATTCAGGTACTTTAAAATACCGGCAGATAATAAATTTCTAAATTCTATATATTCCTAAATAGCATATAATTTTAAATATAATAATAAAATCTGTATATACAGAGTGTTACAATTGTACTTTTTTTATTTTTATCAGAACTTATCTTCATATTTTTTTTAAAAATCAAGATAATAAAAATAAAATCAATTCATATAATTGGAATCATGAAAATAAATTCGTGAGTATGAAATTAATCGATAAACAAACATATCAACAACTATTTTTATCATTGCTTGATATGATTAAAAAATAATTATTGTATTAGGATCTAATCTCATTCAGTTCGGAGTGAAGTGTAAACTTTTAATTAATTACATCAAACGAAGTTCCCTTAAAATAAAGCTTTACATCCTCTGTAAATTAAATACAGCAGTAAATTATAAAGTAAAACATACGCACCTCGGTTCAAAGAAACAAGTAATTTCCTTCATTACTAACGTAAATTTTGTTTACTTTTTACCTTTATAAATTCATTACAAATGCCTGAAACTTGTGCGTAGAAACATAGTGTGTAATATTTACCGCCAAAGAAAAGGAGCCTGTACAACCTGGATCTGACTCTAAAAACTAAAGAGCAAAACTGTTAAATCAGGCCAGCGAAATAGAAAGAATTTACTTATTATAAGTCTGTGTACAGAATTGTTTTAAAAAATAAAATTACACATTGTGTTTGCTAAAATTCAGATAACACAAATCTTTCTAATGTCAAGCTTGAACACGTAAATTTGCTTGAAACACAAATAAGTAGATGTAAAAAATGTAAAGTTATATCTAAAATCAAGGCTGCCATCAAATTTCTTAAGTAATACCCAAAGAAAACGACTTTATTATAACGTGACAGTTGGATTGAAGAGAAGAGCATATATTTATACATGGATTACCACTTTACTTCTTTGCTTATGTTAATTTTTGTACAAGAAATGGATACTAAGGAAACTGAATTTAGGAAGAAAAGTTTCGTTTGTGGGGTTACAGGCAAGGCTAATTGTAATAAGTTGATTAAAAAAAATAAAAAATTCCACTTATTTAAAATTTATTAAATCAGAACAGTTTCGGAAGTTATTTCCTCTTAAACCAACTTTTCTCATCAGTCGCTTAAATTATTCTTCATTTTTTCATTTATTTCTATTTCTGTTGTTATTATTATATTTTTTTTAATCTTATTTATAAATCTGAACTTTGTCTTTCCATACATTTTTTTTAATTTCTGTTCGATTCTATTATTATAAACTGCTACTTCTTGACTAGTATTTATGAAGCTAATTATTATTTTATAAAAATAAGCGCAAATGGTAGTATGTTACTATTATCGAGGTATGATACGTTTAACTTTACAAAACAGGAAATTATTGCGTTTATTATATGAATTTATTTTCATTAAATATAAATAGTTTTGACGTATCTTTTTATAAGTTAATATAGAAATAGGATTCAAATGTTTGTTTGCGCAGAACGTAACACGCAATTAAGGTCGCGGCAATGTCAAATTGGAGATGGTTATTTCTTGAACAAAGTAACAAAAAATGTGATAATAATTTTACAAAATATCACATTTTCACCCGCAGGTCTCGGGTTCGAATCCCGATCAGGCATGGTACTTTCACACGCTATAAAAATTGTCATTCATCTTATCCTCTTAAGCGATACCTAACTGTGAAAAATTTATCTTTACAATAATTTGCCACAAAAGAAAACTAAGCTTAAAAAGACAAAAATAAAAATGATTTCTCTTATAACTTTCAATTAAATGAGACTACCAAGGTTGTTTTATTTATTTAATATTGTTAATTTAACTTTGAGAATAAAAGTTCCTTTTTAATCAAGAATAAAAGAAAAAATATAAAAATGATATCAGAACATTTAAGTTCGCTATTTCAGTTCGCTTATTTAGTGTAAGTACTAGGTTGCAATTAAATAAAACAAGTGAATAGAATTGTGATCTCTTGCTTACGTCATCAACTCACTTTTATTTTTGACTTTACTCTTTGACAAGTGTCTCATTACCGGTTAGCCGGATTTAATCTCAATGCTGATGCATGTTTCATGTTGTTCTATGTTATTTTAAAGGGAGTAAACTGTTCCTCTCATTCCTGATACTTCCCTTTCGTACTGTCTCTCTCTCCCTGTCCCCCTCTCTCACTCGTACTCCCTCGCTTCCGCTTCTTTCACGACCCTTTTCTATCGTTTCACTAGGTTTTTAAGTAATTAAAACGAATATAAAAACCTGAGCGTCCTTAATTATTTTAAGGTAAGTTTTTATTTCATGTTATTTATTTTTTTATCACAGTTTATGTATCAATAGCGTACATTTACCTAGGTTATTATTGCGCGTTATGAAACCGTTTACGTTTTATATTAATCTCATCAAGCCCCACTGGAACTTGTAATGATAGGGGTGGTGGGTAATTACTAAAGTAGGCCAACTCTTTAGTTTATAATAGCTTGATGGAAAGTGTACGTAGAATAATTAAAACTCAAAATTATTTCATAATTTCCTGTGATTAAAAATTAATTTTTTTATTAAATATTCTAATTAAAAGTGGGTTTTTTATACTCTTAATCGGTTTTATCGATACGAATAGTTCGATTTCTTAACACCAAAGGATTAAATTTCCTCGTTAATCTACTTTTTAAGTTGAATATTTTGAATATCATAATTTAATTTATTAATTACTCTAAATTCGTCGTAAAATTTATTAACAAAACGATTAATTGGGAGATTACAAACCCTTTTTAAACCAAACCTATATTAATGCAAAGTTTTTCTATTTTAATACTAATTTATTTTTTTATAAATTATCAAAATATTTTTGTGTAATTCGTTTTATTATAAAATTTCTTTCTGACTTAATTAAAGCTTCATTTTTATTGAAAACCCCGTAATTATTTCGTCTCATTTCATTAATGCAGATTTATTTCTTTTCTTATCTCGTAATTAATCTTACTCGTAAGGAAAATATTGCGAATATCTATAGCTGCAGTATTTTTCTCAAAATATTTTTAAAATAATAAAAGAAATGTACGCAAACGTATACTGTTGATTTTTCAACGGTACAGCAAACATGTAACGTGGAGAGGGATGCCCGACTTAGAGGACACCTCCATCTAAATCCCAAACACTACTGTAACTAGCCTGGTGACTCATCGATAGTCATCTTCTTTCTTAGAAATACTTTTTCCTTTCAAAATCACAAAATATATTTTAGATCACCGGCTCGTAATTTGACATTAGAAATTCAATGTTATAGCGTAGATAAATATAGAAATAGATCTAGAGACGTCAATGGAAATTTCTAATTAGTTCATGCGACAAAATTAACCAAACTAATATTTTGTTACAGTACAGTTGCGTCCAGAGGCTCTTTTAATTTAAATACCTTAGCATAGACTTAAAAAATTCTCCAAAAAAGTGGGTGTTTAATTGTCTAATCGAATTTACTCATAAGTAAAATGTCTGTGATTTAATTTTTTATTATAAAATATGCAGAATTATCTCAGTAATTTACTAAGCAAACTATAAACGGATTTTCAAAAACAGAATGAATAGCCCTCCCATTCTAAAATCATTTTGTTACTTATTTTGAAGATGACAGTAGAGATGAGGTGTAGACAGTACATTGTCTCCGTGTTAGCTTTCAGTTAGCTTCGGTTTTACTGTAAATAATAAATTAATAACAATTTCGTGTTTTGTGAAAGATTTGTGCTATCCATCCATAATTTAAAACATTATTTTTCGTTTGAAAACGTACTTTTCGTACGAAAAATATTTAAAATTGAAGTAATAGGTTCAAACTCAAGGAAACAATATGGATTATAAGATTTTAGCAATACTTTTTAAAGAAAAAAAGGAAATCTCGTAAATTCTTAACTTATGCATAAATGTAAGCCTGTAATCTAGTATATATTCGAAATCATTTAAAACTACAACATTATAATTTATGTAGATAGTAGTTGTAATTTTGGATACGAAGGGTAAACTAAACGAAAGATTGAAACCACAATAAAAGAGAATTTACTTCATTATTAAATATAGAAGACCACAGGATTCGGCTGTAGTTCAGCATTGGATGCAAACTTATTGCTAACACATTTTTTTATTATAAACGAGTGTTTTAGTGTACGTAATAAACAGAAATTAAATAATGGAAAACCTCCTTTATCAACAGTAAGCAAAAACGTCTTTACTAAATAATGGTGGGGGACCATTATTCAATACACTGGCTGAATTTTTAATTTTGTTATGAAATTTTTCAGTCATAATAATATTTATTTATTTCTTCCTAAAATATTGTTAATCGTTGGGGATATTTGTTTTGTTGGTTTAAGGTTCATACTGTCTTTATTTTTCTTGAGATAAGCTTCATTTACAACCTATAAAACAGGGGTACTCAGTCTGAATTGATATTTAAATATTTATGAAAATTTACACTTTTTATTTAGATTGCCTAGAGCGAACAACAGGTATTGCTTTTGTTATAATAAAATTCCGAATAAAAATGCTAATTTTACAGTGTTTTGTGAGTAGTACTGATTATTTAACGATTAATATTGTTGTTATTATTATGGTTTTTATTATTTCTGTTTTTTCTATTTATTTTTTTATAAATATTTTTTCCGTACTGTTTAGTGATGACTGTTTTAACAATTTAAAATGGCCATATAGGTTTAAATTATAAGAAAAATTTATTTGTATCAGTTTTTAAGAGTAGTAAAGTTTTGTCTAATTACCTCAATAACCGTTTAGCATAGCTATTTATATTTTTAATAACCATTTTGTAATTTTTTTCTGTTGAACTTGTAAATAATAATTTTATTTTATTTTCATTTCCAGTGATAAAAACCGAAAGTATTACAGACATAAGCCTCCAAAATTTATTTAAGTCCATGATTAGGTGAGAGAAATTAAGTCACTTAACTAATTATGAATTTATCGATTCTTCAATAGATTTTGAATGTTACTATAATTTTTTTTTTTTGTTTCATTTAGACAGTTTGAGGGAAAATAAGTATATAATCTACATAAGCGTCAAACAAGTTTATACATTAAATCAATGGTAAAATATATTTTTTGAAACCTTTTATCAGACATTGTTAGAAATTCCGAAAAATTCAAAGACAAATATAATAGAACAATCTATTTCTATAAGTTTTTAAATAAACAGTTTTTTCAGTGTAATTTGGATATAATTATAAAATTATACAATTGAAATAATTTTGTATTACATTTATTAAAAAAAAAAAAAATTAACTTTTTTCGAAGCGAAGAAAATAGTTAACCATGTTTAAATAAGTTTTATCGTAAAAACGTTAAGAAAATTCGTCTCTTGTTAAGTTTAATCTTTCTAACAACTTACCGTCAGGTCTTTACTTCTCTTCCATCCTCTTTCCGTTCCTTTTTATCATCATTCATAGCTTATCGTATTTTCACACTTCCTATATTCTAAAACTTGTAACATATTTACTTCCTTCTGGTAAATTAATTTTGCTTCCTTTAATAACATCAACACATATTAGTATTAAAGTCCCTGCTTCAGTGTTTATTTATATTTATACCTTTAACCGCTTTGGACTATCTACAACTTACTGATTATTTATTTAAAATGCTTTATATTAAAGAGAATTTAAAAAAAAAGTTTATTAAAATAAATATCACGATTAGTTAAGATGTATGCTAAAATAAACGTAGTGAATGTCATATAAAGTGATAGATTATTCATTATTTCAACTATTTATTGAAATAATCCTTCTAATCAATGTAAAATTTAAAAAAAAAATTGTAGCTAATTATTTATAATAATGGTTAAATTAAATAATTTTTTTTTATTAATTTTTTTTTATGTACTGATTAAAAGTAGGATTGTAAGAAGAAAAAATTTCTTCTTCCGAAAATTTGGCACCTTCCTACATTTCTTTGACTAATTAAAATTACCTAAGACATATTAATCTCATATTGTAAGAAGTTATGCTTACAAATTTGTTAGTTTAGCCAAACCTCAAATACTATATGTTAATTTTTTCCTCATTACTCATTCCACTGGTTGATGCTATTCTCGAATCATCTGTTTCACTTATTTCAGTCATTGTCTTCCTTTACAACGTTTATCATCTACATATTGTCACTTGTACGCAGCTCGATTAGGATATTGAGATATTGACAATTGAAAATGTTTATGTAATTACAATTTATTAGTTTAGGAGCGTAAATAAAATAAGACAAATCAATAATAACAATGACGATAAGAATAATAAACAGCTTACAATAATAATCAGAATAATAAGAATAATGACAACAGCAAAAAGTATTAATAATAAATGTCAATAATAAGCAAATAATAGTCATAGTAATCACAACCACAACAATACTCCTAATAATAATAAACAGTGATTACATACAAAACAAAATTTTAAATAATCGTCAGGATTTATTTACAGGTAGTTAAATATTGAAAACCAAAATTCAGTTCCATTAACAAAAGACATTAGCATTACCGCTAATCTTAACACTTTTAACAACTAGTATTGTATTAACAAGAATAGTACAATAGATAAGACAAGTAAAATGTTCTTTTACTGCAAATACCTTTGCTGTTCATAAATAAAACTACTCTAATAATTTATGAATGAAATTTAGTACATTATCTCTTTCACTTATAATCTAACAGTAATTCAGCGAACCACTTCTTGTTTTCATGTACTGGAATTACTTGTGACGTCACCTTAATCGCGTCGAACTTGTACGCCCTGGAAATTCCTTCCTTCACTGACCTTCTCGCAGAATGCTCTCGCTTCAAACTCGCATAATAACTCCTCACTTAGAATTCTCTCGCAGAACTGATTTCAACTCGTCTTCCCTGGAGTATTTATACTACTATCCTCTTAACCTACAAGACCCGACCCCCAGCTGAGCGTGAGAACAATCGACCGAACCTTTTCATTTTCCCATGTATTTCTACTCCGGGTCCGGTAACTCTTTTCACGGAACAACATCTATTTAGATGTGCTGTTTCAGCGGGCAGTATTATAAAGGACGATTGTTAAAAGGGCTTGAACCTTTACTAAAACGGTTCCTTTTAGCCCCCTTTTGGATTCTTCCCATTATTATATTTGCTACTACTTTCTTCTTAATCTGGCAGGAATCTGTTATCGGGTCCGTTATACCGGTTTTGTTACAATATCTATCTGTAACCAAATTAATAAATCTAGAAAATGGAAATTTGTTACGTATGAAAAATGCAATGCCTGACCTGGATTGGAATCTGGAACCTCCGGATGAAAGGCAAAGTCACTACTACTCCGCTACAGTGATCGGCAAATTTACCTTAAAACAATTAATGTCGTTACTTAAAGAAATATTTACAGCATATTATTTTTAAGAATAACATAAATATCGTTCTCTGTGAATTTTACAAATTTGATTATTTTGTTTAAACGTATTTTAACATTGTAAATGAATTTAATGTAATGGGATTAGGTCTGTAAAAAATATTAATCGAAATAAATATTAAAGTTAACTTTTTGTTTTATTAAATTACATTTGAAAACAAATGTTCATGATTTGATGATCTGATCAATTAATTTTTTTTTTTGCCTATGAATTTATTGTGTTTTGTTTCACTGCTGACCATAATAATACCTATTATTCCAATATTTGTAAAAGTAATGAACTTAAAATATTTGAAACTTTAAATATTTTAATATATAAGGAATGGTAAAGGATGACATAATTAATATCTACATGATTGTTTGAAATAAGTGAACAGAATTATTGTTTGAAATAAGTGAACAGAAAGATGTATTTCCATTCTTTTCTTTTTTCAAGAGATGGATGACATTTCTATTTTTAAGTTGTTTTAATTTTAACATAACATAGTCTTATTTTGGTAAATTCTGCATTTTAATTTTTTTTAAATAGAGGATGGTAAACAATACCATTGGATGGGCTTGAGTTTTCTGTTCCGTTGAAAATTCCTAGAGTTTTACTTAAAATTTGACTCCTTACACAACACGTTATTAGACAAGCCGATGGAAATAAAATATTCAATCACCCCATATTCAAGCAATAAATATTTTATATTCTCGTTACAATGTTAGAATAATCTACATAATGAGCTTTAAATTTCACAATTTTCAAATCCGAACAATTTTGTAAGAAGATTTTTTTTTAGGACCTTCCAATGACGTTTCCTCTGTAATACAAAAAGAGAGCTAGCATTATTTTCATCAGAGTCATTAATTCATTATTTCATCAGGACGTAGATCTCATTGTTTAACTGCTTTTCCGGTGGTGATTCGTTGCTTTTTTTACTAATATTATGTTTCAAAATTATACTAACATGAGAATAATAGTAATAGGATAATCGTAAGTTATAAATCTTTTTCAGAAAGAATGAACTAACATATAATACTAATATTCAAGAATAATTAAAAAAATATATATTTTTTTGTATAAATCTCAGATAATAAAAATATAATCCACTGGACCCTGGGTGGATTTAAATAGAGAGAATTAATAAGACTTTTTTATTTATTTCGGATTAAACAATTCTAGAATTTCAACAGAAAATTAGTATGAATCAATGGAAAATCATTTACAGAACTTAAATAATCGAACTTTATAAAAATTGATTAAGCCAGTAATTTAAGTACTAGGTTAAGAAAAGGTTCACAGTGTTAAACAAAAAAGTCAATTAAATTTAAAATTGTAACTAATAACCTGTACTAGAATCTGAAATTGTATGTTAGTAAATTAGTGATCTAGAGTTGAGATACTCGGGCCTCTTTGTTATTTCTTTACAATGAACTTCTTTTTGTAGAAATGATCACCTAGAGTTTAATATCTCTCAGTTCACGTTTTGAGTTGAAATAAATTAACTAATAAAATGATTTAATTCTTTTTTCTTGGATCGTAACTCTCATTATAAATGTTACTTTATATCTTCATCTGCATATAAATGAAATACAAAATAGATTAACTTTCTTTATTGCAGTTTTTATTGCAGGCAAAATCCTGTTTACGCAATGTATTTATTTTTAAGAAATTTATTTCGAATAGTTAGAATTTTTAATTTACCAATGTTTTATATTTGTGAAGTAAACAAATACGATTTTTATTATATGTATTTATTAAAATTAGGTAGCCTAGTCGTAAAATATCTAACTAATACCGTTGAAAATTCAATTCTGGTTGAAGTTTCTACTTAAAGTGAACCTTTTAGAAAACGGGTTGCATTTATGAATTATGCATAACCTTTAGTACGTCAAATTCATTCCCTATAAAATTTAAAAGAAAATAAGTGAAGCATACATAATGGGTGTAATAACAAAATGGCTTTAAATTTTAAAGTGTTTTTATTATTAAAAAAAAACTATACTATTAATTTTTTTCCAGAAATTTAATTTTAAGGTGTATGTGTGAGTAGTGTATGTACACACTACACTCACTACAGCCCTGAACGCAAGCGCGCGCACATAATACACACACACACACACACACACACACACACACACACACACACACACATATATATATATATATATATTAGAGATTATTTATTTTTATGGAAATTATTTAATGAAGTTAATTAATAATATTACAGACGTAAGTAAAAAAGATCACAGACTCAGTTCATTGTTTTTTTGTGTAATTTTCATGAACGGACCTTATTTTGCCTTATTTTTGTTACCTTTTCTTTTTAATTTTAACTTTTCATTAAATGAAAGTAATAGTTATTGTTGAAGAAAAATTTATTAGTGTTTAAATTCATTTTTAAACCATAGTTTGTTATTGTTTTTTTTTTTTTTGTAATTAATTAGTTTGTAACCTACAAACATTTATAAAAGAGCATTTTTATCAACAAAACGAACAGTGAAACAAATTTATTTAGTTTTTGAAATGAACTTATGCTTGATATTAATCAAAGCTATACCACCTCTCTTATAATTTTACATAAGAAATTTCATTTGGGTGTAATCAGAACTGGACATTTTATATATATATATATACACACACACACACACACACACACGTTTATTTTTTTAAATTATTGAATATACGAACCACTGACAATCAATCAATCAAAGTTTTTTTTTATTTTAATTTTAAAATTTAAGTTAAAAGTTGATTAAACTTCATGCACAAGGTATTTAGTAGTAGACCTATTGACAACTCTCAAAAAAAAATCCTTAGTTTAACTTTTAATAGTTTTAAAGCTTGAACAATAAGTATGATTGCATTTTTTTATAAAATAGTTTCACACTCAGTATTACTCACACATAAATCACATATTAAAATTATATATGAAGTTGTGCCTTGTTGGGACAAAATCCCTAATAAAAGTAATTTTAGTTTTTGAAAAAAAGGGTGTTTAAAAAGTATCTCTCTTCATTAAATACGTTTAAAAAAAATATATACATATATATTTCTAAACGTTTTATAGTATGAACAGATTCGTTACTTGGATGTGAAATGAGCTTTATATATCTCTGGTATCATTTATTGATATTGAGATCTTTTCAAGATTTTAAAAATTTACAAAAAGTTTTATTGCAGAAAAATTGCTTCTCTAATTTTTTTTATATCTTGTCCATAAAACAAAAAAAAAAAGAGTTTTAGATAGAAAACTGATTTTGACTTCATTATATATGAATAAATGAATTTTTGAATGAATTATTTTAAATGAATGATTCAAAGGAGTGAAAAGTGGCGTAAATAATCTTAAACTTAGATTTTATTTTATATCTTATTTGCAAACATTATATTTGCTACAAACGTTAGATTATTAAATTTCATCTGCTTAAAAATATACCTATATTAGAAATTTATTTTTAAAACTTTACAGTGTATGTATATGTCTGAATAAATATCTAAAGGATTATATCTGAGTACGAGAAACAAAAAAAAAGAATATTTCGAATTCCACTATAGACATTTAAGAAATGACGAATAGGTTTTTAAAGTCAGAGTTCAGGAATCATTAGTTACTGCTGTTTCTTCACAATTTAGAGATCAGATGTTTTTACAGGTTACGGCTTAAGTATTTCTAAAGATTAATGTCTAGTTTATGGAAAAACTTCTCTTTCCACAAGAGCCCGAGGCCAGTGAAATGAAGCGTTCTCTCTCCCCGATCGCGAGACATTTCCAGTTGACTTTTGGTTTTAATAACAAAATTCATTGAAAATTTTACATATAAAGTAAGAATTTACAGTAAACTTGACATTAATAACTTGTAGTTAGATATTAGAACTTATTATAAGGTTTTTCAGTTCGTAATTTTTCTCTATTTATTGTTGTAAGTAAAATATTCGTTTCAGAGTATATGTATTTTTAAAGATCTGCCTTAAAATATGTTTTTGAAAATGTTAATTAATGATTTGATTAACTAAATGTTTTAGATGTAATTGATATTCATAATTTTTTTTATTTACTGGTGTTCATAATCGGCTTTTTGTATTTATAATGTCTTTTGTGCTTGCAACATTTATTTTTCAGGAATACTACCTGTTACAAGTATCATTATTTTTAATATTGCTTATAAAAGGATATGTTTTGTCTAGTTCTGTAACCTATTTTATTTGTCATAATTCTACTGAGTACTTTTAGCCACTGTATCTCATTCCTTTATCCCGTATAAAAATTATTTTAGAAGAAAATATTGACAAGTTTTGAAAAATAAAAGATATTTCCGACCAAAGTTTGGACAGGTATATCAAACTTTTATAAATGTCTTGAAAAATACATGTTTTGTAACAATATTCCCTATACACATTTATCTTACAAAAAAAAAACTATATCGTAATAATTTAGTTCTTTTTAGAAAATATATAAACTGAAAGTTAGTTCAATTTGCTTTTAAGATATTTTCTATGTATGATGTATTTTTTCAAATTTACTATAAAATAGTTTTCATATGAAATATGTGTGTACAGATTTAAATTTATTTACTTTTTTTATTTCATTTGATTATAATAATCAGTTATCCAGTAAACTATGAAACTTATTTATTTCCACCTCTTTTTTCTAACCACGAAAACAATATTTTTTCATGGTTATTGAACAATAAAATATTTCTGCAATACAAAATTAAAGTAATACAATATACATCTATGTATTTAAATTCCAAGTAACATAAGATTTTTGCTTTCAGTTATAAAAATAGAACAAAATTAAATTCTTCTTTCTTCTAAAATCAAATTGTGAAATTTCAACAACTTTAAAAAATAATTGAAATGTATAAAATTTGTTTACTTATTTTTTGACCGAAGAATGCGATTGTTGAATGTGTAGGAGGAAGCGGTTATTAAATTATTTTCCACAATCAAGTTTGAATCACGCTAAACTATTTCTAACCGTTTATAATCATTTTAAATTATACTTAAAAGAAAGTTATTTGTAATTTAATAATCATTATAGAAAATATTATTAATGTAATAACAAAAAAATTACGAAATATACTGTAATATTTTATTACAGTATTACACTGTACTACAGTATTTTTTTATTATTGGTTGAGAATTCTATCGGTTTATACCCATGATACAAAAATCGGATGTGGATACCATTTGACTTCCTTTTACGCCTACTAAATTACATATGCACATTTTTTGCTGCACTTCATTTAAAATTATTTCATTTGAAAGTGAGATGAAGAGGAAGAAAACGTTAAGACAAAGGAAATAATAAAAAGATTGAGAATAATGAATATAAAGAGAGAAAATTTGAAAACTAGAGAACGGTACACAAATTAAGATCAGGAGAGTTATATCAAACCAAAGAGAGATTAAATGGTTGGCACAGAAAACAAATGAACGAAATGATGATCAACTCCGACTTCAGGAGAACATTGTCCGACAATATCAAAGGAGTAATTAACTAAAAGATAAAAATTTTTTGCAGTTTATTAAAGATCAGGCATGTATGCCTCAGTGTATATCTTGTTCTTGGGAAGGTTTATTTTCCAGTTACATTGTAGTTAACTTTAATGTAGATAAAATTAAACAGAAATTCCAGGATAATTAAATAAAATTAAACAGAAATTAAACTAGAAAATCCAAAAATAATACAATCTTAAATTATTTTTTTTCAATTAATATTAAATAATCAGATGTTTCATCAAATTTAATACACATACACATACGTAATAATGCCTATTAAAATATATATACACATTTTTTTTAAAAATTCATAAAATTTTATTTCACTAATAACTTCTGACTCTTTTCTTCATATTTTTTTTTTATTGTTGTTATTGAATAATTAATTATTTATTGTATGTTTTTTTACAATTATGGGTTAATAATTATTAATAAATCAATATACTTAAATAAAAAAAAGTTAAACAAAAAGGAGATGAAGTCTGGTATGAACCGATGTGCCTTTCCTTTATAAGATCCAAATATTTCATTAACTAAACTTTAATTTCGCTACAACTCTGTAACCAATGAAAATAAGTACCAGTTATGATATATCGTTGAAAAACTCTCAATGTGGGTTTATTACTGCAGTTAAAAAAAGTCCAAAATCCAAATTTTTGGGGATTTTGGGCTTTTTGGACACATTTAGTTCAGTCAATTGCGGAGGTACACAACTAGATTTGTGTACCTAAAATCTTTTTGTAAGTCCTAAATCCAGAATTCAACATCCTACGGCTAATTGTTTTTGAGTCATGCGAGATACGTACGTACAGACGTCACGCTGAAACTAGTCAAATTGGATTCAGGGATGGTTAAAATGGATATTTCCCTTGAAATCTGAAAACCGTAAATTTTTGCGATCAATACTTCCTTTACTACTCGTACGAGACAGTAAAAAGGTAAAAAATTATTGTTAGAGATTATTAAATCCATTTTGAAGTTATTTAAAATAAAGAATCATTGTTCATTATTAAGTTATACTTCTGAATATAAAATAAAAATGGGAACTTGTTTCTAGTATGTGTTTATCAAAATTAATCACTTTGATTGTGGAAATGTTAATACAATTATTATCACAGAAACTGTTAGTAGTGTTTGTTTGAACCACTGTTCCCTTGCTTTTTCCTAATAATCTGCTAAAGCAGTAGTTTATATGTTATTACTAATTTTTTTTAAAATTGTTTATAACAATATATTTGCCATTTGTTCATTTATTCTTTTAGTTACACAAATTTAAAAAAAAAAAAAAATGAAATCACACCGCAAGCTGTTGTCTTCAGGTTAATTTCATGTTAAAAATTTACTTAAGAGTTTTTTATTAATCTATTATAAATAAAATTTTACAAGAAAATACATATATCAAAAACGAAAAGGTTTTTTAATAATTTCCAAGCAACATTTGGTTGATGCATTTAATTGATGATAAATGGGTGTTAAAATCTATTTATTTAAAAACAAAATGTTATTTCTGTATTAAATAGAATAAGGATAAAGTAACCGAACTTTGATGATCGGTAATTACCACAATAGAAATTGAATACTTATATTTTCACTCAGATTCTCTCTTACAGAAACAGCTAAAGAAATCAGTAAGATTTTCTCATTCTCTCCCTTGCAATCTAGTAGTTGTAAGATTTACTTTACTTTGACAAATGTTAACGGTCAGTGAGACTTACCAAAGCTTAATCGATAGAAAAAATTACACAATCCTAAACCAGTTTCCTAACAATTAAACAGTGATATTATTGAAAAGTAATCATTATTTTATAGTGCGGCGCTTCTGTGTTTTAGCGTTTTTTTCACGAAGTCGCGCCAAATGCCGATAGAACACAGGATTCGGGCTGATACATTTTCAGCTGAAATAAGAGTAATTATAGTAGTAATTATGAGCAACTCTGTAAACAGTTAATCTCATCTATATTCATATCTTATAAAAATATTAATAAAAATGTATTATTAGTATCCCTTCACAAATAACTCTTGGATCCTTTAATGAAAATGCATTGAAAACGCTTTCATTCTTATAATTCAACGCTTTAAATCCAAATTTGAATGCAATCACCTAGAATAAAATTAAACGCAATTTTCTCATTTATTGTAAATAAGTTTAAATTTTGCTTCTCATGTAATTAGTTCTACAACCTTCCAATGTCTTAATAATTGTATACACTATTTTCAAATTCTTCAATCTTCCAGTGTTTTTTTTTTTAGGAAAAACAAAGTTTTATGTTTATGAAAAATACGTTTCATTTTTAAAAACATAAATTTCATTAGAAGATACTTATTTTTAAAATCTTCAGGTCGGCCACCCTTTACATCTGCACTGTAGCTGGCTGATCATTCGAATATTTGTGGGTTTTTTTTGTGTAGTTTTCATATTATTGGGAGACTGTTTAAAAAGAAAGTGGAATTTTACTTATAAAATGGATTTCCATTGAATTTCTATCGATGGAAATCATTTTGGGGTGTCAGAATTGTAACATGGTTCCGAAGTTGTAAACTAGGACGTAGAAATAAAATTCAGATGATAAACTAATTGTATTTTAGTGAATACAGAATAGTATTGTTTCCCTGTGTGTCCTTGTCATTGTTAGAAACCGAAATAGTTCGAATATTTTTAAACAAAAGGAAACTCCCGAGTCGGTATTTTATTAACTCAGCGCTACGAGTACTTCGCTACATATTTTATATTATTAAATTTTTCATACGAAGAAACCGATATTTCATTCCATTCGAAATCTTATAGTTTTGATGCAATATGAGATCATCTGATTTAAAATACGTAGTATTATGTAATTTCTGCTAATAAATAATAAACATTTCATCTATATTTTTTAGAATCATATTTACATTTTTTTTCTTTAATCTTTTTTATCTAATGAATTTATCATATGTGTGTGTTTTTTAACCTTTGCAAAATATAATTTACTTATATAATGCTTGTTCTTGTATTGACAATTTTTTTAAAAATTAATAACATTATTGTGTGAACGCATAATTGTAACAAATACTAACATCATAAAATAAGTGCCTGTATAAAAAAACAAAATACTAACATAACATTTCCTTTCTAACAGGTGCGGAAAGGACTTCTATCATTGTAAAGCAAGAAATCATCGAAGGATCTGAAACTCATCATTGCTTCTTAATATTACTAACGAAAAAGCCATCGGTTAAATTAAAAATTATTTCTTTAACAAAATTAAAACAGTTAGCGATTAGTTTGGTGTTTTTAAATATATTAATGTTTACATGCGACTAAATCAGTGTGATTATTTAATATAATTTTTTAATGCATTTATTTTTTGGTGATTTTCCTGTAAATGCTTTTCAAAATTAATTTCTTTTAGTTTCATAAAATTAATTTTTTTCTAAACGTTTTATAAATTTAAATGTATTTTTATAATTAAACCTTTTTATCTTTCATCGATTTTTATATTGTCGTAATGTAGAAAAGAAAATCGGGTTGTTTTGTGATATTTCTTTTATGAATAAGTGTTTTTATTATTATACGGATATAGTTGTAAAAAGATAGTGAAAATATGTGGTGCTAGGGTAGGGTAGTAGTATAACTGGGGTATGTGAGGCGGGATGTGTGTAAGAACGACATGTGCCTGTCGGATCGAGGCAAGATAGAGGAGGCCGTGGAGGAGGCGGGGGCCGAGGATGCCATGTGCGGCGTCCAGGTCGGCCACCCTTCATTGCGGCGTTCAAGACATCGGCCAAGAAGTCTCTACAGACGTCTCTTCAGTTTTGTGAAGCAAGCCTGGACAGGCGTAAAGTTTGCACTAGGTCTGATTTTATAAATTAATTAATCTTTGTGTTTTGCTTTTGTTTTATATTAGGGCGCATCTGCACTAGAGATAATTAATCGAATTTCAAATAGTAATCGCTTAATGTTTATCATTTGCACAAGACAGATTGAAAAGTTATATTATTAGTTATTAAAATATACTAGATACATGGAAATGTATGCGTGCATTGATTTTATTTAGCGGTATTTTACTTTGTCATGCGCGGAATTACTTACCCTGACGTCAGACCCGACTGATGATAAGTTGTCATTCAGTTTTTCAGAACATAGAATTGTTTTAAGAAACTTTAACCTGTATAGGTCACAACGTGTGTAGATCGAAAAAACAAATGCATTATCAGAAAAACTGGAATGCAGTATTTTTTTTTCTTCTATCATTTTATTATTCGTGTGCAGATGTTACCTAATATTACTCATTAGAAGTCTTTGCTAAGTTAATATACTGATTTATTTGATAACTTCGTAAAATTAAATGACGTAAGATAACAAATTGGATCGTTCAAAAATTTATAAATTTGAAATTGCTAAATAGTTATAATCAAACTATCAATTTATTCTTTAGCTTGAGACAATTTTTTAATAGTAGGAGCTTCTTTTCAAATAAGTTGTTATTTTCCTAGTTATAATTTATTTTATTTCCTATTATTTATACTTTTATCCTTAGACGTTATTTTTCTATTTTTGATACAGTACATAAATGTTACTGCATACGATGACATAAGACTATTAATAATTGTGGTGCGTGACTGACATTAACTGATCGAAAACCATAACTATCGAATTAATTTTAAAATGAAGTTCCGGCCCAGAAAAAAATGAATGTGATCTGTTAGGCCAATCAAACTTCCTGTTCTTTTTAAAAAATGACACCCCCCACCCACCAACGAACCAATTAAAAGTGGTATGGGTTGATTTTTGTGGCTTGACGGCTTGACAGTATTGTTAATGGCATTTTTTAAGAAAGCTGCTGTAGTTGATAAGTAGAGAGTCTTTCTAGGTTTCTAATAAATGTTATTTCTTTAACAAAATTAATACAGTTAGTGATTAGTTTGGTGTTTTTAAATATATTAATGCTTACATGCGACTAAATCAGTGTAATTATTTAATATAATTTTGTAATGCATTTATTTTTTGGTGATTTTCCTATAAATGCTTTTCAAAATTAATTTCTTAGATATAAAAATAAACTTTCTTTATTCTCCCGAATAAACATAATTACTGAATTGTTAGCTGTTTATTGAAATTTTACTACGATTACTGTATTTTATCCTTCAAGTTAATGATTTTATTTGAAAGATACATTCTAGATTTAATTTCTGTTGTGATAAAATTAATGTGAATAAAATAATAAACCGTGTTAAGTTATAGTAATAAACTCTTGTTGTTTTGAGCTAAATTAAATTTGGATTGGAAGACAAGATTACGTTCTAAAAAACCATTTACAAAATTTCTTTTATTTAAAATCTAAATCAAGATGGCTATTTCGACTGTTACATAACCATTATCAGTTGATACCGCCGAAAAATAATGAATAAAACTACATATAAATAAAATAACAGCATTAATAATAAGCAAATAAATTGAAAAAAAGTTGACAATAAAGTTTTTGTACGTTTCTGGCAATGGTTATTTATTCTTAAACAGTGAAAAAATTATGATAGGGAAAAAAGTGTAAAAAATTTTTAAAAAAAGTTAATATTTTTGTACTTTTTTCTAATTCCCACTTACAAAATCACCTCTCGTTTCACTAACGAAGAAAAATAAAAAAATCTTTTGATTTTTCTACGTTTTTTTATGTTAAAGTGAAGAAACTAAAAAAAAAAAAATACTGTATATCTTTTGGTCTACCCGGAGCCATCATCAGGAATTCTTCCGGATAGGCCGAAAGATCTTGACTACATATCAACGTGCTGGTAAGGTAGATTTCAGTATTGTTATTCATTTAGCATATCAGCGGTACCATGTTTGAAAAATTAAATTTAAGATAGTTACTTTAAGATAATTACTTTTTGATTTTTGGAAAGAAGGAAGAATTCGGGGCCAATTTTTTTTTTTAATTGTATGTTAGGCATGTAGAACTGTCAGCACGTAAGTTAGCACAAAAACTACTAATATTCAGCAGAAATTTGGCACGGTACTAGGCCGACTGTGAACATCGTCAGTTTAATGTAGATAATATTTATAACCAAAAATATATACGATTTTTATTTAATAAAAACTACTCGTAGTTTAGCATCCCAATTAATATTATTACTTTAAAGTACTTTAAATAATTATTTTTTCTTGTCACTTTATTGCTGTAGCTCGCAAATTCCGAAGTCGCTGTCGTCGGTAGATACTAAAGAGCTCGTGTCTGATTCTGAGTTGACAGCACAAAATTGTCGATGTGCACATCATAAAATGTTCATCTTCAATGTATTTTTTTCAACGTTAACAACATGCTCGCAATATTATTTTAAAACAAAACTAGTAATTTTCAAAAATTTAACCGTTTTTGATTAGTACATTGTCTCTATTCTTATCTATACTATTAGACTCTTCTTTGGGTAGCATAAATTTTTACCGAATCGGTTTAATAACACATCTCTACGTAAGTTCTCAGAAAAATTATAGAAGCTGATCGACATAAACTCAGAACCTTCCAATATAATAAGCTGTTTCTAATTATGGATACGTGAAATTTTGTAAGTGTTATGTTATTATTTAGTTTCTTTTATTATTTGGTTCCCTTTTAATTTGCGTATAGTACTTATTAAAAAAAAAAAAAACAAAAAAGTTAAAATTACTTTCTAAGAACAGAAAATATTTAAAAATGATTGATTTTCACGCTAAATGTTACATACATTTCTATATTAATTAATAATAATTTCCAATTATCATTAACATTATTGTAAAAAAGATTTTTTACGTTTGCTTGCGTTCTTTTTTTTTTACAATTTGTTATTAATATTTTAAATCGATTTCTGTAGATTTTTAGTAACCCAAGTACCAAAGTTTTTACCGGAGGCTAAGCAGGAAAAAGAAAGAAAGTACCAAAGTTTATCGGGTTTTTTGTGAAAAAGAATGATGTAAATTTATGTAAATGTAGGCTTTATCTCTTATTCATTTTAACGAATACGGAAAGGTAATATTAAATTCAAAGCAGGTTGTCAAAATAATAAGATTGATCCTTTAATCTCTCAAATTTTGTACAAAACCAGCTTTAATTTTTATTGTTCTGCCTTACGTTGCTTAAAATTTTATTATTTTTTTAATTTATCAAAATTTTATTGGTCCTGCATAAAACACAATTTATTAATTACATAATTCTTAAAATAAAAAAGTAGATCTTACTGATTTTCTTATATTATAATGAAAAAATAACTGTTAAAAAAGTTAGAATTCTGGTTCAAATCAATTTTAAATTTATATTTATTTTTAACTGGATTTGATAGCCAATTCATTATAATTTGATTTTTGTAAGCAGTTAATGACTGCTTTGAGAATGATCTACCCAATTTAATGCGCCTAGTTAAAAGTTTAAAATAGAATAGCATAATGTAAACAGTATAAATATTATTTCGTAGTGTACGTCTGATTATTTACTGGATGTGACCGTCTGTATGTGTGCGTGTGTGTGATATATATTTAAAAGGATTAGGAAGTTAGGCTTTTAGTTTAGTAGTTTGGGTCCTGCGCAATAATCATGTAGGAGGAACAGAGTATCGGGATTGGCTCAGAAACAAAGTCGTCCCCTACGAAACCAAACAAGTGCCAAACCAACACAATAACTTAAACAGATTAAAACAATTTTTCCATAGATTCAACATGTTAACAAAAATCCCAACCAAAGCAGTATTTCAAGCTTCCGTGTAGCCAGCTGACTTCCATCCAACCTTTAATTCTTAAAAAGCTCAGGATATTTTTACCTAGGATTGTGCAATGCTTTATTAACTATTCTTCATCAAACAGATCAAATACATGCTGCAACAAATTACTTTTCCTCCATATTAAAGAACCACTTGAAAAGGGTAAAACATAATATAAATTAAAAGCGTTCACTTTCGCTAGAATTATTGAGCAAGTATATTTATCCAGGCAAATTTTCTGACTCCCATTGGAAGGTAAGATAATTCCTTGCAGTCTGAATAGTAAATTATTATGCTTTTTTAACGGAACAACATAAGTGTGAAGTATGCATTTTTTTTAAATTTATTTTTACTCGTAAAAGTCGTAATAGGTATTCGTTTTAATTTGTGTAATTTTCTTTTTCTCCATCATTCTTCTTTATCATCCTCGATATCTTTATCCTTCTATTTCTTTTGTTGACCCAGTGGTAGACTTAAATTTTTGCTTTAATGTGTAATTAAAAGATAAAGAACTGTAAGTATTTTATATATCAAATTTTTATTCATACATACGCACGCAGACATATATATATATATATATATATACACTAAACAAATTTATTTTTCATCCATTAAATGTTTCAGCTAAAATTTAACTGAAACAGACGTTAAAATATTATGTTTTTCTATTATATTTATACAATGTTATTTATTTTTAAACTTGACATTAATGTAATTGCCGGTCACATGCAGTCATCGTCAGCGTTGAATAAATAAATAACCTGAGAGTTGACAAGAAGTAAAAACTTTATAATAAATGGTCATTTTTCTAACCGTACTTTATACAAATTTTAAACCAATAACAGTGTAAATTGTTTTTGTGACAGAAATAAGTTAGCGATTTATTTTGTAACTTGTATTTATTTATGTTTGACGTTAAAAAAATAAATTCAAAGTATTTATTTAAAAATTTTAAAAATAAATTCTTAAATTTAATTAAAATTTTAAAGAGATTTTACATTAATTTTAATTTTTAGAAAAACTATTATTCATTTTGGTAAATTGATTAATTTATTCATATGTTTGTTACGTTTTTACAGATTCAGAATTAGAAGATTTAGAGACACCGCCAAGATATCGACCAGATAGTCTAAAATCACTTTGTAGAGCAACTAGGTTTTCAGAAGCTGAAATAAAACGGATTTACCGTGGCTTTAAAGCTGAATGTCCTACGGGTGTTGTCCGTGAGGAGACATTCAAAGGAATTTACGCACAATTTTTTCCTCAAGGAGGTAAGTTTAGAGTAAATTTTTAATTATAATCCATTTTTATAAATGAGTTTATTTTCTTTAATAGCATAAAGAAAATTGGAACTGGAGCGAATATAAATGGAAATAGAACCATAATTATTTTCATCCATTTTAACTTACCAGATAAAATTTTTATTTAAATTTTAATTATTATTACGGCATAACTACACTTTATAGAAAGAAAAAAAAATAGCCCCATAAAATTACAGCTAACAAATTCCAGTTTTACCAATAGAAAGAAAAGCAGGCAATTTTTTTTTAAATGTTATAGACATAAAATAAGTTTTAATAAAATGTAAAACCAACTTCAAGAAGTGAACTAAAAAGTAAACACACCAAGAGAGTCATCAATAATTAAAAAGACAAACGGCAACAGCGGAAAAATTATTTAGTAAAATAAACTGAAACTATCTGAAGTTCAGGTTGGCACCCCTGACATATAAAATATCAGCTATTCAAAAATAATTTCCATTATTATAACCTATTTTGTTTATTTCAAAATGTCGGGTTGATTTGAGACATGTACCATGGAAGAATAGAGTGCTGTAATAATATTTTTGTTTTCTGAGGGTGCAAAACCTTCTAAAATTCACTCGCGGATATTAGTTCAGTATGGTAAAAAGTGTATTAACCGTGCAAATCCTTATAAGTGCACTAAGCAGTTTAAATCAGGCAGAAAAAGACACACGGATTTTCTGCGTAGCAAGAGATCGGTGGAAGTTCCGGTTAACGCTTTTCAAAATTTCATTTATGTTCTTGTTTGCAACAACAGGATTTATTAGGACAAATTTCAGCAATTTCCAAAATTTGTATGCATAAAAATATAGGAAATTGCTGAAATTTGTAATGCAAGTCGCATCGGTGACATCCTGTCTGAGGCAAGAACAAGGCTGAGAGATGCCTTTTTCCGCGGTTCTGAAGATGACCTCGTAAGGGCTAGATACGGAGGGGTGGCGTGAGAACAAAACTGCTACATAGAGGGTATCTTCCCCTACGGGGTCAGGATGTAGCCATATTCTTCTTTTGCAAATACGGGTAGTGAAATCCATTACCAGAAGCAGATAAGTTTGAAAAAGGTCATTTTTAAGCTTTTGGAAAACTATTAACGATCTATTCGAGGTGATTAGTTGATAATTTTATTAGAATAATTTTTTATAAGAAGCTCTTAAAATGTTTATCAATCGCAATTGTAAGTTAATTTGTAGAAATTACACCAATTTAGTCGATGAACATAGAAAGAAGACTTATTCATCTATTTTAAAATAATGTCTTTATTGTTAATTTATTTCTAAAAATGTTTGTATGATATTATTTTTAATTCAGGTATTACTTAGTGACCTGTTAAATAAAGAAGTAATGAATTATTAAAATTTACCGATTTTATGTTTATCTTTAATTATATTAATTTTTGTCTTCTTTTTTTTGAGTTTCTTAATATATTTATTACGATTAACTAAATCAAAGCTACTAAATTTGATTTCAATATAAACCCTAAATTATTTTCAAAATAATAGATTAACAGATCCTGAAAAAAAATGGTAGCTATTCATTCTGTGTTATGACTTACGAAACGAGAGACATTATTCGTCTCATTTCATAAATAAAATTTTAAATAAATTTATTCTTATTGATATGAAATTCTAGAAACGTGAAATACGGTGTCCGTGCTTACCAACAAAGAAATTTTGTATAAACGAATTTTTTGCAAACTCCATTTATAAGAAATAAAAAAGGTAGCATATTCTAAAGATTTCAACCTGTTGAAATCTTAAAATTTCTATTGGAATATATGTTACATCTATTAGATTTCCTGCCGGACCTTTTTCCTTTTTTTGGGTTAAATTATACAAATGGTTGGTTTTTTCATAAAAATGTTTCTGGTATATTTTTATTTTCATATATTATTTGGAAGGACTAAAGAATAGTATTGTGAAGAAACGAAAGATAAGAAAGGATTGTATTGCATGAAAGAATTGGTTATGTCCTTAGCTGCAGTGACCTAGTTTAGATCTAATCCTACCCACGAATTTTTTTCTTTTTCCGTTTACGATTTTTACTTTCCGGATTTTCTTCTTTTTATTTCTTCTTATAAATATACAAACAGCTTTAAATTTCCTTAACTGTATTTCTACAAAATACTTTACTAAATAGATTTTAGTCACTTATTCCTCCTTATTTCTTCTATTCATTTAAATAATGTTTTAAACTCTTTATTCTTTTATTTTTTTATTCATGATTCTATTTTAAGATTATTTCTAAAATAGAAAAATACTATTTTTTTTTTTCATTTTACTTTTATTAGGATTATGTGTTTATCAAATATTGTGATTCATAACAAAGAATTTAATAAATTTAATTTAAAATAGATATTTATTTGTTTGAGGAAGGCACACAATGACCTAAACAAAAATCTTAATATTAGTTAGATTTCTACTATTTATAAATTCTACTTCTACGTAAATTAAACTTATTAGTGCATTTTTCTACTTTAGAAAGAACATTATAAAATATGGATAAAGTTTGAAGTTATAAAAAGCACTTCTTTTATGAAAAAACGAATATTTATTTTGTCAAAGATGCAATTAGGATTGAATTAAATCTTACCTTTTTTTAAAATATGAAGGAATTATAAAATAAATAATTGAGAACTCACAATAGTTTCTCCCCCATCGTACAATCTCTTCGCTTAAAAATAAAATTCTTTTGACGCTAAGAGATTGGAATGGAATAAAACCGAACGGAAGTGTACATTAAACCGGTCAATAAACTTATAATCGGTTAACACTATTACACAAATCGTAAGTAAATAGATCACATACAATCATAAATAGATACGGTTCCATCGAAGCTCCTTAAAAATTACATACTAATATTCATATACATAACATTTTATGTAAGTACACACATGAAGATGAAAGAACAAAGAACAGTCCCGTCGGTAACTCAATAGAAAACCAAAACAATCATGACAATTCATAAACAAGAGAAACGATGAAACACTCAGAAAAAATAAAATAAGCAACTAAAATTAATAATGAAAGAATAGATTGTCAAAAAAAAAAAAATACAAACAAAATAATAGATTCATTATTTAATTTTTAAATTTTAATCTTACACAGAAAAGATGCCTGTTAACACTGGAAAAGTTATAATATATTCTACTAAGATACCGATGATGGTTGTGTTGAAATGATGAAAAATGTCTGGGCTTAAAAGGATTTGAGCTCCGTACGAAACGACTTTGAAGCAACCGTCCCGTTACCCCGTTACGTCAACTGATATAAATGCTGATTTAGTTCATTTAAAGCAGAGATATCAGTAAACATTCTTAGATTAATTAAGAGAGACACTCATTTTCAAAATCTCATTAAAGTTGTCTCTATTTTTTCTGAAATAAATTTTAGACCAAGTTACATATCACTGATCTAAATTGTTATTACAATTGAAATTGATAACCACTGCAGTAGATAATCCAATATAAAAAAGGCTTTCGTTTATCAAATTATAAATTACTTCAAATGCCAACTTACAGTTTTCTGTGAAACCGTAGTGAACTTTCCTGGAAGATACATATGATATTTGTAAAGTATATTTTTTCATTTACAAAAAAACGTCAGACTAAAACCTTCATTATCGTAAATCATAATTGTAAAAATATTTTTGCCGATTTTTGTGGTTGAGTGGTAGATTCTCGCCCTTTCATCCGGAGGTCTCGGGTTATGTCAGGCATGACATTTTTCATACGTTACAAGATTTCCATTTTGTTTCCACATGGCACATAATTCGACCTTATGTTGAGAATTAATCATAAAAAAAAAATGTTTATAAAAGGTCAGAAAGTTTCGTTAGATCCTATTAATCCACTTCCTTATTTTTCAACTTTCTTTTTTATACACTACATTTATTTAATTATAAAAACAGTTGTACATTATAGTAATGCTTTAATAACTTACTCAAATTTAATCAAACAACAGATATCTTTTCTACCTATTTCAATTTAAATATATTAATGAGTCATAGGAGTTTTTTAAATTCCTATCTGGATTAAGATTTGATTAAAAAGTGTTAGTATGTTATTTATTAGATGGAAATAACTTTCAGATCTTTAGTAAATGTTATTTTTTAATAAAAGATTTTGGTTAAATGCCGCTGGATCTCGCTAAGCTTGTGTGAATCGGTTTGAAATACTTTCTGCTTGATATATTTGTGGTTTGATAGATAGTTTTACTTTTAGAGCTATTCAGAGGCCCTGTTTTCTGTAAGAAGGTTGTATAAAAAGCCAAATTTTGAGTTTAGGTACTCAGTTGGGTCTACTAGTACATATTATATGTATAGTAACTTTTAATAAGTTGAAACTTCCTACTTATCCATGCACTGTATATTTTAAAAAAAGCTATGTTTTAAAAAAGATCATTTATTCGTAAAAAAGATGTTAGGAAATTATAAGAAAAAAATTATCTAACTGGCAACAGACTATTTTCCCGAATTTTCGTTTTACATCTACAAGTAATGTGTAATTAAAATTTAAATATAAAATTTCAATTAACGCATTAAAAAATATTCCCCATTTTGCATTAACTTTATTTATTTATCTTCACATTACTTTCTTGTAACATTATTTCATTTATTTTTTTAAGGTAGAGATATATATGCTTGTTTAATAATTAATTACGTTTTTTATGGTACTGATTTAATCGCGGTTTTATCATAATTCGCCTTGATCGATCCAAAAAAAATCTCACCAACTCTTTTCTGTTTTTGTCTTAGAAAACCTATCCATTCCTGACACGAACTATTGTTCGTTTACTTATTTCCGAAACAGTTGAACAATCATCCAACAGTTGGATACACATATTACAATTACGTTAATTATTTCAACAATTTTACGTTGATCGTACTGTTTCCGTTGATGTTCGCTTTAGTCGTTCCAGCAAAATAATTAAATATGTCCTAAACTTATTACCACTCAAAATTATCTTGTTTCAAATTACACGGCTTATCTTTTTATTTTTGTTAACTTTATCGTCGAGTTTATTATTTCGTGAGTAAAAAAATTATGTAGTTTGATTTTTTTTAAATTAGCTATCTGTTCTGGAAAGGTCAGATCTCTATTTTAAATGTAATATAAATTAAAAAAGAAAAACAGAATGTTGATATTATTATACTTTAAATTTATCATATCTTTTTGAAGACTTTTCTTATCTAAAACTTAAATGTAAAGATATTATTGAATTAAAATTTTAAAACTTATCTTGCACAGCCTCCCAAAGTTGAAAATCCGCAATAATCACCCGGTAACCGGATTTGGCCGGTTCAAAATTTTCATTAAAAGCTATATCACTTAATTATTCTGTTTACTTCTATAAAGAATAAATAAAAAAACACAACTGGTCAAAATTTATAATTTTCTGTAGTTCCTGTTTTATAATACGATTTTATAATTTATAATACAGTTTCTGCACTGGGCCAAACTTTAAAATTTAAAACCATTCTGTATGAAAGAAATGGTTAACCAACCATTTTCAGTTAAGGTTTGAATTAAAGGTCATAATTTACTTAGATTTGAAATTATTTATCCTGTTTGCGTTTTTTTTATATCTAGTACAGCCAATGGTATAATGAATAAATTAAAAAAAATATTTTTTTTATTATTTTTGTCCATTTAAAAATTAATTATGTAGAGAAAAAAATATTTTATATGAACTTTAGAAAAGTAATAGGATATTTTATTGATATTTAACCTTTTTACTCAAGGTTTAGATTAATAAATAAATAGAAAAAATGTAATTTTGTTGTAGGTAGCTAACTGCATATTATAATAATATAAGAAAACATTTTTCAGATTACAAGTTGGCTTGGTTAAAAAAACCTTATTAAAACACGCTGGAGGAATTTATTATCTAAATGGATGCGCCAAAACCGCTATTACACTAATATATTGCGGGCTGCTATCAATCCCCATAAAAAAATTCCTTGCGCAGGCACACGGAACACCTGTGTTGAAATATTTATTTAAAATGCTGTTGTAGAGCAGATAATCTATTTTTAACTGATTCTAAATTGTTTTTAAAATGATATACATAACCCATAATTTATTGTACAGTGGCGGAGAACAAACTGTTTAATGTTCGTTATAATGACGAATGAAGAAAAGAGATGATGCTTCCTTTTTAAAAAATTCAATAAAATAAATAGGTTTTCAACTCTGCTTTTGTTACTTCTTTTTAAATTAATAAAAAATCCGTACTGCACCGCAGCATCAGTAAATAAAATAAATTAAGACAATCAGGCGTAATCAACCACTAATTAGAGAAAAAAATAGCATTACGGAAATTCGTAAACTGTAACTAACAACAATACCTGATGACATTTCTTCTTTCCCGCTTTCGATATATATATATATATATATATATATATATATATATATATAAATAAATTTCGTTCTCCAATATTACGAAGTTTATACGGGTAGTATAGCGATAGCAAGTCTGAGTAATCCTACAGTCGAGTTCAGGTAATCGGTTCTTAAACGGGTTTGTTTACTACTTTGTACAGTACATTCGTGTGTTTAACTCGGGTTGAAGTCGGTGTATTTTCTGTGAGCATGTTATGATGTCGTTTGATAAATTTTTACGACACAGAAGTAAGGTTAGGTGTTAAAAAAAATTCTTTCAATTTGCGACAAATTAAAAATTACTGAGGATTTAGAAAACGGGCGATCTAATTCTGCCGTCTGTAAAACTCATTGGCTTTCTTTTCTACTTCCTCCATCTCAACGGGGAAGAACCGCGATAAGCTAAAGGCATTATCGTTAACTACCACTGACTGAGTACGATGATTTGGAATTAATTTTTCAGATCCCCATTTCATAAAATTCTTTCTTTATTAAATAATAAATGTTACTTGTGCTTGATTATGAAGTTTTTTATTCTTAATTACGGATTTAAATTCTGCCATAACAAGCCAAAAACAAATATGTTGCTAATAATAATAAAATGAAAAACCGAACATAATTGAATATTCTTTAGCGTTTAAACCAGCAAAAAGTTCATAAAAACTACGAAAAGTAAGAAAGAGTATGCAAGTATTTATGTCCCTTTATAAGACGGTCCGAGTACCCTTACAGGACACTAAGAAATGAGACTAAATTCGTTTATTCATGATAATTTATTGAAGATTGTGCTACTGCGTTTTCATTTTCTTGTTCAAAACGATTTGAGGCGAACTGGTCACAGTTTTATAGCTTGGTAAATCATTTGTGTTAAATTAACCGTGTGAAAATATTGTAACAGGACCAGGGTAACGGATTATTTCCAATTCAGAAGAAAGTATGATAAAATAATAATGAAAGGAACTAAAAGGGCTCTTTTTTTCAGGCCAACAGGTCCATTTAACAATCCTCTTTGTACTACCGACATTGTTAACCACCAACAGCTGTTGTTCGACGAGAATGGTTACCGGATCGGAATAGGAGTTTATGGGGAAACCTGTGGGCGCGGATCATGAAATTATTACGCTTCAACAGTTAAGAAATGAGGCGGATACTGGTTCTGCTGGCCAGGGAATATAAATACTGCCAGCGACCAACGGGGATTGTTAGTAGTAGAAGTTAAGCGATTAGTGTTCGTACCTCAGCGAGAAGCAGTAGGCACGGCCTCGCAGAACTTATTCGCGATAACAGTAAATAGATCTGCGAAGCAGTGTTCTACGCGATTGTGTGACGTTGATATCAGTAAGCCTTTATTAACGAGTGAGGAGTAAGTTACAATACAAACATTCCAGTGTAGACAGTGATTGAATGCAGAAAGTTGTTCGGTGAATTAATTATTGGTAAACAGTAGTAAAAGTAACAGTACTAAATTCAGTCATAAAGTGCAGGGTGGTTCCATTGTAAACAGCAAAAGTAATAATATTTGTAGAGACTGGAATTGTTTGAACTTTAGAATTGTCTAATTTTTTTCTCGTTGTGAATGTAATATTAGGTATTAATGTTAGCGGTAATTATATTTTTTTTAGTAAATTAGACTGTATTCTGGTTTTTATAATTTAAATGTCTCAACAAATCTTGCTCTTCTGTGAATGATCATTTTTTATGTCATATATTCATTATTACTATTATTATATTGATTTTATTTTTTATGTTTTTAAACTAATAAATTGTACTTATAATAAATTTTTGGTTTGTTAGTCTCTCAATATCCTGATTGAGCCCTAAACACGCAATATGTTTGAGAAAATACCTTGCGTGAATTTTTTGTGATTCAATCATTAGGAGAAATGATTTTTTATCTTAAGTTTTATATATATGTGTGTGTGTGTGGTACGCACGTGCGTATTCGTATGCGCGCGCGCGTGTTGTGTAATCGTGCACAGTCGTGTTTTGATAACACAATACGTACGCTGCATGTACTCACAGAGCCATCTCTTCTAAAATTAAGCGATATAGCGGTTGTTTACTTTTAGTTAAATATATAAAATATCTCTAATATATTAATACTTATTCTGATTTTGGTTTAAAAAAATGAACATATAGTACTGATTAATTACTAAAATCTAATTATTGTATAAACCATTGAAATAATATAATAAAAAAATGTTTAACAATAAAAATATCGGATAAAAATAAATTTGTTGCTGCGGAAACGTTGTTAATAAATTTTCATTTTTATAACAGGAATTGCAAATGTCACACATTGCTTTTGTCTTTAGAATGAATTTTAAATTGATATTGCAGAGGTTACCTTCATTTCGATCATGTTTTTTTGCCAGAAGCAAACAGGTTAGACTCGCGAAGACCGGTGGGGATTTTTCACGTTTTATAAATATGATCTCTTTACGAAGTGCGCATATAGGATCCTGTTAACTCACTTTTCTGTTGTAGGTAAATCTATCACGTTTACTTGTATACACCGATTTGAACTCGCGTTAACGCGTGGGTTTTTAATCTTTGATCATGCATTGATCATTTTAAGCGTGCATTTCGATAGGGGTGGTTAGGACAGAAAAAAGGTACGAAGACACTTTGTACAAGGTAGGATCGCACCTCATCCATCTTACATACGTAGATTAACACATTTCACTATGCAAGGAAATCTTGAGCTTAAATTACACTACAGGGTCGCGAGAAGAGAGAGTATCGTACATACTTTATTATACTTATATAACCTAACTGACGCCTGGCGTCAACAAAAGACTACAAAGCAGAATTACCAAATCCCATGTATTACTTAAAGGCTTACTTAAAGGTTTTGACTTGCCACGTAAGACATGGTCAACGCTAAACAGAACGAACTCAGCATGGTAGGTGAACAAGAAATAGGTGCGCCTATTTCCTGTATAAATGGGGTAAAATACCGACGCCCCTTTGTGAGTATGGTGAAAATAAAACTGTTAAACGCATCACAGAAGTTTGCCGTAGGACAGCTTCTGAAGGGAATCCTGAACATTTCCTGACGGCGACTCCAGAATCAGTAGCATATATCAGTTTGTTAAATCTTTGTAATTTTTGACTGTAATTGGTGTTGTGTTTTGGTGCCATACGGGGACGTATCCCTCACAATAACATTAATCTGTATTTTGTTTCAAGAAACAAAAATCAGTAAACGCAAAAAATATTTAAAGATCTTAAAAATGCACCAATGTATTAATTGCACTCATAACTGTATCTTCTGAAATAAATGCTTTTGATTATTATAATTCAAAATAAATATGTAAAAATATATGAATAAAATAAATCTACAGTAAAATTTCTTATTCACTAATGATACAATGAAAAGGTGAACAAAGAAAATTTTCATTTATTCAAATACTTTTCTTTATTACTAAAAACAAAATTACTCATGAAAAACTCACGGTTTATGTATCAGTACAATGTTGCAGAAAAGTAGAATGTGTATCACAATAAGCGCCTGCCTCTTTACAAGGAAGCTTGTATTTTCGTTCGGCGCATTGTACAAATAACTGCACTACGTATATAAATAGATATATTTTCTTTATTACAACAACCTTTTATTTTTTTTTGTAAAAATTTTATTACAATTTTTTTTTTATAAAAACTTACAAAATCAATCAAACTTTATAATATTTATTAATATAAATAAACTTGTTGATGCTGTTTGCAAAAGCAAATTTTGAACGCTGGCAGCAGTCACAGTTAGAAATGCTGTTATAAATGAAAGTAATCAAGTTCACAGTTATTTCAATAAAAAGTAGTACAAAACATAGTATTATTACAAGTGTAACAAACATAATACAATTGTTACATAATATATCAGTTTCAAAAATTGTAACTCAAAGAATACGTTTGTTTTGCTCAAATTGCCCGTAATTTTTTCGTTTTTTACTTTCATAGTCTCATGTGATAATTTTTAGGAAAATAAAGATTTAAAGTAATACAGTTGCTATATCATTTCTCAGTACGTCAAACCAGAGTTCACATATATATGCTTTCTTATTGGTTAATTTAATTTAAATAACGTTCTCTCAAAACGTTTCTAGAAATTAAGTGATCGAAGTCGGTGTGCGCTCATTTGATGGCACTTGACGTGGACCCAAACGAATTCTGTATTTTAATTAGTTGTTACGATATATCGATTTCAATGCCATTGAGGTAAGGCTTTAAGTGTGAAAAAAGTTATTTTTCCTTAAAATTCCTCTCATAATTCAGTGAGCGTAGTCGGTACATTCTGGTTATTTGTGGCCTGGCGTAATGAGCGTTTGAAGACCCCAAAGAAGTGTGTAACTAAATTAGTTACCGAGTAATTGCTGAAAAACTAAATTTTTTCAGTTTTATTACCAGTTATTTTTAATGTATAGATGTACAGTTTTCTTTTTCTCCACCGCTTCTCATCAAATATAATATTTATCATATAAAAATGACGCATTAAATATATCACATTTGTATCTAATCGGATGATGGATACGTAAAAGTTTTAATTAATGGATAGGTTTATTAGATTACGGCCTAATATTTTAATTTTAATGGAATTTTGATATAAGATTAAATAGTGTAATAGAATAACGACAGGAGACCTCGATTTCATTTGATTATAGGCAGAACTATTATGTAGTTTGTAAAACTAACTGCCAGATAAATTTTCACGAATTTGTAGATCCGATAGATTATTTATTATAATAATAATTAAAGTAAAGGTAAATAGGTTAGAAAGTAACAAATATAATTTTTATGATGTAGTATTGTATTCAGTACTGAATAATTTGAAAAAAAATTGTGTTCTAATTCATCACAAAAGTAGTGTACAAGAATAATTGAAATATATTATTTTTTAATTCGTTTTTAGAACTAGCTATATAAACTGAACCAATAAAAACTGTTCTTGTATTTAAATTATTCACATTTATATATAAGCCATCGTTCATTTAAAATATATCAAGAAAGAGCTTTTTCCTATCAAAAAATAAATAAATTAAATTAAAAAATATAAAATAAAATCAAGGTTAAAAAAAATTGTAAATTGGGCAAAGCTAAACGTTAGCGGTATAAATGGTTGATTCTTTATTAACGTGTTTTGGTAATCGTTACAGTATTTAATTTACAACAAATGTTAGGAATATATTATTAATTAAATTGTTACTGTGTAAATATTGCATTACATTACGTAACAGCATGTTACAATATGAATACATTACATTACGAGTAAGTCCGGACTTATTATTAGTATTTCACGTCCAAATCTAACCAAGGATATGACCCCTGATCATTCTCGAAACTCCTTTGAGACCTCCACTCCATATTTGGTATGTTCAGTTCTCACTACTGGATCAACCGTAGTAAAGATTTCTGATCTAACCAATCCCAAAAGAGTAATTATTTTGACGGAAAGCCTCCTCCACATACTTACATGCACGGGAACGAATAACATTCAACCTTGCCTTTTGCATTTCTTTATGATTTGTGACCTCCTGAGTCCATTAAATCATTAACATGAGAGGTGATTTTTGGCACAATTATCAGATTTTTCCATTAAAACCATATGGAAGGTATTAATTCGCTTAAAAATGAAAGATTCTTCTTTTTAATGTTAATTTTTTAACTCTGCGCGAAATTACAGATTAGTACGTTTAAATTAGAAAATGTATCGGCCATCTTTCACTTTGTTTAGTTTTTTGTTTTTTATAATTGTATAGTGAAACAGAGTTGCTAGTCAATAATATAACAATATTTTTAGTTTCATCAGAATTTTTAATTTTAATTACATTTCTCTCAGTAGTCATTAACTTAAATAAATTTAGGTAGTTGTTTTGTTTTGTCTCTAATCGAACCAACCAGTCCTAAAATTATTTAACAAATTAGAAAGTAAATTATAGAAATAAGATGGGTATTCAAAGTGCAATAAATCTAACGGGCTGGAATGAAAAAATAAATTCTACTTTAACTGGATTTTTCAAACGCATGAGAATTGCCAATCTGTGTTACTAATAACTTGCCAAATTCAAATCTCGTTAACGCGTATTTTATTCGGATCGTTTAACCTTGTAATAAACCAAATTTATCGCATTATTTTTGTGAATAGTTGCATAGGAGCAACTACTATATTTTAATTATACTGATACAGGTTGCAATTATACGCTCCCCTTACCACGGCTCGGGTAGCCAGCTGCTAACGGTAAAACATCTATTTACCATTACATCTGAATGAAATCTGGCACCCTTCAGTATCCTTCCCCGCCACATTTAACAAATAATATTACATTTAATAAATTTTAATTTAAAAAACCAACTCATCATAGCTGTAATTTTTAATTTATTTTGTAACACCAAATTTTTAATGGTATCTATACAGTACTTTCCAGTAAGGTTTTTTTTATGTCTCTATAAAATTGAAAAGAAAAAATTAGTAGCTTAAGATTTATTGGATGTATTTAGAATAATATGGTGACTGTTTAATGTTTAATGGTTTAAAAAAAAAGTAGTTTGGTTTTAGATTTTCACGAATAAAAAGCCCTAGAGATTAAAAAAAATCGTTCTTGTTTTGTTTATAATCGCTCTCAAAAAAAGGGTGGGTAAAGGTAATCAAGACAAGTTAAAATTAACTAGGAAAATTTTAATAAATTTTTTATGAAAATTTGATACTCTAGTTGTAAGTAATATATCCTCAAATTCGACCGATCACAGTATTTAATCAGATCAAAATCGTTTTAATAATCCAGTGATAAAATTTTTAGGAACTGGTTTGTTTTTTAATTTGTGACAGCTTACTTTTTTAATGATTATTATATTACTTAAGTGATGATATGAAGTGTTCTTCTTTCTTTCCTACTCGTAAACAAAGCTAAATCTAAACAAAAATACTTTATTGATTGTACGTATTTTCTGTGAAAAATCATTTTAACACGATTGCTAGGGACTTAGCACCCAATTATTTGAAGTCTACATTTATCGACGTAATGAATAAAAAAATCTAAATTTGATGATAATAAGATCTGAAGTAATGAATCTTAAGTTTCTATTTTTGAACTTTTATATTACAATTATATCCTGACAATAGGATTTACAAAAAAAAAATAGAGCAAGATTTTTTAGCCTTCATTTTTATAACATTATTAACGATCATTTTTCTTTATTGTTTTTTTAAGAATTTTTAATAAAAATAATCTGTAAAAGAACAGGCTTTTAATTTGAAATACAATATGTTTTCTTTTTTGCAAGTGGGTTAATATTAAACAATAGTCGGAGATATATAAAAAAGGTAAGGAAATTAATTAATTAGTTTTGAAGATATGGAGAATAAATTACATCGTTTTAAACGAAATAAACTAATGGAAATATTAAGGGAATTTTTAAAGATAGAAGACTATTTTTAAACAATTATATCAGAATTAGGAAGCGGGAACTAAAATAAAGGATGCCAAAATTGAGTGGTATGACGTAGAATAAGGAGTAAGGGCCTTCCCTTACTCCTTATTCTAGGCAACACCCTTGTGTTGCATATATTTTTAAATTTCTTCTCTAGAAGAATATGTAAGAAGAAGGAGAATAAACTCTACCGGTTTAAGATTTTTTAGAAGAAGCTTAGGATTATGATCAGGTAATTTCAAAATTAGAATATGGAATGAAAACTAAAATAATGAGGATAGGAGACAATTAGTAGACGAATATATGCACAGAAGAACATAAAATAATACGTACCATGAGAAGAGAAGATTACAAAAGTAAGAAAAAAAAATTCAAGAATAGTATTGGCTAAAATAGCATGTAACAGAAACAAACGGTTATTATGTAGTAACGTGAAGATTTGAAGAGTATCATGTGAAAAATGGAAACTAAGAAAAAGAAAGTCTGGAAACATTTAAAGGAGCATGTAGGAAATTGAAGAAGATTAAATGGACAAATTAAAAAGTAAAGTAATAAGGAGAATCAAAGAGTGTTGAAACTTGGCCAGAACGATTTAGGAGAGGAAAGTTTAGCGGTTGGGGCACAGTGTGAGAGAAGATTGATTTAAACAGAGCTAGAGGGATTAGTATAAAAAGCAAAAAAGAGAACCTAGAAAGATTAAAGGTTGTAAACGATCTTTAAGGAAATAGGAGTTATAAAGATCTTAAAAGTTTATCGGGAAATTGTGGGGAATGAAGACATACATAATGCAAAGGAGCTGCTTCAAGGTAGGCAACCATATAGTTAAAATAATGATTTCTTTAAATAGTTATTTCCATAATTGTAACACTTTAAACTTAATCGTTTTCTGTCACAAATCCGATCTGCAGTTGGGCTCATTAATATGCTTTAAATTAATATTCTTTAAAGTAGAAGGAAATAAAAAAATCCGGAGGAGAGTAGAATTAAAGCATTTGTGTTGGGTCACAGCATGAACAACCCGTATGTCTATCTAGTCTTTCTCTTTCAGTCCTTAAATATATTTCGGTGTAATTATTTCTAAATAAAAAATTCAAAAATATCTCTTGATTTTAAGAGATTATCTTACTATCACATGATTGAAATAAATGACATTTATACTCTGATATACACTTTTCTGTGTTATTTTTGAGAGTTTGAATTTATTTCGAAAAAACCAACGGAAATTATCAAAAATTACTAGTTTTATTAAAAATTACTCGTATTTTTTTAATTTTTGTGGAAGTACAATTGTTATCTTCCTTAAGTTCGTTAATAAATAACATAGAAAATTAGTATTATCTATTTATTAAAAATTATTTTTTTCTTATCGCTTCATATTTTGTCAATTTTTTCCCGGCAGTTTATATGGCGGCCATTTTTCATATTATTATTCCTGTTCTTAGTAAACGTATGATTTCTTTTGCTGCACTATGTACTTAAATAACACTAACTTTTATTGGTATAATTTTGATTAAGGATGGATTTGAAAAGAAATTATGGAGAAAAGAAGAATTTCCATTAAAACCGCTAAAAAATTATTCGAGTTTTCTTTAAAAATAATACTACCTCCCAGTCCACCTCCTGTTGCTTCACAGCTGAATTATTGTACAAACAAATACAATGACTACAATATTTCACTTTTACGAGAAGCGACTTTATTTTTTCCTAGGCTAAAATAGCATGTAACAGAAACAAACGGTTATTATGTAGTAACGTGAAGATTTGAAGAGTATCATGTGAAAAATGGAAACTAAGAAAAAGAAAGTCTGGAAACATTTAAAGGAGCATGTAGGAAATTGAAGAAGATTAAATGGACAAATTAAAAAGTAAAGTAATAAGGAGAATCAAAGAGTGTTGAAACTTGGCCAGAACGATTTAGGAGAGGAAAGTTTAGCGGTTGGGGCACAGTGTGAGAGAAGATTGATTTAAACAGAGCTAGAGGGATTAGTATAAAAAGCAAAAAAGAGAACCTAGAAAGATTAAAGGTTGTAAACGATCTTTAAGGAAATAGGAGTTATAAAGATCTTAAAAGTTTATCGGGAAATTGTGGGGAATGAAGACATACATAATGCAAAGGAGCTGCTTCAAGGTAGGCAACCATATAGTTAAAATAATGATTTCTTTAAATAGTTATTTCCATAATTGTAACACTTTAAACTTAATCGTTTTCTGTCACAAATCCGATCTGCAGTTGGGCTCATTAATATGCTTTAAATTAATATTCTTTAAAGTAGAAGGAAATAAAAAAATCCGGAGGAGAGTAGAATTAAAGCATTTGTGTTGGGTCACAGCATGAACAACCCGTATGTCTATCTAGTCTTTCTCTTTCAGTCCTTAAATATATTTCGGTGTAATTATTTCTAAATAAAAAATTCAAAAATATCTCTTGATTTTAAGAGATTATCTTACTATCACATGATTGAAATAAATGACTTTTATACTCTGATATACACTTTTCTGTGTTATTTTTGAGAGTTTGAATTTATTTCGAAAAAACCAACGGAAATTATCAAAAATTACTAGTTTTATTAAAAATTACTCGTATTTTTTTAATTTTTGTGGAAGTACAATTGTTATCTTCCTTAAGTTCGTTAATAAATAACATAGAAAATTAGTATTATCTATTTATTAAAAATTATTTTTTTCTTATCGCTTCATATTTTGTCAATTTTTTCCCGGCAGTTTATATGGCGGCCATTTTTCATATTATTATTCCTGTTCTTAGTAAACGTATGATTTCTTTTGCTGCACTATGTACTTAAATAACACTAACTTTTATTGGTATAATTTTGATTAAGGATGGATTTGAAAAGAAATTATGGAGAAAAGAAGAATTTCCATTAAAACCGCTAAAAAATTATTCGAGTTTTCTTTAAAAATAATACTACCTCCCAGTCCACCTCCTGTTGCTTCACAGCTGAATTATTGTACAAACAAATACAATGACTACAATATTTCACTTTTACGAGAAGCGACTTTATTTTTTCCTAGAAATCGATAAAAATTTCCACGTTCTGTAATTTAAATTCTTTGTGTCCTCACAAGCCTTTTTCCATCCTGTTTTAATTAAAAATATAAAACTATAATTCTGTAATGTTTTTTTTTTTTTAAATAGGTAATTCAGTGTAATAGACATTTTTATTCCTTTAACAGCAGCTGAAATATCAGTTTTCTTTTTAATAAAAGCCATATTAAAACTGAACACTGGAAAAATTCAACAAAGTTATAAATACAGCTTTATTCTTAAATGTATCTAAAAACTACTTTTGTTTAGTAATATTGAAGTTGCACTACTATAAATAATAGGGGAAACTTACTTTTTACAGCTGATTTGCATAATCCCTGAGGATTTTCTTTAAATCAATTGAAATTTTCAACAATAACATAAAAAGAAACAAGATTTACTGATCTTGATCCTTTTTCACCTAAAGTTCTTGTTTAGATCTTGTTTTTTTCCCCTAGGAAAAAGATTTAATTCGGTATATAGCTGAATCTTTCTATCAATCTGTCCTTTAGATATTGTAACAGTTTAACGGACCAGAGTAACGGATTTCTTCCATTTAAGTAGAAAGAAAGAAAGAAAGAGAAAGTAATAATGAAAAGAAGAATCTGAAGGAACTGAAAGGGATTCTTTTCTCAGTCTAACAGGTCCGTTTAAGTCTGTTCTTTGTAATATAATGGCACCTTAAAAAGCTGTTGTTCGGGCAATAGGGCCACCGGACCGGAATACGAATTTATAGAAAAACGTAAGGGCGAAGACGATGAAAATTATTGCGCTTCAACAATTAAAGGGATGAGGCAGGTACTGATTCTCCAGGCCAGGGAGAATGTAAATATTACCAGTGGGAATAGTTAGTAGTGAAGTGAGTAGTTCTGCGAGGCAGTGTTCTACGCGATTGTGTGACGTCGACATCAGTAAGCATTTGGTAACGAGTGAGGAATACGTCATAAACATTCCAGTGTGGACAGTGGTTGAATGCAGGAAGTTGTTCGGAGAGTTACTGGTAAACAGTAGTAAAAGTGACAGTATTATATCCATACATAAACATATTCATACATAGGATAGTTCCATTGTAAATAGTAAAAGTAATAATATTTGCAGAGAATTAAATTGTTCAGACTTCAGACTTTTCTAGTGTTATCTTGTTAATGTATTATCAGGTTCTAGTGGTTATTATAACATTTTTAGTAAATTAGATTCAATTCTAGTTTTTATTCTGGAATAATTTAACCGTCTTTAAACAAATTTTATCCTTTTTATTTGAATTACTGTTTTGTATGTTGTATGTATGTCATTTTTATTTTTTATTTCTTAATATACGGGGCATCAACTATTATGGACACTAGCTCTTGTCACAGACTACGAACTATCCCATTCTTATGAAAACAACTAGATCAAAATGCCATCATCTGGAAGAAACAGACGTCGAAAAATAATAAAATCGCAGTACAAAACAGTAGGTGAGAAGTGAATTTCTCTTCTCACTAAAAATGTGCAATTAATTTCTATAGAAATGTAAAAAACTGAGAAAGCCGTTCTAAAGGGCCCGCAGCCATTAAAACAAATCATTAAAGAAATTCGTCATCAACACTAAAACACATAACAAGAGAAAGCACAAAATACAGATAAAGACGACTTCAGTAAGTATTCATATTAATGAGTGAATCATAGTCGCTTCAACAAACAGCTTGTTCTAAGAAACTTGTTCATTTTCTCTTCTCTTTATCATATATGATAAATCAAAAGCTAAATTACTGGTTAGTGTGAGCCTCATTCTGAGATCTGTGTTCAATATGTACTCTTCTATTATGTGTTTCACTGTGAGGTATGTGTAACAGCTTTCTCATTTTGGTCTCTGTTCTCTTACAAGCATGTAGGACGTTAAGTTAGGTGATCTATTATAAACTATTTTCTTTGCCTCAAATAAGCTGAGCTTTTGTATGGTATTCACTTCCTGCATAACTACTTCCTCTTTATACAATTTTGCGTTCTTACTAAATTTTTTCTATGACAATTTACGCAGACGGGTGGATCTCTGCCCTGTTCATCTGGATGTAGTAGATATCCACAAGCGCAAACTTATTGTCTTGTGCACGTACAACCGTGTGTGCAAATCTTTGACACCCGAAGACCCGCAGTGGAGTCTGAATAAATGGACGCACTTCCAATCTGTGAAAAGCAATTTTTTTTTCTGGACACTTCGACTTATAAAAGTGAGGACATGCGACGCGGAGCGTACTACTTCTCCGTTGCTTCGTATATTTGAAGGTTTAAAGTACCATGCGTTGAAGTCTTTAACATCCATAACGCCGATCTTTTTTGGCTTTAAGTAGCCGTAAGAACTGAATATTATTTACACTTTTGACAAACAAACTAATTCCTGTTTTTGTAACTGTTTTTAACCGGCTGTCCTGTAGCTTTCGTGATTCCTCGCAATATCACAAAAGAACTAATCACAGGAAAATTTCCATCACTTCTTCCAACCAAAGACTTCGGTATTACTGATTGACGCTTTGGTCGAAACTTATTTCGATTGGACGTTTCTCTTTTGTTTCATTCGATGCTCTTCCTTTGCTTCGGGTTTGAAGCCAAAGGTTCTCCAAGATGACGGGTTTTTATGTGGACTCTCCGCCACAGATAAAGTGAAAGTTGAATTTTCTTTAAAATGATTATCGTCAGTCAATATGCCACAAGGTGCAGACGGAGAGACGGTTGGGCGTGCCCCGGATTATTGATCCTACCTGGGTTTCCCAGTCGCCGCCTCCCACAAATTTATCTATCTCAGGCCGGGTTAAATTTGTGGAAGCGGTTCAAGCCCTGAATGCGAACTCAGGGCTCGTACGTAGCAGTAAGAGCTCTGATACACTTACCCATGTGACAATCCCTGTCAAGGGCCGAATTGATTTACTCACGCTGGACGGCGCAAGACTTTAACAGAGCAAGCTCACAGCAGCTCACCCTCAACCCGGCTCCAGAACCGATAAGAGGGATGAGCACTCCTCGTTCGCACACCGCCAACGTCGTCAAAACAAATCGGTCAAGCAACCCTCTCCGCTGCAAACAGCGAAACCAAGAAGTACAACCGCAGCCAGCTCGGATGGCTTAAGATCGCCAATCCCATACTCCACAGGGAGCTCCTGAGCAAAACTATTTCCCCGTTGGCCAACGTAAGCGAAAGTACATCCGGGGCAGATTGTCGTTGCCCGCCCCAGACGTGTGGGTAGATATCGTACGGACGTGGGATTAGATTTGTCTGGGACATCATTATTATTATTATTCCTTTTATTATTTATTTTATTTACATGTCTTTACAGTAATAAATTATATTTATAAGAAATTTTTAGTTTGTTAGTCTCTCAGTATCGTAAAAGATTTGGATTTTGGACATTTCCTTAACTGCAGTAATAAGACCTCATTGAGAGCTATTTCAACGATATATCATAATGATACTTATTTTCACTGGTTCCAGAGTTATAGCCAAATGAAATTTTAATTAATGAAATATTTGGATCTTACAAGAGGAAGGCACATTGGTTCGAATCAGACTTCATCTCCTTTTTTTTAAAATTTAAATATGTTGAGTTATTAATAGTTATTAACCTCTTTGTATTTTGTATAAAAAATGTGTACAGTAATTTAATAGGCGTACAAGGAAATCATGTGGTGTATATTATAGATTTAAAAAAAATTATATTAAGACTGATGTATTTTTTGTTTTTGGTGTAAAATAAAAATTGTTCAAATTAAAATCATATTATTGCATAAAAGATGATTGAGCACAGCTGATTGAACGTACATTATCTAAATAAAGCTGTCTAGAATGTTAAATTTGTAACTAGAGACATCTATATGACGGTATGGATGGTGCTGTATCCTCGTATTCTGTCATATATTTGACTCATCATAAATAATTCTGTTATAAACACCACTTCTGTTGAATTGCGTCGCGTCAGTGATATCGTGTTTCATAGGTCTGACATATTACAGAATATTATATTAATAGTAACACTAATAGTAAAATACTAAGTCTGTGAACCTCTGTAAATATAATATAAAACAGCAAACTTTATGTTTATTTTTAGAGTTTAATTTTCAAAATTCACAAAAATAATATAAGGTTAATATATGTCGGTTATTTTACCGCATAAAAAAGGAATACCTGAATTAATATCAAAGTTTGTTTTTTAACTTATCTATTTAGAAGCGAAAGTATCGTTTCCTCGGATTTATAGTTATATAGGTGTTACATTTATCGTATGTTCTAAATTAACGCTTTTCTACGTAAAGTCACAATTTCTACGTAAATGGAAATTTGTGAAATATAAAAACGAAGAAAATTAATTTTGTAAAAAAATATAAATTATTCAATATTTCCATCTTTCATTTGTGTAATAATTTAAGCGTTCACATGTAACAATTTTTCATTAAGAAAATTTAAATGAAAATAATAAAATTATTTTACTGTGTAATAATGAAATTTTTGCAAATACTAAGTATTCAGTAATGAATTTCTTAAAATCTTTCATCGTTTAATTACTTCCTACAGTGGAGTTTATACCACATTACTTTTTTTATTATTATAAAGTATGAAACAACGGAACAAATCGTTATTCTAGATTTCAACTCTTTTCTAAATTTTGAATGAGTTTATGTAATACATTTAATTATTTTACGTTGCTTAACATGTAAATATCCACAAATAAAGTAATTATTATAAATCAAACAGTACGAAAACGTTTTCACCTTCGGTATTTCGAAGGCCAAGATCAGATCTCCTTTAATGAAGCCCGTTAAAAACATAAATAACCTTCAGTATCTCTGTAAAGCTCAAATGATTCAACATTTCAAAACACATTCTATAGAATTTGGTAAGATATACTACTTGTAACATTTTTGTATAGGTTCACGTAAACCATTTTTGGCTGTAAACTTGTGATTGTGGCTTTGAAAAGAATAAGGATTGTGAGTATGGATGATTTCCTTAAATCTAATGACACTGCATACATAATAATTTCTAAAATTTTGTAGTTGAACGATTAGATCTACGCAAAGGTAACAATAATGATTGTCGAACCTTATTAATATTAATACATTAATTAATGTTATTAATCTTCCATTCTATAAATAGATTATTTACATTTTCAATGTTTTATTAAATACAGTAATTTATCCGGGAATATTATTACATACACTTCAAAATTGTAAAGCCACTGTATGTTGGTTTAAAAATCACTATGTAATAATTCAAAACGAATTCATAAATTTGTTATCTGGTCCATTTATTTGTTATTTGGTCCTGTGCTTCAATCCTGATCGTGACAGTTTGGACGTAAAAAATAAGGAAGTCTGGATACAGTGTTTACTTGCATGAAATTGTGTACATCTTACACACTACATAATTGTCATACTATTGTCGCGTGTTGCGACTCGATCAGAATATTGACAAATGAAAATTATTTTTATATAATTATGTTTATATAATTAAAATTTATTAGTTTAAAAACATAAGTAAAATAAAATAAGACAAATCAGTAATACTAACAATAATAATAAACGACATTAATAATAAAATAATAATAATAATAATAATAATAAATGTCAATAATAATTATAAACAGTGGTTACATGCAAAATAGAAATAAAAGTAAGGTCACGGTTTATTTACAGGTAGTTAAATTGTAAAAACCAGAATTTAGTTCGATTGACAAAAGATATCATAATGACTTCTAACAATTAGTATACCAGATAATACAAGTCTAAACTTATTTCGCTGAAGCTACCTTTCCTTTTTACAAATAAAACTACTCTAGCAATTTATGAATGAGTTTTGTATTTGATCTCTTTCACTAACTGCCTTAAAAGTAACTCACCAAACCACTCCCTGTCTTCATGTACTGTTCACACTGGAATGCTTGTGACGTCACGTCTAACACTACACTGCACTACACTCTGCAGTACTACACGTTGACAGATAACGCCGTCTTACAATTGCGCCGGACACAACCAGCAATACGCCTTTACTCGCCTCTTCAAAACTGATCTTAACTCATCTTTCCTGGAGTATTTATACTTCTATCCTCTTGACCCGCAGAACCAGAGCCAAGTTGAAGCGTGAGAATCATCGTCCGAGTCCTTATGTTTTCCCATAAATTCTTCCTTTGTCCGGTTATTCTTCTCACGGAACAACACTTGTTTTAGGTGTGTCAGCATGCAGTATTACAAAGAAAGATTGTTAAACGGTCCTGTTAGCCGTAGAAAAATTATTTCTTTTAGTCCCCCTCTGGATTCCTTTTTATATTTTTTACTACTTTCTTCGTAAATGGCAGAAATCCGTTACTCAGGTCCGTTATACTGGTCTTGTTACACTATTTTTGACATCAAGAAGAATAGTATTCAACTTGCGTTTCCAGATAGGTAGGCAACCTACCTGGGAATGATTCTATCTTCCTTCGAGTACATAATAACTTCTGACGAAATCTTTTAATTTCGTCAGATTTTTCTATCTATGACAGCAAACTATCTCCTAATGAACGCACAACGTCAGTCGCTAGTAAATAAAATTCAGACATAGACTTCTCGAAATATGAGGAGAAAAAGTCTATGAAGGGACTGCATGGCATTGTTAACTAATGGATAATCAAAAAAGAATATAATAATAATAAACAAATAAAAATTTACATATTTATAATAAAATATAAGAGTATACATACGAGTACGAGTGTATATGTACGAGGTCTGTTCAGAAAATAACCGAACATTTTTAATTACGCGCCAACGGAGATATTTAGTGACGTGCGGTTGGCAACATTGTGTTCGGTATAATCTCTTCTATAACTACATTTTCTTAGATTGTTGATATCTCGTTTAGTTTTTGTATTATTGTTTTTTGAATGCAACGTGATTAAGTGTTATTAGCGATATTTGTAATATGCGGTTTTCGGGAGCAACAGTACAACGAAAACTTTTGCGTGAAACTGGGAAAAACTTCCAGAGAAACGTTTCAAACTGTTGAAACAAGATTACGGAGTTTATGCTCTGGATCTACGCGATGTTACGAATGGTTTTCCCGATTATTTTTTTTTTAATCTCCGGGACCACCGCTAGGTATTGCTTTATTTCTTTTTATATGCTTTATATCATTAGTTATTTATTATTATTTTTACAGAAATTTATTTAAATTCTTTGTACTGCTGAATAATTTATTTTTATTTATTTTTGGTTGATGGAACTACACAGAAGGTTTGAAACTTGTACGTGGAATATGAAAATGGAATGTTATAATGTATTAAAAAAAATGCCACGCCTGACCGGAATTCGAATCCGGGACCTCCGGATGAAAGATCGAGACGCTACCACTCGCGCCAAGGAGGCCGGCAGTTTTTCCGACTAAAAGTGGTCGTCAGTCAATCGAAGATGACCCTCGACCAGGAAGGCCTTCGACTTCAACTGATGACACCCGCGTTCAGAAAATCAACGATCTGGTGCTTGCAAATCGCCGGTTGACTCAGTGATTTTTGACTGAAAAATTGAACATGTATTGATTTGCAGCAAAGTTTGTTCCTCGTTTGATGACCGAACAGCAGAAAGAACATCGAGCGGTTGTTTATCGGCAACTTCTTGAACAAACCGATGACGATGAAACATTCATGCAAAGGACCGTAATGGGAGATGAAAGCTTGGTTTACGGCTACTACATTGAGACAAAGGTTCAATCATCACAATGGGTGGCAAAGGATTTCCACGCCCGAAAAAAGCACGAGAGTCTCGATTCAGGGTCAAAGTGATGCTCTCTTCTTTTTTTTCAATTTTAATGAAATTGCACATTTCAAATTCTTGCCTCAAGTTGAAACAGTGAACCGTGCTTACTGTCAAGGCGTTTTCCAACGGTTATGTGGAAAAAAAATCCGTAGAAAGAGATCGGAGTTGTGGCGAGACAAGTGATGGTTTTTTCACCACGACAATGCGCCCACACATTTAGCTTTGTCAATTCGTCAGTTTTGTGCCAAAAATCAGATGACTGTCCTCCCTCAGCCTCCCTACTCGCCAGACCTGGCCCCTTGCGAATTTTTCTTATTTTCGAAAATAAAATCAATGATAAAAGGACGCCATTTTGAGACTATTGATGACATTAAAGAAAATTCGTCAAGGCCATTTGAAGTGAAGCTTTCCAAGACTGCTTCGAAAATGTTAAATACCGCTAAATAAAGTGTGTGAATAGGGTTGGGGAGTTCTTTGAAAAGAACAAGAACCAATAATCGGAAAAATTAATAATGAAGATTAAAAAATTAAGTTCGGTTATTTTCTGAACAGACCTCGTGTGTGTTTATATATATATATATATATATATATATATATATATATATATATATATATATACTCGAACATATATGACAATTTCTATTTAAGTCTTTCCGCGCGCATGGCATACCGTGGCTTTTAGCTGTTCTTTCTATCAATTGGAACATACCTATGTTCCATTGTGATTTCCCAAGCTGCCTGGCATTTTATTTCTATCAAAACCGAAAAAGATATCCAAAAAGACCTCTATTGTAGAAAACTTAATTTCAAATACTGTAAGTGGTCTCCAAATTCAATTTGACCACAGTAAATTTGAATTTCGGCAAGGAACATATAGCTGTTGATATCACAAGCGATGAAAACGGCCATCATCTTGAAACGGTGAAATATTTCGTAACGGATATAGTCGTTTCCAGGTATAATAACTATGTTCATGCAAAATTTCACCCCATTCGGATTTTACGTGAAAGCTTAACAGACTCACAGAAACCACTAGATTATATATATATATATATATATATATATATATATATATATATACTAGCTCTACCCGCCACGCTTCGCTGTGGCACATTGTGGTTGCATGAATGAGAAATGAGAAACAAAACAAAGCATACGTTTCATAGAAGTTTAATTTTGCAATACTTGTGGATATACAATATTTTTTGTATATGCCTTCTGTAAATTCCATGGTCATATTGGTATTTTCTAGGCGTACTCTATGCAAAATATCCTCAGCCATATGCGATCGATATCTTACCCATAACTCTGTGGGAGATGAAGGGAAGCAAGCGGTCAATATAATTGTGAATAATGCTCGAATTTGGTTTGGATGTGCAGTGTTGCACGCGTCATTAATACATATATCCCACTGTTGGTAGTTTTCTAATAAATTCAGAGCTTGGTGAAAGGCGCAGCTCAAACACGACACGATCACACAAAAGTACCTCGATTAAAGTGAATATTTAATTCAGATTGTAAAATAATCTGAATCAGATGCAAGTGGATACGTTTTTTTTTTTTTTTTTTTTTTTTTAATAAACAATTAATTGGGAACAGGTATTGTTTCACATATGACTGCGGTTGTCGTTAGCTAGATCTGATTGATTTTCCTTTGTTTACATTTCCATCTGATTTATTACCCTCTTATTTATTAAAAAACTGTACAAATTAAAAATATCGTGCTAAAATTTTTTTTTATCGTGTTTTTTCAAAATAAAATACAGATGTTTTAGCTGTTAAATATAATTCAAAGAAATTTGGTCGTTGTGTTTGACAGCGGCCATCTTTCATTGATCTGATTGGTTTTCCTTTTTTTACATTTCCAAATTAAAAATATACAAATTAAGAATAGATAGATAGATTTATTAAAAATAGATGAAAACAATCTTTGATGTGGGTTATATATCGTGTTAAAATTTGAGCTCAATCGGTGCAGAACATTTTGAGTTTTTGAAGCCGTACACAAACTAACTTAACATTTTATATATATATATATATATATTAATAGCATAATCGTAGCTCATTAAAATGAGTTAGCATATAAACCAAAACATGGGAATGTTATTTTAGACACTGAGCAGATTAAACAATCCGTTAAAGTTTTAAATAATTTTTAAACTAATCTCGAGAAACTATTCAAATTATTTAATCGTTCTTTCACGCTTTCTTTAAGGAAATATATTATAGTAGTTGAAGAAAAAGTTAATAAAAGTTATATCTGTGACCACTTACTAAAAAACGTTTTTATTTATATCAAAATCAGTAATTTAAATTATTTTAAATTGATCACTATAAATTTATAAAGGTCACAGTCAGGTTATCTGATTTTTTTACAATAGAAACATTTTCCTTTGATCAATGGCATCTCATAAACCACAATGGGATCCTCTTGCGCATAGCTTAAAACACCTTTTGACGAAATTTTCATTATAATAATCTTGAGAAAGTCTACTTATTTTATAAATAGTACTTCTTAATTATCGCAAACTGTAAAGTTAATTTTTATTACCAAATTATTAAATGAACATAAGCATAAAACAAATCTTGATCATAAGTGATAAGCCGATCCCGCAGCGGAATGTTAGTCTCGGGCATTCGACCGCAGATCCCGGATTCGAATTCCGGTCAGTTACGTGGCATTTTTTTATACATTATAACATTCAGTTTTCATATTTCACTTGAAAGTTTCAAACCTTCTGGGTAGTTTCATCAACCAAAAATAAGTTATTCAGCAGTACAAAGAATTTAAATAAGTTTCCGTAAAAATAATAATAAATAACTATCCTTGCAATTTAATAATTTCAAACAAATGATTTTAACTCGTGCTTTAACGGTTTTCCCGGTAAGTTAAAAAAAAATCTTGCGTATTCTTGTGTAATAAGAATAATAATTATTAAGCTTTAAATATTTTTATGAAAGTTTTTTTTAAAAACAGAAAAACACTGTTCGGGGTAATAAAAATAATAAAATGTTTTAATTTAAATAATATTTTTCAGTCTATAATATTCTTATTATGTTTAGTGGAATGAGAAGAAATTAATATTCCTAATACATATGTTAACCAAAATACTTCAGCTTTTTAAGTAATCCTAAGCTGTTCATTATATTAATTGCAGATTTTTTATTCATAAATGTAAAATGTTTGCATAGAAATTGGATTTATTAATGGCAACGAAAGGACCTAATAGTATTAAATCAAACTTTTTTTTAAATAATACTGTAATGAAACAAATAAGTTCGTTTATTTATTAAGGATGAAATCTGTCACTTTTACAATGAACCAAAAACATATGTATGCACTATTCTTACGTGTACAAAAGAATATTTTTAAACTAAATAAAATCATTGCAATACATACTCTTTTCTATGGTCTTTTTCCATAATTGGCTATTAAAAGGAATATTAAAATGTTTCTGGACGACATAAATTATATTGGTTGTTTAGTCGCAGTGGATAAGGTAAGTAATGAATTGATTAGAGAAGATCTGAATACGTTTTCCACAAAAAAAAAAATACTAAAAAATAAAAACGGAAAGATGACATAGTTGGAACCGAAATATGGATAATTTATAAAAATATTTTAAAAAGGAAAGCAGAAAGGGGTAGGAAACTTGAGTTGTTTCATCTTAAAACGAATTCTTTTTATGGAAATGATAATGATTATTTTTTATTTTTTAAAAGTTGTTCATCCAAAAAATAAATGTAAATATTGACTATTTTTGTCAAGTTCTAGAAACAGTTCTTCAGATAAATTATGCTTTGAGTAAAAGATAATATTTTATTACGTTTTAGATAATTGATTTATTGGAAGAAATTTTATCCAAAATTCTAAGCTAAATCTTCATTTATAGACATATTAACTAACTGATCTTACTGATATAAATATCTGTTACTTAGATTTTTTAATTTTTTGATAAATTAGTTTTCGTTATTCATTGTTGTTCAAATAGTTCAATATAATAACCTAAGATAGAGTAAGGTCTAAGTTTTCTATTTTTCTTTGCTTTATTTTCTACATATATTTATAAGATAAATGTCTATTATTATTTATTGTACTACAGTTTATATTGTTCATATGTTTCAGCTAACACAAGTCAGTACGCTCATTATGTTTTCAATACATTGGACCAGGACCGAAGCGGCCTTCTTAGTTTTGAGGTAAGCATTTTAATTGTATAACCTTACTTAAATTATTATTTAAATAATTATTTAACTCATAATTTTATTTAAAATAAATTCATATTTGTAGTAAATTATTTTTGCCTAGTGATTTCCTTCTTTATAATTAAGATAGCTGAGCTATCTTAAATCATTCAGCTGAAATAGCATATTCCCAGACACTTTTTTACAATAATTTCTTGGTTATATGGGTATTTCTTTTTGGATAAATTCTCTCTTTTTCATTTTTCGTTACTAAAAATAAATATCCTTTTACACCTTTTCTTTCTGCAATTCAGCGATATTTTTCCCATAACTTAGTGAAATAAACTGGAAAATCTGTATATTGTACTAAAATTTTCACTATTCAATTTGATTAAATTGAAATCTTTCCATTTAAATTAATCTATATCTAAAAATTACACATAAACATTTTATAAAGAATATTTAGCCTTAGTTTTATCGACGGTTGAAAAGAACATTATCGAGAAGGGAGTTGAGAGCATTAAATTATTCTGTGACAGTGAATTAATAATTGGTTTCATATATTTTGTTTATTTAACTGTTCAAACCTTCAGATTATCAATCGCTTAAAAATGTGGATTCATTCAATGTTGATTTCATTTTATAGTACCGAGCAAATTAAATGACACAGTTATTTAATAAAAAATAACTTTAAGAAAAAAATATCTTTCGGCACGCCGGAAGGCGGAGGTAGATTTCACCGGTGCTAAGTAAAGGATAAAAAATATTTCCACCTTAAAGTTAAGAAAATCTTCAAATTTACTCAATTCGACAATGATTGCATGTGAAAAAAAGTTTCGCATGTTTAACATACGAAAGCACTATTTTATAATTCCACCAACATTTTGGTCATCCCTTGCCGTAAGGGTTAATCATATCAATAATTGTTTCAGACAAAAGGTTTAGGTAATGTTTAGAGGACTAACGACCACTTTAAACCGATTCGATAATGTCCCTATTAAGGGAAGTATCATTTTTTCTTTTCTTCAAAACCCAATTTTTTCAACTCCCTGAGCCAATGACTGGTGATATAAAAAAAGTTTACTTGGATACGTTTTAGGCCCTTATCCAAAGAATAGTAGAAACTTAAACGAATTTGATATTTTCTTTAAAATAAGTTAAGTGATTTTTTTTCAAAAAAATTCCACCCCCTTGGTCCGATTTTGGCCGTTAAAAAACTCGAAATTATTGACAAATAATAAGGGTAGCATAAACTATAAACAAATTTAACTCTACAGATTGAATTACAACATTAAACTCACGTTTATTTAAAAATGCGGAATTTTCTTGAAAAAAATTTGAAATCCAGTTTGTTTTTATTCAATACAACTGCATTATTACGTTGAAATTGCTTTCAACGTAATGAAAACAGTGGAAATTATTTTCATTATTTTCTACTAAGATTGAAAACATAATACTTTATATATAATCTACGTTAGTGCTGTTCTGCATCTTTGAAAACCCATATGAACAATAATACGTACATATATCAGATGGTACCATTAACATACAAAATGATTACTACCTCCAAAGTGCATAAAATATCTGATTCCCATTGTTCAGACATCAGTACCAATTTTTAAGTGTTAATAATATATACCATAGTATATTTAGCATATGGTTTTTTATTTAATGAATACTGAATGGATAATTAATCATCAGTAAAAAAAAAAAGTTTACATATAACAATAAAGATACTTATTAATAACACAGTTAAATTTATAAATTTAATTTATTTACAGTAGCAGTTAGCTATTATATCGGAATTTAGTTTGAATTAGTGGCTATAGCTTGTAATTCCGTTGGTTTGTTAATTACTGACAGAAATTACCGGTTCATATGATGACATAAACCTGTAAGTGAAACCGTGAATACGTAGAAAAATATAGACAATCGCTAAACTACCCTACTATCTATCCAATAAATTATTTTTCTGATGAGTGAAATTTCTTTATTCTCTTAGTCTTTATAAAATCTGAAAATATTTTTATAGGTAATACCGTTTATGCAAATTAATAAATCTATTTCTTTATTTAAAAGTGATTTATTTATTAAATGCGAAAAATCAATCAATATAACTAATATTAAAAACAATCTTTTACTACTTACATCCTTCAACATTAAGATTAAAGTTATTGGCCTCAAGTCTACCACTATTTTGAACTTTTCGTGAATTTCTACGTCATTACATTACCCGCTTATGATGTGACAAAATTATCTTCTGTATCTTTTTACCGTTTGTCTTACTTTATCTGTGTTGTAAATGAACCACAAGTTTTCAATCGGATTCATATTTGGTAAATTTATAGGCGAATCAAGTAATCCGTTTGTCCTTTAAATACGCTGAAAAGTATGTTGAAGTGTTTTACAAAGTTTGTGGTTTATTATGAAAATTTTATTTGTTCCAGTTTATTTTATTTTTAATATATAGAAAGAAGAATGTACTCAAAAAATAAAATGGAAATTATACCCTGAAAAATTATTAAAAAAAAAAACTCGTGAAAGGAACCTTTAATTTTTTAAGATTAGAATTTTATAAAGTTTTTTTTTATATTTTAATCTATCGACTTTTATTTTTATTTTTTTAAGTTATAGGGCATCGACTACTTAGGTTAAAAGATCCTTTCCACTTCAAAAAAATTATTTGTTGTGGACGCCACATACTTCCTTGTACACATGTTAAATTACATATACACATTTTTTTAAAATGAAAAGTACATAAATTTTTATTTCGTTAATAACTTTTCATATATTTTTTATTGTTGCTATTGAATTATTATTTATCGTAAAAACATTTTTACAATGAATGGTGAATAATCAATATATTTAAATTAAAAAAAAAATGTTAAAAAAAGGAGATGAAGTGTAATTCGAACCGATGTACCTTCTCCTAAAATCCAAATATTTCATTTTATGGTTATAACTCTGGAACCAATGAAAATAAGTACCACTTATGATATATTTGAAAAGCACTCAATGCGGGCTTATTATTGCAGTTACGAAAAAGTCCAAAATCCAGTTGTTTCTGGATTTTAGCCTTTTTTGGACACTTTTGGTTCAGCCGATTGCAGTAAAAAGGAGAGGTGCACAACTAGATGTTGCAATGGTGCTAAATCCAAAATTTCAACATTCTATGGCTAATCGTTTTTTAGTTATGCGAGATACGTACAGACGTCAAGCCGAAACTAGTAAAAATGGATTCAGGGATGGTCAAAATGGATATTTCCGTTGAAATCTGAATAACCGAAATTTTTCGCGATTACAAACAATACTTTTAGTACAAGGAAGTAAAAAATCATTGTTATTATCTAGTTGAGCCATTATCAGAATTAAAATAGTTTTTATTCTTTAATAGCTTAGCTTATATACCAGGCGTTGCTCGGAATCATAATTTCTTCATCGGCCCATCCATTTCTTTTTCTTAAAAAATTGCTTATAGCTTTCCACAATAAAGTAAATCTCCTTTGGATTACTTCTTGTTGAATTTAACCTTTCAGATCTAGCCCAGTCGCAAGTTTTGATTGAAAATTTGAGTTTGATGAATGAACATGTATTTTAAATTTTCAAAAATATACAGTACAATAACTAATGCAACTATACAGATATGTACAATTTAATTATTTTTAATTTGATTTATTTTTAATTTTTTGAATTTAATTAAATTAATTAATCTGCGATGTTCTGTCTCTGATCCGCTTTGATTGAAAACGATGTTCACGTTTGACTCAGATTCATTAGCTACGATGTGCTATCATGTGCCCGCATTTTTTGAAGACGACATTCACGTTGATCCTCAAATTCAGACGCCCACGATGTTTTGGCACGTTCCCACATACCCTGAAGCCGATCCTGTCATCGATCATCTGTTTCGTCTGCTCCCAAAAGCTTTGCTTTCTTTGCTTTAATTTTAATTTGATTGATGGATCTATGTTTCTTTTTAGGGATAGTGAAATCACTCCGCTAAAGATATACACTTCAGTGATAATATTGTCCAAAACTTCAGTAAACACTATGATCTGAATTCAGTCACTATTAGTATGTTTATTGATACGTTTAGTAAAATTTTACAACGCACACTTAAATCTTAATTTATGCACTTTTAGTACAAACTGAAGCAAGTGACATCTCACATCTACTTTTACAACGTTAAAGAACTTTTGAGATCTTCTCTATTTCAGTAATGCTACAGAATTTTCTACAAACATTTCGAAAATTCTTGATTGTTCTAGAAGTTCCAGTTATAGAAATATTCTATAATGATGCAAAATGATCTAGAATGCTCCAAAATCTAGAAACGTTTAGGAAGTTCTACAAATTTCCAAAATGTAATAATTTACAGTATTCTCACCGCTGCCGAACTGCCGCAGCTGCGGTTGGAATGTCTAACAACCACAGTATTTTTACCAAGTTAGTCAGTAATAATGTCCCAGGTTTGGTTGAAATCGGTCTTGCAGTTTTTGAGGAGGTGTGGAACAAACTTACATACATACTTTTACCCACATACATACAATCACTTTTATTCATATAAGACGAGAGGGTAAAGAATTTATAACCTCACGTTCAAAAATTATTATTTACAGTAAAGGCTTATTATTAACATAAAGACTTGAATCTTGATTTTTCTACTTTATTATATTTTTTAACAGCTGTTTTAAGAATATTTTGGAAATTTATTGTCAGAGAGATAATTAAAAAATTATACGTTATCGTGAGTGTTAATAGAAAATGTTTAAATTCATTTTAAAATTATTTTCTATTCTATCAGTCGAAATATTACAGTTTAAGATATTTTTAACTTTTTTTCTTTCTTTGATTTCGATAAAAACCAATAAAAACTAACTAACCAATAAAAATGGATAATGCAATAAATAAAATATCGACCAATTTTAATAAATTTTACTGGTTCAGAAAATACAATGACAAGATTACACATTTTTTAAAAATATTTTTAATGACCTAAATAAGCATGTTATGCTAATAATAATAATAATCTCTAATGGGAAACTAAATCTTTAAATTTGTTATAATTTTTAGAACAATTAATAAAATTGATGTCAGTTTTTTTTTTATTTTACTTTCTTTTTGTTAGATGTAAAAATCAGTCTGGTTTTTTTTATGTTATTACCATTACACTGTTTATTATTATATAAGTTATGTAGCTTAACCGCATTCAATTATGCGGTTCATTGAATATGATTTACTTAGGGAATTATCCGTTAGAGTGAAAAAATTTCCAGAAAAGAAATGAGGTACTACCTACCAGTAATATAAAATATTTTACAATATAAAAACAAAAGTAATATTAAATTTAATCTTTAATAGCATTAAAAAGAGTTTTCTAAAAAAAACAGTTTTCTAAAAGTATATTCCTAAAATTGTAATATTTTTTTCTTTCAAAAGGATTATTTTTTAAAAATAAATTTTTCACCTCCTTTCTTTATTTCTGAGAAGCAAGTCAACAATACTAGGCATTTTAACCACTTTATGAAACAAGCAAGATGTACATATTACGTGTATATGAGGTCGGTTCTTGCCCACTCATGGTGACCTACTTTAAGACGTACTATACTAGAAAACATTCTACAACAATGGCGCATCAGATCTCTTACTAAGTGTTGTATTAAACCACAAATTTTTATTTCTAGAAATAAAAATTTCTTATCAACTGTATTCTCATACTCATATAAAAAAATTAATACTTTAATACAATTTGTAATAGATATAAAGTTATATTTTACTTCTGTTAAATCCGTGATTAACTGTGAATTCAATTTTCCGTGACTTGTTTTTGTTGTCGCGGTTAATCGAGAGCACATTGTTTATATTATGACAGTAGATGTATTTTATTCTACCTGACCTAAATAAAATGAAATAGTTATTTTTATCATAGGCATAATTTCCCAGAGGACTCTTATAAGTTATAGCCTTGAACGGCGTACAGAAAAGTATATATATGTCATGTACTTGTTATATTAGTGGTCAAGTGGGGAAACTACACACTTCCAAGTGTTGAAAGATGCCGGACAGTATCCATTAATCTTTCTGGGATCACTCTCAAGCTGCAACTCCGTTTACCTACTCCCTCACCATCTTTTTCACTCTTTATCGCTCTGTATTTACAGCCCATACACTCTCTTTCCCCCTCACACACACACGCGCACACACACACACACACACTCTCTCTCTCTCTCTCTCTATCTCTCTCTCTCTCTCTCTCTCTCTCTCTCTCTCTCTCTCTCTCTCTCTCTCTCTCTCTCTCTCTCTCTCTCTCTCTCTCTCTCTCTCTCTCTCTCGTTCACTCGGGCTCTAACATATCCTAATTATTATTAATGGACACCTAGAATGGATTCTAGACCGTATTGGTCAATCAATCATACGTCGACAACTGACAAGCAGCCTATAGTCACGCCAACACTGATCTTCATCAATATCAGCTATCCCTTTTAATCCAGCATTATACTTCATCCCCTGTAACCCAAAATCTTCGAGATCAATTTTCTTGTGTTATTTTAATAAAATAATTAATATATCTTAGCATTCTGAAGGCTACTCTAATTTCTTTGATGTCTACTGAATTCATAATCCTATTAAATGAATAACCAATTTGCGTCTGTTTTATAAATATTTATACGAAACATTTTAAATAATTCATGTTCAACTTTTTTGTTTAAATTTAAGGTGTAATTTTAACCACGATAATTATAATTTATCAACAATGGATAAATTGTTTAATTACCATCAGCCGATTGATTACTTAAATTAGGATAATTAAGTAGGATAAGTAGTAGGCTCTGTATGCTTCATACTCGGAATTTAAAAGAGTCCTTTCGTAATGTGCCCTTACATCGTAAGAAGAACTTATGTACAAACTTTTATCAACTAATTTTCAGTAGTTTTTTCTGGGCGTTGATTATAAATCACTGACGATATATTTTAAATATATATATATATATATATATATATATATATATATATATATATATATATATATAGCTAGATCATACACATATACCTATTTTATAAGTAATTAGATACAAGCTTTTCTATATAATGGAAATTATATTGCATTTTCCTAATAAATTTTACTTCACATCCAAAAACCTTTTTTTTTTTTCATTTAAGAAGTTTGCATTCGAAGAGTATTACTCCTAAGAAATCCCTATACTAACATATACTACCACCAAATTCCGATATCAGTCTATTCATTCATATCGATATCATTCTATTCAGTCTGTTTTTACAGATTTCTTTATTCTGCCTGCCTAATAATTGGAGATATCAACGTCCATCACTCAATGGGGTTCATCATTATGTTCTTTCCGAGGCAGCACAGTTGATCGACTGAGGCAGAACTTGGATCTTTGCTTGTTGAACGATGGGTTGTACATATTGATGTCATCTTCATCAGGTTCATTTTCGTGCATCGATCTGTCGTGGTGTTTAGCATCCCTACTTTTACATCTTGCCTGGCACGTTTCCAAAATCGTTTTTGGAAGCGATCATAGACCGGTTGTTTTCTCGGTCGGTAATAGTGGTTTGTCTCAGAATCAGCCACGCAGATGGGTGGTTGGGAAAGCAGACTGGATCGGATACAAAAATTCTTTTAGCCAATACGACGTGAGTGGTAGCGCGATCGACCAACTTGCCAAGTTAACACACCTGATCTTCACATCATGCAGGTTAATGTATCCCTCTAATATCTGGAAAGCCAAGGCGTCCTGCTGTTCCTTGGTGGGACGAAGATTGTAGAAGTTCATTAAGGGATCATCATAGAGCTCTACGTAATCTCAGTCGAAAACCTACTACAGAATTGCTCTGCGCCCTCCGGAATGCTAGATCCATATGCTGTCGAGTTTTTGGTCTGCTAAGCGTAAATCATGTGGTTAAAATTTCTCGGTCAACATCATCACCTGTTTAGTGTGGCAAAAGAGGTTTGTTTGTAGCCTCCTTTTACTAATCGTGTTGTTTCTGACGATCTTGACTGTTTTCTTAAGAGAGTGGTCTGTGATGAATGACAAAGTGAATGGAATACTATTATCAACAATAAACTCCAGTTTAGAACATTTTCACCTTGGATCTCCTCATGCAGAAATAATCGTCGAGTGAAGGTTATTATTTGTCGTTTACGTATAGGGCACACAAGGCTCACTCATTAATATCTCATGGCTCAGAGACCGATATCCCGGTTTGTGTTTGCTGCGACTGCCAATTAACGGTTCACCACAACCTTTTGGACTGCGTTGTTATGCGGCGTCGGAAGTTTAAACTGGGGGCTAACATCCGAGATATCTTAGGGAACAATGTAACGATGTTATCGAATATCTTATATTTCTAAGGTCTTCCACTTGGATCCAAAAATTTGAGTATTCATACAAGATTTTTCGTTATTTATTTTTCAAGTTCTTTCGAGTTAAATTTCAAATATTGTGTTTCGTTGTGCTTTTATTTCGCTTTTAGCATACGACATGGGCGTTTTCCATCTACGCTAAGTGTTTGTATTGCTGTTGTTTAATTTTTAAGTTAATTTTTAATATTTAATTATTTACTACATAAATATAAATATCCTATCCGGGCGCTGATGACGAGACTTCGTTGTGCGCACAAAAGAAAAAACCCTGTTTGAAGAGGGTTTTTTCAAACCCTCAACTAGCGCCACATCAGACACATTCCTGTTAGGCCGAAAAGCACTAGCACCGGAAGATCTTTAGTGGACGGACAGAAAGGAAATACTATCGGGAGAAGGACGGTAATATCTTGCTAATTTCCTAAGAAATAACCCGAGTAAAAACATTTCAAAATCCGATCTACGAAGGACTGGAACGCAATTCCCTCATTTTAAAATAAAAACAAATATATAACCGCCACTAAAAATTAGATATATCCCAGATAATTAGAAAGATCCAGCAGCAAGGGACTGACGTCCAGGCTCTGCGATGCATAGGGAAATAAAATATCCATCGATATTCTTGCTTTCCGTTTCGTTCCAATGAAAAAGCTTTGTATGAGTAGATAAATTGTGTGTGTGTTAGCGCGCGCGCGTGTATGACATGGATTTAAATTCACTCCGGTGTTCTTACGTAATATCGATTCAAGTTTGGCAGAGATTTTCATGCCCGATTAGCTTCAGATAAGGCAGTATTACCTTCCGAACTTTTATTAGGTTTTAAGGCTGTAAATATTGCATTAAAAAGGCTTTGTAACATATGTTACGATCTGAAATCATAAGTGAAAAAAATTATTTTCAAAATACGTTACTTTTTACGATTTTATTATTTTATAATTTAAACAGCTAAGTAAACGTTTTTATGCAAAAAATGTTGCTTCTTTGGAAAGATATCGCACTTTTACAAATGTTATTTCAAATACAAAGACTTAGAAAAAAATAAATTGTTTTAAATATATCATAATTAATTAACACGACTTAAATTACAAGATGTTTTGAAAATTTAATTTTCGAGTAAGCTATATCTATAAATAACTTGATGAGCAATGCAAGTAGGGAAATTAGTTTTCCATAAGTTTACGATAGAATAAAAGCCACAGAGTCTCGCCGAAATGTAAACATTAGGGTACACTTGGGTTTGTGGTTAAATTAGCGGCCCCACACACTGAGATACAAAGGAGAAACATATGGTAGGAATTGCTTGCTGTGAAACCGCAGACATGTCTGTGAACGTTAGGTTAAATTTATTCAACGAATGGACAAAGTGTAATTAAATATAACATTTCAATGCATTTCATTTAAAATCGTTACAGTTGTACTTCTATGCTTCATTTAACAGAAAAAGATTTTATTAAACTTTTCTTACATTTTCCCATTAAAATATTCGTATTTTTTTAATAATTAAAACAAAAAAGAGGTTCATTATATTAATGTGAGTATATACATAAATATATATTTAAGAATAAATTACTTAATGAATTTGTAAGTATCTACTAAGTCTGTATATGTAATGTACCACATAAGAGTATTATACATTACTGTAATATATATTTTATATTAAGATTTTTATTCATAAGATGAAAATAATTGTCACTTTGAATAATTTCAAAGGTTAAGTTTAACCCAAACATATAGCAAGTAAGAAAATGTAGAAATAAATTAGGTCGATTGATGGGTGACGTAACACACATAAATTAAACTTCATAGTTTTGAAAAGTTTACTTTTCATTGAGGTTTAAATTCTTATATCGACAAATGAATTATACGATGACTCTGTGTGATACTATTGTTTAGACTTGCAGATACCGACAAAGTTATAGCGGGAATTTTCCAGTATTTTTTATTCTTTATTTGTCAATTTATATTGTTTTGGCTGTATTATTATTCTAGCTTTTTGCCTTTATAACATTTTACTTTATTACACATCTTATATGTATATATTTTACACAGCCTTCTAATTTCCGGTTCACAGTAGAATCTCTGAATCATATAAAAATAATTTTTTTTTTTTTTACTCAGCAATTTAAAAATACATTTCGTTTAATTAATCCAACTAAGAAAATACGTATAAAATTTGTTTGTATAAGCTTTGTATTTAAAAAAGTGTACTTAAAAAAAATTTTCTGATTAAATCACGGTTCTGACGAAATTACATTAGTATGCCTTTTTCTGTGAAGTTAACGATAAAGAAATCTGAACGTTTTTTTTTCAAAAATCTTTCTGGGATTCATAACAAATTACTTTTATATTAGATTAAACACTTCATAAAGAAACGTGAAAATTTATTTTATCCAAAACATTTCTTGTGTTTTGTTTCTCGTATATTATCATTATCAGTTTCTATTTTGTCGCTTATTTTACCAGCGCCAAGATCTCGTTTTTTATATACTTGTTAATTTCTAACTTTTTTTTTTTTTAATACGGGGACGTTTGTCTCAGTATTTAATTTTTCTAATGATTTTTTTAATTTTGAAAATTTATAAGATTTAATTCCTTACTGTTATCGAAACTTATTTGTGTATTGTTGAATTATATATAACTCTTTCTGAATACATCACATTTTGTTTGTTTATTTGAAATCGTTCATTTAAGAAAATATAACATGTTCAGTCGTCTTAATTATTTATGTAATTACTGCAGTTTTTATATTTTTTTTTGATTTTAAATTAGTAATTTTAAATAGCACATAACTTTTAATAGGATTTATATTAAAAAAATCTTTCTCTCCTGGATTTATTTTGAAACTTTAAACAGATAGAAGCAGCTAATATTACAGTCAACATGAACTGGCATCTGAATCTTTTAAGAGATCGGATTGTGGAAGAGTAGAATTTAAAAAAGTTTACTACGAAAGGCAGACTCCAAGGAGGGTTTGAACTTTTTTTTATAGACGTCAAAGAGAATATTTTTCCCATCTCTGAAAGATTGAAAGATACTCAAACATTTTGTCAAGTTTCACTACGTTTGAAAGGATACAACTTCATTCACACATTTCTTCAACACAAGAATATACGTCTAACGTTCAAGAAATCCTTGTACATACAAATAAACATGCATTTAAATACACATAAAATTGCTACATGCACACAAATAAATAAGTTAATGCAAAAGTATGAAAACATATACGCATTTTAAAATAAGATTTGCTAATTTGACGAACAATCAGATAGTTTCACAAATGTAAAATTGAATTTGTATGAGTATTTTAGAATATATTTATATAATCGACCAATTGAACTTTACAGAATAAAATTATCGTTTTCAAGTTCTCTGAATCATTTTATTTCTTTGCCTCTTAGAATTTTAAGATATTAATGTTAGAATTACAGAACATAGTCTTCTTCTAATTTCCGGGTCACTGTAGAATCTGGTTCAGGTCATTACCACGTAAATTTGATAACATTCAACTACGCGATTCCTTTGTTAATGCTAGGAATAGATTTTTATATTTAAAAAAAAAAGACTAAGCAATAATCCTAACCTTAAAAGAAACTATTCCACATTCATTCAGGAATATTTAGAGTTAGGTCATATTTCAACACTTACCTCGACTGACTTATTAATTAAATGATCTAATGTGTGTTATCTACCCTACAGTTATGTTATCTATCCCGAACATTAGTCTTACCACTAATGTTAGGGTTGTTTTCGACGGTTAGGCTAAAACTTCTAATGGCTCATCACAAAACGGTACGTTGTTAGTCAGTCGGTACAGTAGTCCAACAAAACTTATTTTCCATAATGATCAGATCTAGAACCAACAATTATTACAAAGATGTATCGTCAGGTTTTAGTCAAACCTAGCGATTCAAACTTACAACGTATACTATGGCGTGATTCCCCAGATCAGGAAATAAAACACTACGCACTACGTACGGTAACTTATGGAACTGCTTGTGCACCGTACCTAGCCACTCGATGTCTAATCCAAATAACGAAGGAAAATGAAAATGATTGTCCACGTGCTTGTAACGCTATTCGAACGACTTTTATGTTGATGACATCATTACAGGTTCAAATAACTTAGATGAAGTTAATCAACTGAAAGCTGATATTACTAATTTGTTAAAACAGTACGGTTTTTCGTTACATACTTGGTTTTCGAATTCTATTAATGCTTTCCTTGTTCATAATTCTTCTATTCCGTCTAATAAAGAACATTAAATATGAACTTAAGGAATTCTTTGGAATAATACTTCAGACGCATTATTTTACCAAGTTACCCATTCCAATAATTTTAACATTTATACTAAAATAAATACCCTCTCAATCGTAGCTGGTGTTAATTGAACCTCTAGGAATTGTTGGTCCTATCGTATTTTCTCACAAATATTTTATTGTAATATTAAAAGAGGAAAAAATCATTAGTTGATTTTTGGCGGGCAGTATGTTCAATCCCGTATATTTCCTCTATATTTTAATATAAATAAATATATATATCGTTGTTCTTCTTTATGTACATGTAAACAAGTTAGTTAGTTATGTGGTTCGAAATTCCAACATCTGTAGATCAAATGACTATAGTACATTTCTAAGAACGAGATTCTATAGGAATCTAAGTTGAAACACATTGATTTCAACACATCACAAATTAGACAGATACATCTAATTTTAAATGTACATGTATTGTATTACATTAAGTTATAATTAGGACATAAAACCGTATTAATTACATTAGGTATTCGTATTATTCTATTACATTAGCTTTACGTCTAATGTTGGCATTTGTGTCATGTGCTTGTTTTTCTTCGATAAAAAACAATTTTTTTGTAATCCTAGTTTTTTAATAAATTTTTTATGTAAGATTTCTGTTTTAAATAATTCTTAGTTAAAATCACGTTTATTGACTGATGAATTAAAGGTATTTGAAAATACAACTGATAACACACTTTTTTTTTTGTTTTTTAAGCAGTTTTGTATTAGTGGCTTGGTACATTTGGATGTCCAAATTTTGAATAAACATAAGAAAACCAGCCTGATTTAATTAATAATAATAAGCTATTCATAAGATGCACATTCTGACAAAGGACGACCAGCTTTGTTTTAGGAATCATTAATTTGAATAAAAATTTCCGTATGTAATACGACAACGTTAACGGCAGTATAGTATTTTATACTTTCTGGATTCACTTACAAATCTTTACGGATGTAGCGCTTTATTATTAATTTCTGCTGTAAATTTATATGGTTTGGAGATTATAAATAAATAAAAGGTTAAATTCTTAAGGTTTTATCAAGTTCTTCAGAAAGCGGCGATTTTAATATAAAAAAGTAGTTCTTAATTGTACTCTGAATAACTTTTTTCTCTTAGACTAAATTAAATATCTGATGACAACGCGATTTTATTTTACTTAAGGTATATTCATCTTTATTGTTATACTAAACAGCTTTCGTTTAGTAAATATTTTCAAGTATACTATTAACAAAATTTAAATTTTTCATTTAATCTATCTATTATGAAATATTTATAAAAACAATAATGTAACGTAGGTAGTGCACTTTTTACTACTTAATTAATATTTGTGTTTACTATTTTTCTCTAAAGTTGAGATCTGGCTGAAAAGTTTATGGGTCAATTGAAACCAGTTTTGGGAACGGGTGAGTTTTCCTTAAGGAAGCCTAAGCGTCTTTTCATTTTCTTTATAGAATCGGAAAATAAAGCAAATTGTTGAACCAATAATTGAACTAGCTAATATAAAATCTTTGATTAGGAACATCAGTCCTAAGTAATGACACAAGGATTTTCAGGTAGATTCTAAGAAGGATAAATGCCAATATTAAGGCTTGTTAGAAGTAAGGCAAGCAATAAAGGAAATTAAAAACAGAAAATCACTGAGGACTGTTGAACTATAAAATTCTTTAAATTTCTAAAAGAGGAAGATTTAGGTGAAATAACAATGCTGTGTAATAAAATATGCGGTAGTGGATTGTGGTCGGAGAACTTCATAAATAGAGTTATGATTCCCTTACCGAAGAAAGTGGGCACAAAAATGTGAAGAGCACAGAACGATAAGTCTAATTTCACATGCTGGGAAAATATTGCTAAGAGTACTGAGACGAAGAATCTTAAAAATAATGGAAGAGAACAGCGGGGAAGAACAGTTTGGTTTCAGAAGAGAGAAAAGAATTAAGGATGCTACAGGATTGGTCAGGATGATCGGCGAAAGGTACAGTAAAAAGGGGAGAGCAATTAGTTTTTGCTTTGTAGATATGGAGGGTGCTTTTGATAGGGTTAAATGGGACAAGGACATGGAAATTCTAAAAGAGAAAAGAGTAGAGTGGAAGAACAGAGGCTCATCAAGGAATTATACTTATAACAAAAAGAAGTTGAAAAATTAAATAGCCTTACAGACTAGGTAGAGTTGGGTAAAAACGTAAGATAAGGATACTGTTTGTCTCCCACTCTTTTAAATCTTTACGTAGAAGACATACTTAAGAATATAGTGTGGGATGGGAAGGTGTAAGTATCGGAGGTAAGAAGATTGCTTATGTAAGATTTGCGGATGACATGATATTACTGATAGATGACACTAAAATATTACAGAAGGTGATATTTAAGTTAGAAGATCTGATGAAGGAATATGACATAAAAATTAATGTAGGGAAAGGACAAGATATGAGATGTAATTACAAAGACAGTACGAAAGTACTAGCAAAATGAGGGAAACTAGAACGTGTTGAGAAATACAAATATATGGAAAGCACGTTAAGTGGTAATTGGAGGAATGATACAGAAATTAAGTCAAGAAGAGTAATGTCAAAGGAAGCATTTATCAGAAGAAGAAACTGCTTTGTAGCAAAAGAGACTTGGATCTGAAGAAAAGGCTAGTTAAGTGTTACGTATCTAGTGTGCTTTACGTAACGCATTTACGGATGCGAAGCGTATTCTGTGTGTAAGAGAGAGAAGGATAAGATCCGTTTTTTGTGTTATGCAAATGTGGACGTGGAGAAAAATGGAGAAGATTAATTAGGTAGAAAGTGTTAATAACAAGGAGGTATTGAAAAAGGTAAAGGAAGAAAGAACACTGTTGGAAACAATTAATAGTAGGAAGGGCAACTCGATCGGTTATAAATTATGAGGAAAGATTGTAACAACCGCGATTGAGGATACTGTATAAGGAAAGGGGAAAAAGATAACTGAAGATGATAGATGACATCAAGAACGGAAGTTAGTAAGATACTAAAGAGCTGGTCTGAAACAGAAAAAAATGGAGACTTCAGTGTTGGTAGGGACCTGCCAATTGTCAGAATCCTCCTGATGATGATAATGCCAATTTACTGAAAAAACTTGAAGCATTCGGTTAAATGGAATTGTGTGAACCTTTCTTTCTTACCATTCACCACTTTCTGTTATCCTTGACGCCTTCCTCCTCCGTAGTATTGTTTGAGTTTAACTGGATACTATTCTTTCTAAGGGTATGGAAACCTGTTTGAATTGTTTCATTTTGGGTATGTGTTTGGTTTGATGAGTTTGTTATGTCTATAAGCCTTCCAAAAGCTCTTATCATATCCATAGTAAAAAACGGAAACTGGGATTTCTTATCATATAATGTCGGACCTTACCCGTCTAATGCAACGTTAAAATCGATTAAATATATATTTATTATATAATAATTTCCCTCTTTCCCTCAACCGCCAAAAAATACTTCTATAAGTCAACTCTTGTACATCCTTAAAAAATTAATTTTATGTAATCAAGAAATTTTTTAATCTTTATTTAAATAATTTAAAGGACTCTGCGTGGTGGTTGGTGGGTTTTTTGGGTTAGTATATTTTTAAAATTGATATTTGGTAACCGTAAGAATTTATTGTTAGGTACAATAATGTTGTATCTCCCAACTCTCGAAAATTTAGTCAATTTAAAAGAATTTTGAAAGAACGATGCAAACGTTGTTCTTCATAAAAAATTGTCATACGACCAACCGTAACGTTTGATTGAAAAAAGTGAAAAAGAATCGAAAGGCGTTGTGTTACTTTCCCCCGCCCAATCATCACGAACAGTTACCATGGGAGCATTGCTGATTGGTTAATGATAGATAATTTTATATGAAGCTAAGATTCTTCTCCAACACTGCTTACTACTTTTAAGTTACGAAGGCCAATGTTTCACTGTCCGAACTTTAGTTTTATCAAACATAAAACTACATAAGATATATCTAATTAAAACTAATTTCCATACTTTATAAGAAAATTCACTTTACTCAGAAATCCTAGTATTCGTAAATATTTAGTACGTAATGTAATAAATAAACGTAAAACGGTATGAATCAATATATAAAATATTGATGTGTTTTTTAACAGATGAAAAGTTAATAACTTAAATAATTTATAAATATAATTATATCAGGGGTTCTTTTGTTCAAAATTCTTTCTTTCATTTTTTCCGCTGGTTATTGTTTATCGTACTGTTACCTGTATTTTAAGTATATAGTCCTTTCCAGTTATGGCCGATTGTATAACCAATCAGCTTTGACTCCATTACAAGTAAAAAAAAAAATTACGGGAACAGGATAACTACGGACTGGAGTTGATAGTACAAGGCACTTAATGACTAAATGGTGGCCGTAGAATATAATTTTTGCAGTAGATTTATTAGTCACGCGAGATACAGTTATATAGGCCCACAGATTTTCAGCTAGCTAAATAAATTATTAGTAAGTAAAGAAAAAAGAACATTGTTTAGTCAATGATCTAATTTTAAAAATTATTGATGCCGAATTTTCTCATTTTCTTTTTTTAAATTTTTATTTAACTAGTTAAGGAATATAATTCTACAAACCAAAAAATAAGTTTTAATGTAATACTTTTTTTTTAATATAGTGCGTATAAAATAAGCCGACCTACGTGTCCGAGTAGGTAGCGTATTCCATTTCGTGTGGAGGTCCTGGATTCGAATCCCAGTCGGGCACGGCATCTTTTCATACGCTACCAATTTCCATCGGGTTAATGACTCTAGCTGTTCTGTGTAGATGTACGCTATATCATAACAAAAAATAAAATAAATATTTCTTATAGTTTATTTTAACAATAAACATTAAAAATTATAATATTATGCTAGTAATTATTTATTAGCTATTTCACATTTTCCAACTTAGAAAGTTGATAAATTCAGTGAAATTTCTTTAATTACTATTTTCTTTTTTATTAGTTTGAATATGAGGTTACAAAAATCGCTTTCTTTTATTAGAAGTTTCATTAATTACTCCTTATGCCTTGAATAAGTCTTAATTGGAACTTAACTTTTCCCATTAATTCATGGCTTATATAATTATTCTTCGGGTTTCTGCTGATTAAGTTCTAATTGTTCTCTATGAGTTTACGTATTAGTTCTTTTTAGATTATAACTTACATACACACGCACACACATACGTACACATACTTATACAAAATATATTAGTTTGCAGATTGTTAAAGTACAAACAGACAGTTTGGAAACACGTATTTGTGAATTATTATTAAGTTTATATTATTACATAAGTTCGTCAGATATAGTAAATCCTCTTTAGATTCATAATCCCTTGTTTTTAATCTTAGTTTAATATGCAGTTAAGTTAACAACACAAAAACTGGTTTTGCCTAACGCAATATTATTTAATCTGTTATAATAACGTAATTATTTAGAATTTTATTAAATAAATAAAAAATTATTAATTTTATGATTTTATTAATTATAAAATTAATAAAATATTTCAGAAAAATCCATTTGGTTTTTAAGATTTTTTTTACATTTAATGTTTAATTCTTCTCTAGCCAATGAATGATTAGATGATATTTTTAATGTTTAAAGTTTTTATGCAAAAACTGTTTTGAAAACAGTTGGTTAACTAATAGTAGCTAATCTATTTAGATCATTACTATAACACTTCACTTTAGTTAATAAAAAGCTGAAATGAAGCTACTAACTTTAGTAAACAAAAGAAAAAACTGATATAGCCTACGATTCTCTTATATTTTTTTCACAAACTATAAAAAGACATACATTTCAATAAATTGCATTTTTAATCTTTACACACACACACACACACACACACACACACACACACACACACACACACACACACACACACACACACACACACACACACACACACACACACACACACACACACACACACACACACACACACACACACATGTATTTATATTTTTTAATAAAAATAATTTTACTTGATATTTACATAATAGTAGCTTAGCATCTTTATTTAATCTCGTTAATTTACGGTTTTCAAAGCAGTTTTTACATCATCGTTAGGAAAATGGAGTATATTCCTAACGATTAGTCAAGCAGTTCATTGGCCAAGAAAGAATTTTAAAAAATCAGTTAAAATAATTTTACAATGATTTGAATTTCCCTGTTATAAAGCGTTTTCTTTTATTAATTTTTCTAATAAAATTCTGAAATAAAGAATTGAGACTACATTGTGTTGCCTTAAACGACACCAAAATACTTTTATGTTATTCTAATTGCAAATAAACTTAACATTATGAACAAGGATTTACGAACCCTGAAGATGATTATCTATATTTTATGAACGTAGAAAAGTCCAGATTGCAAACAATACATTTTATTTATAAAAAAAAGTTCAAAACCCAACGCGGAGGGTGAACTACTTTTAACTTCATAGGCACTATTTAAGAAAGTGGTACTGACATATCTTCGTATTAAGCATACAAAAAACAAGCCATTTTACTGGAGATGAACGAAGGTCGTAGACTCGCACAGTCGGCCATTTAGTTGCACAAATAAATCTAACAGCAGCTTTGTATTTTCCTATCAATGTTTATTAATCGTTCTTTCTTCTTTTTTACTTAAATAATAGTGTGTGCAGTCTATATATCAACATATCTTAGTTTTATTAGCTTAACCATCACCTCCAAGTTGTTAATTTACTTACTTATTAACCGGATACTAAATATTCACATAGAAGTAATAATATTTTGTGTCTTAGCTCGCTGAATACAAAGTATATTTATTGGAATCTTTTTCTTGTTTTTAGTGAATAAATGTTTAAAAATCGTAACTTAAATTTCATTATTTGAAAATGTTTTTTTTGTTTGTAATTCTTTAGTAATGTAATTAAATTTAATGGTTATTGTAGTGACTTGAATGAAGAAATATTAAGAACTTTGTATACAAGTTTTTGTAAGCCATTTAACGATCAACATTGACCATGAAATCTGTTTAAGATTTTAGTATGTATAAAATATATTCCTTTATTTTTTATACATTTTTCTGAAACTATTTGTTGTATACATTCTTTTAATTAAGTCTTAAAATGATAAATAATATATTTTAAAATTTAGTATTATATAATAATTTACAATTTAAAAAATATTTACATTCGTGCATATTTAGACTTAAAAATAAAATTGATGAAATAATGAAAGACATTCTTAACAGAAAATTTACTATTAAGCATACTGTACAAGTAAAACAGGATGTTATATCCAAACATGCGGTTCAATAAAAAATGGATGCTTAGGCAAAATAAAAGTACAAACAAAATTGCTATATAAAATGTTGTTTTTTAAAGTAATTTAAAAACCGTTAAAAATATAATCTTAAATTAAATTCAGTATTATAATCTTATTAAATTATATTTATTTTGAACAATTACAGTATTGATATTAAAAAAAATGATTGAACAAGTAGATCGTAAAAAGTAAGCGAAAGATTAAAAAAGGTAATTTGTAAGTCAGGGTTTCTCAACCTGGGATCGAGAAATTAGCCTAAAAATTTACACGTAAACAATAATGAAATCATTTTATGAGAAAAAAATCATTTATTATAAACATTTTACTTACATTGATAAATACACATCTAAGGAAAATAAACTAATGAGATGAGATGAGATGGTTGCGTGTGTTTTTCTCTTAAAAGTTTCTCCATACGTGATTCTATGTTAGAAACACACAAAAGAAAATATTTAGATTTTATCGCAACCATAGACGAAAAACCCTTTTCTCGAGATAAGACGCGGCGTTAGGGATTATTATTTTCAATCCTTCTGTGACTAAATTTCCATATTCAATCCATCGAGCAAACAAAAACGTATCAAAATCTACAGATGAGAACTGTAGTTGTAACGTTTTATCTGCAGACATTTCGATTAGCTGGTCGTGAATTTCAACTGGTAACTTAGAAGCTGCAACAGCGTATTCATTAAATAAATTTGGACCCATCTCTTCGAGAAATCATTTTTATCTTTCGAGAAATACTACGCCAAATGAATTTTTAGCTCACGCAAATGCATCTTCATGTTATCCATGAGTAGTACCTCTTTCATCCAAATTTTTCTCAATATAATCGGAAGTGAATGGAAATATATCAAAAGGTTTGCTTTGAAGGCGAATAATCCAAATATCAAGCTTTTTAATATAGCATGAACTTCAATCTGTCATTAATAAAATGTTGTTTTCAAGTCCTCGTAAACTTACACTCAAGACGTTTAAATGCGAAAAATACATCAGCTAAGTAAGCCAACAGCAACGTATACTGATTATTCTGTAAAAATATTGAGAATAGCTTTTATTTATTTTGGAACAATGTCTCGCAATTCCAATAACACTTTTCCCCGTGATAACCATTTGACTTCTGGAAAAGAACAGATCTTTTTCTTCTCGTCCATTTCATTGCAAACAGCCTATTCTGTATTGGTCAACTTTTAATAATTTTTACTGCTCATCAAAGAATTTGTTTGAGATTTTCCGGCATTTTTTTGTGTCAAGAGCATGTCTTTGAAGGAAGCAGTGCGTCCATGCCGCCCTTGTTATAAAACGCACCTTTAATTTTTATCAGAAATCCAACGTTCTTTCCTGTTATCGACTTTACATTATCAATATATACTGTAATACATTTTGGTCAATCTGTGTTGTAGTTTTTACAAGCTTCATAAAAAAACGTCAAAAAGACATCGTCCTGTTGGATGACCAGGTATTGATTGTTGCAAAGCAACGTATTTTCTTTGATTGATCTATCCGTATCGCATTCATATCTCCCAGAAGATAATGACTGAAAAATGTTTTCCACATCTGTTGATTCATCAAATTGAATACTAAAAAATTCGCTTGAACTCAGTTACCGAATTATCTCATCGTGAACATCGTCAGCTATGTCATCGATTTGGTTTAATCCTGTGTCGTTAAAAAGCGGGATTTTTTTGCTTCCTTCACGCTATTAAAGCACTGACCATATCAATTACAGCAGGTAAAATGAGGTTTTCTGCTACTGTATGGGCCGTGGACATCTTAGCTGCTGCTCTTAATGTTACAAAATAAGATGCTTCAAGTGTACTTTTGTCAGTATAACTTGATTTACAGCCGGTCTCCGTGGCGCGAGTGGTAGCGTCTAGGCTTTTCATCCGAAGGTCCCGGATTCGAATCCCGGTCAGGCATGGTATTTTCACACTCGCTACAAATCATTCATTTCATCCTCTGAAGCATGCCTAGCGGTGGACCGGGATTAAAAGAAAAAAACTTGAATTACAAATGGAAGCGGGTTGATTTCTCAAAGTATGTAATTTTCTTTTGAAAAATTCCAAGGGTTTGCTTGTTTGGATGTTTAGTTTCTAAATGTCGAATTATTTTTATGGAGAGGACTTAAAAGCAAACAACGCACTGTGGCTTTCCATCCAAAGAGGTAAAAACCATAATTTAAATAACTGGTCTTTGTAAAATCTTATCTTTTTACCAATCGATTCATTGATGTAAATGGCTCACTTCGTTTTTTCACAAATTTATCCATTTTGCAAAATAATCTAATCGGAAAAAATCAGTTACACCGTTTAACCGCACACAAAAAACCAAAACCTCAATTATTATTATTAATGAAACTACGGTTTCAAAAACTTAATTAAAAGCACCAGACGCACGTTTAGCATTTGAAACTAAACTGAAGTTCTGGACTTCCTTACGCCTCTTTTATAATGCTGAGAGTACGAAGTCTTAAAACGTATCATATTGATGTTTGAACATGGCTCTCACAGCGAATATTATGCAAGCAGATCAAATTACAAGGAGCACGTACCCATAAAAATTGAAACCTATAAGTTGTTTATGTTTGTACCCTTCATACATGCATGCATGTTCATACCCTTCGCAGCTAAATTTTTTTAACTAGGTTTCATTGCGTTGTGATTTGGGGTGTCGCGACATATTCATTATACATGTGTTTTACTTTTTGGGGTACGTGGAGCTAAAATGGTTGAGAATCATTGCTGTAACTCAAGATATTATTACAAATATTTTTTCTCGAACTGCAACCTTTTAAAATTCAAAAAAAAATAATTATACATATTTCATTTTAAATAATGCTAGTTCTAGCGTTAAATTTAAAATTATTGCACAATGAAGAGATATTAGTTGGATAAGAGTTTGTGGCAGAATAATATACAAAAAAAATAAGTAAGTTGCGTTTTTTTATCCTACCCAGGATTTTTAATTTGGATCTATCACTAATGTAGAAGGTAAAAAACCATAACAAGAAGTTAAGTTTAATACAGGCAAATAAAAAAATGTACTGCTGCACGTAAATGTATTAAACTAACCAAAATCCTTGAGATATTCAGTTCTTCTAGTGACACTCCCAAAGAAACTAATTTCTTGTGTGCCCTTTATTTAAGGTAGTTCTTATATACTCACATTTATTAAGACATTAGGACAGATATTTTAATTTCATAGTTGCTTAATATTTATTCAAATTCAGCTATTCAAAAATTAATTTTAAAAATTTTAGGAATAAATGGTATTTATTATATTACATTAAGAAATTAATTATAGAATAGTTAAAAAATATGGCAGCCATCCAATGATTTAATTAAATAAACATTTTCTTTAGACAACGAAGAGATTCTAGATTCTATTATAAAAAAAATATCCTGGAAGATCATTATATGATATAAAAATTAATAATAACATGGAAGGGGAAACCTTTGTTTACCGATATAGATTAAAAGGTGATGATATATTTAACATTAATTATCGTTTTCAAAATGAGCCTTATACATCACAAAAAACCATTTTTGTGATCTTCAATTTGTAAGTAATGATATTCAAATATATTTCTTAAAAATAACTAATGTTAGACAAAATTATCAAAGATTATGAGAAAGAATTTTAATTAATAATATGAATATCAGTTTGACTAAACGTTTCAAATTCTTTTCTAAGGAGCAACTTACAAAAGACATACGTAAAATTCTGGCAAGTATTCAGCGTTATCATTAGAGAGTAAAAAAAAATTAATTTCAATAACTACGATAAAAAAATAGTAGTATGAGGACGTAGATGTTTTTTTTTTTTTTTAACTGAAATTTATTGAAAGTGAGTTTTAATTATACGTAACATAACGTAAAACGTTTTTTTGTTTAAAAAACAATTATGTAAACAGTAGGTTTTTTTAGATTCATTGAATTAAATGTTGTTTTACATTTATTTTTACGGTTTTTATTTATAATATTGAATATATATATATATAAAACATAATAAAACGCGACTACCATCTGTTTTTAAATAACAAAGATTGTTAAATTAATATTATTTTTATTTAAAAGACAAAATGCACAATATAATCATTTTTGTTTAACTCTATCAACAATTTTTTTTTTTAAATGTATAATTGTACAATATTAAATTACTTGAAATAATTCTATATTTTTTTTTAATGAAGTTATAAAATATTTACGCAACGTTATTCGTTTATTTTACCAGCTGAAAGGAATAAAGTAAATTAAATAAAAAAGAGTTCGTGTTTGAATGACATCAAAAAGATAATTGGCTAACAGAGTAAATATAGTTTTATTCAATTATTTATTTTTACCGTTACGCTACTATATAGACAACTTTATTCTTGTTCCTGATAATTGCGAAAATTACGGAATCTTTCATTAAAAGATTTTAACTTTATCTTTCTTATGGCCTCCGGAATGCTTACTACAGTTCAAACCTCACCAATCATTTTATTATATAAATCAAAAAATAAAAATTAAAGAAGTGTAAATAAAAAAACTTATAACTTTTTTTAGTAAATTTAATACCATTGTCTAAATCGATCATTGTCTACATCAATATCGACTTCTTTAGACAGTATTATGCAATTACTAAATTTAATGTCATTGTCTGTAAAATATTAATCTTTATTATTGTCGTACGAGTAATATACGTAAAAACAAATTAGTTTTCATTAAAATCTATTTTATCCGGTAAGTTTGTGAATAGTAAAAACTCTGAGAGCAACAACCTATACATAATTAAAAACTTATTTCCCATTTTCTAAGTTCTGTACGCTTATAGCACGAGCGAAGCCGGACGGTGTATGCTAATTTATAGTATTCTTAAAAATGAAATAGATTAAATTCAAAAGCTCTGGGTAATTTTACGAAAGAGATTGCTTTTGTTCATATGACTCTTTCAAATCTCGTGCCGTAACAATCGCTAGAACAGTACTTATTTTTAAAATTTACAAATAATCAAATAATGAATTCTACTGATGGAAGTTTATTTTTAAGAAAAATATAAAGTAAAATAGATGTTTATAGTTGATATACGAGGTGTGTGAGAAAAGTAATGAGACTGACTTCTTACTTACCAACGTTTTTACTTTTTCAAACAGCAATGTTATCCCCTTCAAAGTAGTTCCCTTAGGCAGCTATATAACGGTGGAGTCGTTGTTGCCACTCCTGGTAGCAGCGCTGGAAGGCTTCAACTGGTAGGGCTTTTAACTGGTAGGTCATAGTCTTTTGAATGTTCTCCAGAGTTCCAAAACGACGTCCTTTTAAGACATGTTTAATTTCGGGAAAAGGAAAGAGTCACAAGGACTCAAATCAAGTGAATAGGGTGATTGAGGAACCGTAGGAATGTGTTTTGAGGTCAAAAATACCCTCATGGAAATGGCCGTGTGACACGGGGCATTGTCATGATGAAGCATCCAGTTGTCTGCAGTGTCTGGTCTCACGCGAATCACTTTTCCTGACCCTTTCAAGGACACCTTTGTAAAACCCTTGGTTGACAGTTTGTCCTGGAGGAACAAATTCATATTAGACGATACACCTACTGTCAAAAAAGCAAATCAGCACGGTTTTGATCTTTGATTTGTTCCTTCGACATTTTTTCGGTCGAGGATATGATGGGAGTGTGCCACTCTTTGTTTTGCTGCTTTGTTTCAGGATCGTACTCAAATATCCAGGATTCATCACCTGTTATCACACGATTGAAGAAGTTTTGGTCATTGTCAATCCTCTCAAGAAGATCAACGCACACGTTTCTTCTATTGTCCTTCTGTTCCGTTGTGAGGTTTTTCGGCACCGATTTCGCACAAATCTTTCGCATGTCCAAATCGTGTGTCAAAATTTGATGTACGGTGAAAGTGTTTAAATTTAACTGTTCACTCATCATCCTTATTGTTAAATGACGGTCTGATCTCACAAGTATCCTCACACGCTCAACGTTTTTGTCAGATTTTGAAGTTGAAGGTCTCCCTGAGCGAGGTTGATCTTCAACGTGTTTCTCGGCCTTCCAAAATTCATTTGGGCCAGCGGAAAACGTGTGCTCTTGATAAGCAACGTTCCTCATAGGCCTGTTTCAATTTTTCAAAGGTCACACTCGCGGAATCTCCAAGTTTAACACAAAACTTGATTGCACAACGTTGCTCTAAATTTCGTTGCTCCATTTTCGTAACACACAACAAAAACACAACTTCACTGATGGCGCTGTAAAAAATAATGTGTTGGCTGAACGAAGTTGAAACTCGTAATGAGCATGTGGAAGAATGAACAAACCAGTCTAGCACAGACCGGTAGACACAGTGTTGCCAGATCGTCCGCAGTGTTACCAATTTCATTACTTTTCTCATACACCTCGTATGTAAGCTCTTGTCTCAATTAACTCTTTAACATATCTTCTTCTAGCCTTCCTTTCATTTTTCTATCCTTTCCGTTTATCTTAAAAATTCTTTAGAATGATATTTTTTTCATTTAAAAATATTGTTATACCGTTTACTATAACCGTTTACTTTCTCCAAACTTCCTTTCTGCTAAGTAATTCATTTTTTCATGTAGTGCACTTGCTCAGCCTAATATTTTACAAAGAACAATTCTTGATAAAATAGAAAAATACAAGTTATATCTTATTTATTATCAAAAAAAAAGCTGACAACAGAGTTGTAGGACTTCCCTGTCACGAATTTTTTTTCTGATGCACGGCTTTCACACACAACTTAATTAAAAATATTTATCATTTTATTTAAATATAATAATTTTTTTATTTAATTCAATGATTCTAACTAAAGCGCGCGCGCATACCGTATTTTATTCGCCCGGATGTAGCTGAACTACCGACCACATTAAATGCGTTTTTACACTTAAATATTATTGATTTATCTAATTCTACCGCTCACCTGTAACCAACGTAGCAGACGACTATAGAAACTGTACGTCAATGCTACTCTAGCGCAATTTGTGGTGAGAAAGGGTGCTATTGACGCAGTGTACTCACTTAGCCACTAGTTTATTTAGAGCATTTTCTGGGATGGGGAGCAATTTTTTTGCTAATATTGGTTTTTAATTATTAACAAATGTGCCTAAGGAAAATAAGACCTTAATTACGCGAAACCTCGAGATACTGAGGGTGACCTTTCTTTATAGCTTCCCTTAATCTTTTAAGTTGGAAATTTAATAGCATCTATGCCCCATATATAGAAGTAATCTGACCAAGTTTGGTTCAAATCTTCGGAACAGTAATTCTGAAGATATAAGGTGATATTAGTACGACATAAAACACAACGTACATACGAACATCCGGGAAATTTCCATCCAGTTTTTTTTAGTTCCTTAGGTGTCAAGACGTCAAGATCGTTGAAAACCGAATATGCCCAAATTGGACCGATTACAATACTTTCTCTTCAAGAGTTATAGCTCTGCTGTAGCGCTAGACAGAAAGTAATACAAAATATCTTTGATGACCAACTTCCTTTTTTTAATCGGATATTTTTAAACGCTATCTTTGTTCTTAGCAGTATGATATTTTTAAGAAATGATTCATTAATCAACAAAAACAAATCATTAGATTAGCCATTCTGAAATAAATAATAGTCACCATTACTTTTGTTAAAAGAATCTTCCAAAAAGATGTTTTCTTCTAAATTAATTTCCCGATATAAAAATGTACACTGTAAATAAGTATGTATAATTTCAGCTATTTCTCGAGCTATAAACTTTAATCATTGCTGATAAAGAAGTCATAAGAACAAACCATAACGTAGATGCATACTAACTAGAAGATCCATGAATTAAGCTTTGACAGAATTATTTGCTAAATAGAAACTCTTGGGAGAGTAGTTAAAATAACTTATATTTTCTCAGGGTAGCCTGAGTCTATCCTTCAAAATTCAATAGCTGTTGGGATTCCTTCTCTCCAAGTCTTGTAGTTCTTTCATCCTTCTGTCTTTCCTTTTGAATTTTACAACCCATATTGTATTAGTTTTAGTCATTGTTTCTGAAAAATTATATTTATTCTCAAATTTTATTAAAATTTAGATTAAAATCTAATTCACTTCTCAGTGGTTCATATGTTTAAAAAATAGAATAAATTTATTCTTAACATTATTGTACTAGTTACATTGCTATGACGTATATAGCTTTTTTAGGATCTTTTTCGGAATTCCCCACAAAGTAAATCACTTAATTTTTAACCAATTAGCTAAAAATCGATATATTTTTAATATCCGATAAGAATTAGATGGGAATATGCATGTTTAACTTCATATTTAATTGCATTTTTCAATTTTAATTTAATATAAATTTAAATAAATTTTCTACATATTTTCGTTTAATTAGGTGAGAATATGCATGTTTAAAAATAAAAAATTAAAATTTGTACTTTTGTGTTTCTTCCTCCCAAAACTTTGCAAGTTTTTCACCAGAGATAACTGAAAATAGCGAGATATATTAATATATTAACAATAACCAGGTTGGAGAAATAACCAGATATAACAATTTATATTTATTTATTTTATAAATATAAGCTAATGAAACGTAACCTACGCTCGCTTCGCACGCCAACCTTACCAATTAAGAGTAATTGAGTAATGTTTTGAATATTCAAATAAATTCAGTAATTATTGCAATTATTTATTATTTAAATAATCAAAACATTACTGCTAATTAGTCGAGGTTAGCGAGCGTAGGTTAAGTTTTGTTGATTATATTTATAATTTATATCTATAAATTGTAAACATGCATACTCCCACCTAATTGTAATTGGATATTAAAAATACATCGGTTTTTGCCCGATTGGGTAAAAAAATTAAGTGTTTGTTTTGACGGGGAATTCCAAAAAATATCCCTTTTTTCCGTTATCTACGTTATATTTAAACAAAATTTTTCGCTAAAAATATCTTTATTTTATTTCAGTCCAACTCTCAATTAAAAATGTTTAAACAACTGAAAATATTAAAGTAGTTAGTTGTTTCAAGAGCAAATACCAGTTAATTTTATTTACTATTAAGCATCGATGTATATAAATCTAAGTACTGCAAGACCACTTGTCCATTTCTACGTTTACTCGTTTACTGTAATTGTAATCACATGAGTACGTTCGAAGTAGCGCGTTTGATCCCATGCAAAAAGTGCAACAAAACCGCGTCCATTGCAGGCGACCTTCAGTGGTCAGCTACGTGCGACAACTACCTACAACAGGCACTAATTGACATATCCTCGGATTGGGATTTACTTCTCGTAGTGGCTAGTACACTACGATTCGTTCAACCTATTTTCCGACTAGATTAGAAGTTTTTTTCTTTGTTAAACTACTAATTTTTAAACTACTACTTTTAATTTTAATTTTTTTTCCATTGATGTCCTAAATAATTAATACTTTTCAAGTATGTGCGTTCATAATTTTTATGAATAATAAATCTCTATAAAACAATTGATATTTCTTATCTTAGGTTACAGATAAACTTTCTGTAGGTGTTATTTTTTCGCTGAAATTAGAAGCTGCAAAATAATCGAAGAATAGTCTTTTTCCAAATCGTTGTTCAGATGATGGAATTCGCTCAATGAATTTCTTTTAGCTAGGATTGGGTTTGCCCAAAAACTACATCAGCTTTTACAAGTTTGCTACCGACGCCTAGTCAAGTGGGGACTTTCTAAATGTAAATTTCCGCAGCATCCATTTCACATTCTATTAGATTTTGTATTTATATTTCCTTTTTTTTCGGGCGATGATAACATAAAACTGTTTTTCGCCCAAAAAAAAGAAGAAATTCAGAATCTTATAAGTTTATCAGTAACATTTTCAACGCATTAAACAAAACTAAGATAATTTAAAAAACTGCAGACATCAATACTGTAAATGTTATATAAGCTTTGTACAAACACCAACTGACAGTCACGCGAACTACTATTCTAAGAAAGACGATCCCATTCTCATAATCGTACGAATCAGTCAGCTGCAGTCGCGTGATCTTGTAGCTGGTCGTAGTCTCTTCCAGTGGACGAACAGTCTGAACGTACGTGTACGGAGAATCCTCCACTCTCTTCTTTAAGCCAGACTGTATTTAATACAGGCTTTATTAAATCCCATTGTTTCTGTCACTTGTTTCTGAACTGCGCGTTTTGACTAGAATTCCTTTATATGGATTGTAATTTATTAATTATTTCGAAATTTTGTCTAGTTTATGTTATTTATCAATTAGCTTATAAAATGAATGAGCTATTTTGTACTATGGTTTTGGTATGTAAATAACTTCACAAAATATTTCAATATAGTTTTATTGAATACAGATGAATAATAGAATACAAATATTTTTAAAACATTTTTATTAAATTGAGATGGACATTTAATCTTTTATTGTGCTTAACGTTGTGTTACTATTTTAACGTAGTTTTTACTACTTCATACTACAAGTAGCTGAATAAAATTAATTTTGTTAGTATTTGGCTTAGTCCTATGTTTGATGTAGCAGCGATAATGGTTTATTCTTTGAGTAAATGATTAGATACATTAATAGGTTAAAAACTATTAAAATCGTCTAATGCTAGTAACTCTTAAAATTTGAATAATCTTAATATTACTTAAATATCAAGAGCGAAGGTTACTCTAGGGTAGTTTAAAATCGGTATTTTATTTATTTTAATTGTAAGCATGTGAACCTCAGCATTTTTTTGGCATTTCTTCAACATAGATTTTATTTACTAGTTTTATAGTTTTACTGAACCTTCAATCCCCATTTAAAAAGAGTCTTTACTATTTAAATAATCAAACAGTTTGTCTATACCTGATAAATTGTACTGTAGCACTACGACTGGCAAACTCTGAATACTTTTTGGAAATCAAAAATTCCAATGCTTCGTCTACGCCAAAACGTAGCGTCTGTGCAACTAATTTTCACTTTTCGATTTCTACTATAAAATGCATTGTCGGGTAACGTATTAGCTAGTTCCTTATTTCTTCTGAAATTCATAAATAATTTCTGTATATGAAAAAACACTACGGCTTAATTTTAGTGAGCAGAGTCTAGTATAATACAAACATTGTGGTGTATTGACCTCAAAAACAAATCTTTGATTTAAAAGATTTATTTAATACAAATATTGTGGTCTATTTCATTGATTTAAAAGTACGATTTGTCGGGAAATATATTAGTCTAAAAAGTATTGAGCCTTTTGCGCACGAAATAGCGTTAACGTATTCTGGCAAAAGTCGAGGAAGACCGACATGTAAGCAGTCATGACATCGCCAGTGACCTAAACATCCATCACCAAACGTGTTAAACCATGTCGAGAAAACTGGCTGCAAAAAGAAGCTCAACGTTTGGGTGCCACATGATCTGACTCAGAAAAATTAACTCAATCGAATTTCTATCTGCGAATCTCTAGTGAAAAGTAACGAAATTGAGTCATTGAAATTGAGCGAAAATTGGGCGGTTGATCACGAATGAAGAAAAGTGGATAACCTACGACAACAGTGTGAAAAAAGATCGTGATCGAAGCGAGGAGAAGCTCCGTTGTCTGTTTCAAAGCCCACACTGACGCCCAGGAAGGTTATTTTGCACGTTTGTGGAATTGGAAGGGCACCGTGCATCACGAGCTGCTGCCGCCAGGCAAAACGATGGACTCAGACCTGCACTATCAACAATTAGTTCCATTGCAACTATCAATTCAAAAGAAACGATTTTAACTGGTCAACAGAAAGCGTGTCGTAAACCAGGCTGATAACGCCAAACCGCCTCTTGTAACGACTCGTCAGAAATAGAGAGAACTTGAATGGGAGGTTTTAATGCATCCACCGTACAGCCCGAACCTACCACCGACTATCGATTGTTTTCGTCTTTACAGAACTCCCTGAATGTGATAAGCCAATGTGTTAAATTAAAAGAGCACTGTGAAAAACCTCGTGTCGCGACGGGATTACGGTATCGCCGGAAAAATGACAGAAGGTCTCATAATGTTATTTTCCAATAACAATAAATGTGTTTCCAATTTTGGCATCCAAAGGCTCAATAATGTGTTTTTAGACAATCTGATACGTCTTAAATTTTTCAAAGCACATATTTGAAATAGTCCCATAGATGGTACATTCTGAATTTTGACTCCCAGTTCACGCTAATTTGTATGCACAAATATCTTTGTTTATTAATCTATTAAATATTACCGTAACAGTAAATATTTTTGTAATGCTGTATTTACTTGTTATACCGTACGTATAACAAGCGTAACCAAGTTAAGACTGCATTTTCAGATTAACATCTGTTTTTAAGTTAAAAATCTATATGTTTCGATTAATTATCTCGCATCATTTATGATGTATAATAAAGATATCTAATTTTAATGATCTCCTTTCTATTCTTTTTACTGATTTTTTATATATATACGAGTACATATAAACTAGCTGAAGCAAGTTTCTACTCTGCCTCTCTCTGATTGTATATGTTTTCGGGCACTAATTTTAGCTCAAAATTGAACCAAAAAATTATGAAATTTAAAATTTTTGTCAAAAGATCAAATATTTTTATGAAATATAATTCCAAGTTTCACATTTTTAGTAATGTTTATACTTTAAGATATATTAACATTTCTAAATTGTGAAATATGCTTTTTAATATAATGAACAACTGCAATACAACTCAATTTTTTTTTACACATTCTTAAAGTATATTAAAAGAAAGTGACCTGCTTTTGTTTGGATTATTGTAGTGACGTAAGACGTTTTTAATATCAACTATTTGATATTAAAAGAGTAATACTTTCAGTAAATACTTCTAAGAAGAAGAGAATTGTAGTTTTAAGTTGATTGTTTTGGTTTACTTTTTATACTAATTTGTTCAAACTTTGTATATTTTGTTTATTCCATACTCTGGCGCTGTGACGTAAATTATATTCTAAATTATTTATTTATTTACATAATTTTTATCATTTTCATTCTTTAAATGTTTTATTTTTTTCTATTAAAATAATTCACTTTCAGTTCTATTTTTAAAACTTTTTAAACCACAGTTTCTTCTAGAAACCGCGGAATAATATATAAAAGTAAATATACCAGTTTAATCATTTTAAATCCCTTAATCCCAACTTAATCATTTTAAACTTAAAAAAAAATTAAAAAACTTAGAATAATAAATATAAAAAAAAACAATAAAATTTTACTGTAAACCGCGAAAGAAATATTCTTTCAAGATTAATTACTTTTGAAAGCGCTTACGATTTATACAAAAGGAGTGAAAGTGTCCTTCACCTACTGATTATTTCCATGTAAATTTTTAATGTCTATTAGACATTAATGTAACTATAAAAATAGTTATTGCGTAGCGCAAGTAGTGAATCCAGTTTGCGGCTATCATTACCTTACGATCATAAACTAATACATTTACAAAGATTTACTGGCGAATACTAATATTAATTCCCTGTTAAAATTTGCAGACAAACGAAATATTAAAATCAATATATGTGACTATTTGATTCGTGTGATGTTCCGAAGGACTTCAAACATCTAGCGCGGGTCTTTTATTAAATCCCATGGGCCCCTTCTGCGGGTAATAGATGTATCTGAAGTTAAATACAGTTAAGGATTGGCAGTTTATATTGTTAATTGTAACTCAGAAACGGAACAATGACTAATATCGAGGAGTCGTTAACATTAAAGAGCAACTGGCCCCGTGTCAGCCTAAACCCACAACTTTCCACTGGAATCACCAGCACTCATAATTTCCACCACCCCGATCAACAACTTCTTTTATGTATTGTCTAATAAAAACCAACTACAGCCTTTGTTAACCATCCATTCCAATTTAAAATAACAACTGTTTGGGATTCTAATTAAATATGTATTTAATTTTATATGATACTGTCGCTTGTCGCGATTTTCGTAGACAGCAACGTCCTTTATTTGTCAAGAATAATGTATTAACTAATGGATCTTGTAATGTATCAGTAATTACGACATACACTTTGACTCTATTGTCATTAATGGAGGGCAATGGAACTGTGAAAGAATTAAAAAAATCCGGGATTTTTTTATTTCCTTCTACTTTAAACAACATTAATTTAAAGCATAATAATGAGCCCAACTGCAGATCGGATTTGTGACAGAAAACGATTAAGTTTAAATTGTTACAATTTTGGAAATAACTGTTTGAAAAATCATTTTATTAAGTATATGGTTGTCAACCTTGTCAACGAAGCATTTGCTTCGTTCATTCCCGTCAATAAACTTTTAAGATCTTTGTAACTCCCATTTTCTTACAGATCGTTTGTTATCTTTAATCTTTATAGCTTCTTCTCTTCTTTGCTTTTTATACTAATCCCTCTAGTTATGTTTAAATCAATCTTCTCTCACACTGTGCCCCAGCCGCTAAACTTTCCTTTTCTGAATTGTTCTGGCCAAGTTTCAATACTATTTGATTCCCCTTATTACTTTACTTTTTAATTTGTCCATTTAATCTTCTTCAATTTCTTACATGCTCCTTTAAATGCTTCCAGGCTTTCTTTTTCTTAGTTTCCATTTTTCACATGATACTCTTCAAATCTTCACGTTACTACATAATAACCGTTTCTTTCTGTTACATGCTATTTTAGCCAATACTATTCTTGAATTTATTTTTTCTTACTTTTGTAATCTTCCTTCTCATTGTACATAAATAAGTATCTATATACTTTTATGTTCTTCTGTGCAGATATTCGTCTACTAATTGTCTCCTATCCTCATTGTTTTAGTTTATTCCGTATTCTAATTTTGAAATCAGCTGCTGATTATCCTGTGCTTCTTCTAAAAAATTAACAAACCGGTAGAATTTATTCCCTTTCTTTTTACATATTCTTCTAGAAAAGAAATTTAAAAATATAGGCAACACCCATTCCTTATTCCTTTTCCTACGTCAGACCACTCAATTTTGGAATCCTGTATTTTAAAAGCCGCTTTCTGATTCTGATACAATTGTTTAAAAATAATCTTCTATCTTTAAAAATTCGTTTAACATTTCCATTAGTTTATTTCGTTTAAAACGTTGAAATTTATTTTCCATAACTTCAAAACGAATTAATTAATTTCCTTTACATTTTTTTATATATCTCCGACTATTGTTTAATATTAACCCACTTGCAAAAAAGAAAACATATTGTATTTCAAATTAAAAGTCTGTTTTACAGGCTATAATCTGTTTTACAGATTATTTTTATTAAAAATTCTTAAAAAACAATAAAGAAAAACGATCGTTAATATTGTTATAAAAATGAAGGCTAAAAAATCTTAAGCCCTATTTTTTTGTAAATGCTATTGTCAAGATATATTTGTAATAAAAAACTTCAAAAATATAAAGTAAAAAAAATTGACTTCAGACTTATTATCATCAAATTTAGATTGTTTCTTTCATTACGTCGATAAATGTAGCCATTAAAATAAATGGAAGCTAAGTCCCTAGGAATCGTGTTAAAACGATTTTTCACAGAAAAACTTACAAATTAATAAAAAAATTTCGTTTAGCTTTGTTTACATGTAGGAAAGAAAGAAAAGCACTTCATATCAGCAGCTAGGGTAGTATAATCATTTTAAAACAAGCTGTCAGAAATCATAAAAAGCCAGTTCGTAGAACCTTTATCAGTGGATTATTAAAACGATTTGTTTATATTAAATACTGTGAGCGGTCGAATTTGAACATACATCGCTTGGAATTGGATCATAAATTAAAAAATTTATTAAAACTTTCCTAGTTAATTTTTACTTGTATTGAATCTTTAAAAAGCATTTCCCACTTTATTTGAAAGGATTATAAACAAAAAAAAAAAACACTTTTTTAAATCTTTAGGCTTTTATTTTGCGAAAATCTAAAACCAAACTATTTAATACTTTTAAATCATTATTAAACAGTACTTCACCGTACTGTTTTAAATAGATCCAGTAAATCTTAAACTACTATTTTTTTCTTTTCAATTTTATAAAGACGTACAGTAAAACATTATTGGGAACTACTGTATAGATACCATTACAAATTTTGATGCTACAAAATAAAATAAAAATTACAGTTATGATGAACAGATTTTTTAAATTAAAATTTTATTAATGCTATTTGTTAAATGTGCTCATACTATTTGCTAAATGTGTAATACTCATACTATTTGTTAAATGTGGCGGGGAATGATTCTGAAGGGTGCCAAATTCCATTCAGATGTAATGGCAAATAGATGTTTTACCGTTAACAACTGGCTACCCGAGCCGTAACAAGGGGAGTGTATAATTACAACCCTATAGACAGCTACACAGCGCTGTCAGTGAACAAAACTTATAATAGTTGTTGCTTCTATGCAACTATTCACAAAATATAATGCAACAAAACTGCACTATTTCAAGGTTAAATGATACAAATAAAATCCCCGTTAACGAGATTTGAATTTGGCAAGTTGTTACTAACACAGATTGGCAGTTCTCATGCGTATGAAAATTCCAGTATTTATTTAAAAATTCTATAAATTCCCTGAAATTCCGGAATTTATTTTTTCTTTCCAACCCGTTAGGTTTATTTAACTTGGAATACCAATCCTACTGCTGTAGTTTATTTGCTAATCTGTTTAATAATGTTAGAACTCGTTGATTCGATTAGAGAAGAAGCAAAACAATTACCTAAATTTATTTGAGTTAATTGGCTACTTAGAAAAATGTAATTAGAATTAAAAATAATGTTGAAATTAAAAATATGTTATTTTATTGACTAGTAACTCTGTTTCACTGTAAAATTATTTTAAAAAAAACAACAATAAAAAGTAAAAAAAATAATAAAAAAGTATATAAAAAGAAGTATAATAGTATTAAAAAAAGTGATACAATTTGCCTGATACATTTTCTAACTATTTAAAACGTACTAATCTTTAATTTCGCGCAGAGTAAAAAAAACTAATATTAAAAAAAGTATTTTTAATTTTAAGCGAATTTATTACCAGTTTTAAATGGAAAATTTGATAGTCGTGCCAAAAATCACCTTTCATTTTTTGTTAATGGTTTCATGGACTCGGGGGTCAGAAATCATCAAGAAACGATAAAAGCGAGGTTGAATACTATTCGTTCACGTGTATGTAAGTGTGTGGAGAAGTTTTATTTTGTGGTTAATAAATTAGCACATAAAATCATCAGTAATATTTATGATTTAATGAAGAAAAAAAATTAAGAAATGGGGATCTAAACAATTAATTCCCAATCATCGTACTCAGTCAGTCGTAGTTAACGATAATGCCCGTAGCTTATCACGGTTTTTTCCACGTTGAGACAGAGAAGTAGAAAGCCAATGAGTTTTACAGATGACAGAATTAGATCGCCCATTTACTAAATCCTCAGTCATTTTTAATTTGTCGCAAACTGAAAGAATTTTTTTTTAACCCCCGACATTATTTCTGTGCCGTAAAAATCAAACGACACCACAACACGCTCGCAGAAAATACACCGACTTCAACCCGAGTTAAACGGACGAATGTTCTGAATAAAATAGTGAACAAACCCGTTAAAGAATCGACTATCTGAACTAGACTGTAGAGTTGCTCACACTTCCTATCACTATACAACCTGTAGAATCTTTATAATAGTTTAGGAATGGAATTATCCAGAAATAGTCAATACAGAACTGTTCATGACTTACTACTGCATCTGATTGTTTCTTATTACCGACTTTCATTTATTGTGAAGAGGTTCTTCCCTCCCTAGTCTAATTGAACATCGTTAGAACATTCAATATCATAAATATATAGTACTAATAACTTTAACATTAAATCTATGTACTCCTGTATTTTAAAATCATTCCTTTTTAATTACTCAGGGAAAAATCTATTATTCGAAAGAAAGTAATTTGTTAGTTATACCCGACTACTTCTTCGTTATTAGCTAGTTAAAACACACTTTTCTGTACATTAATAGTAAAGGAAGAAAACTACCAAGTTTTTTAATTTTATTCCTTCCATCGACGTCGTTATAATCGACTTCTATTATAAATATATCGAAAGCGGGAAAGAAGAAATGTCATCAGGTATTGTTGTTAGTTACAGTTTAGGAACTTCCGTTAATGCTATTTTTTCTCTAATTAGTGGTTGATTACGCCTCATTGTCTTAATTTATTTACTGATGCTGCGGTGCAGCACGGATTCTTTATTAATTTAGAAAGAAATAACGAAAGCCGAATTGAAAACCTATTTATTTTATTGAGTTTGTTAAAAAAGAAGTAACATCTCTTTTTTGATTCACCATCATAACGAACATTAAATCGTTTATTCCCTGCCAGTGTGCGATAAATTATGGGTTTTGTGTATCATTTTTATCAGTTAAAAATAGATTATCTGCTCTACAACAGCATTTTAAATAAATATTTCAACACAGGTGTTCCGTGTGCCTGTGCAAGAAAATTTTTTTATGGAGATTGATAGCAGCCCGCAATGTAATAGTGTAATAGCGGTTTCGGGGCGTCCATTTAGATAATATTAACATTCCCCCAGCGTTTTTAATAAGGTTTTTCTTAACCAAGCCACCTTATAATCCGACATATTTTTTCTTATATTATTATAATATGTAGTTACCTACCTTTTTTAAAATGACATTTTTTTCTATTTATTTATTCATTCTAACATTGAGTAAAACGGTTAAATATCAATAAAATATTCTATTCCTTCTTTAAGGTTCATATAAAATATTTTTTCCCAAATACATAATTAACTTATAAATGGACAAAAATAATAAAAAATATTTTTTAATTTATTCGTTATACCATGGGCTGTACTAGATATAAAGAAAGCGCAAACACGATAAATAATTTCATATCTCGGTAAATTAAGACCTCTAATTTAATAACTATAATTGAAAATGGTTTGTAACATTTCTTTCATGTAGAATGGTTTTAAATTTTAAAGTTTGGCCCTGTGCAGAAACTGTATTTGCTGTATACTGTACGTTATTCTCTGAAACTGTATGTAAATATTAGATAATATTAAAAGAACAACTTATTTTTATTTAATGTCTGTAATGAGACTATAGAGAATTGTAAATTTTGGTCAACTGTATGTTTTCTTCTTTATTCTTCTCTTGAAGTAAACAGAATATGTGATATTGTTTTTAATGAAAATTTTGAACCGACCAAATCCGGTTATCGGGTGATGCAAGCTAAGTTTTTAAATTCAATTTAATAATATCTTTGCCTTTAATTTTGAAATGAAGTCCTCAAAAAGATTTGTCTGATAAATTTAAAGTATTTCTTAAATAATATCAACATTTTGATTTTTTTCTACTTCCTTGTTCGAAGTAAAGGAAGTTAGTATTGATTGCGATTGCGAAAAATTTCGGTTTTTAGATATCAACGGAAATATCCATTTTGAACATCCCTGAATCCATTTTGACTAGTTTAGGCGTGACGTCTGTACGTACGTACGTTATGTACCTCGCATAACTCATTAAACTCATTATTTACTATTAGTTTTCTTTCTTCTTAAGACCTCCTAATGTTTATCACAGTTCAAACCTCACCAATCTCGCTGTTATATAAATCATAAAAAAAGTATAACCTAACTAGGCTAGGATAACCTAAACCTCTAGGTTAGGATAACCTAAAGGTTGTTGTAATGTAACATGTCCTTGACATTCTAGTACACTGCACGTAATTTTTTTTTAACAAAACTTTTTGAAAATTATTTATAGAACTGTGTGTATTAGTAGGACCTGAACAGTCATGACTTTTTAAATTTTAACTATGATTTTAATGCATTAACTTTAACTCCTGATGATGGCTTCCAAGTAAGCCGAAAGATCTAGAGAACGTATCAACGTGCTGGTAAGGTGGATTATATTAATTGTTAATTCATTTGTATGAATTAAATAAATTTAATATGATCCTGTAGCCCGTAACTGTGACATGTAATCTTGTTCATTTCGTTGTGCTGTTTCTTCTTATGTTTCATTTCTTCTGTATATTGTCATTCTCTTGGCCCAAATTTTGCGTCGACCAATAATTTGTCGATTTGGACGCATTGTTATTTTTAAATTATAAAAGTTTTATCTTCTACAAAAATATTGATATTATTATTTATGTTTTTTTTAAACATTTTTGTAACTTACGAAAACAATGAAACTGACAATATTACTAAAACAATAAATTGTACAGTATTAATTCACTATTAATTTTTATTTATTTCTCCTTATGACCCCCGTAATGTTTATCACAGTTCAAAGCTCATCAATCTCACTGTTATATAAACCATAAAAAAAGTATAAATAGGTAACCTATAACTTATTTACTAAATTTAATGTCGTTATAAATCTATCGATAGATATCGTCTATATCGATTATCATTGTTCGTATCAATATCGACTTCTTCTCTGACAGTTATTAATGTGATTGAATATTATGGTATTAAATTATTATATTATTGAATGTTATAGAACTAATAACATGTAAACTCTCCCAGGACAAATAATAATAAATTATAAAATTTTCAGCAAAATTGGTTCAGTAGTTTTGGAGTTATTAGGGAAGACACAAACGAAGATTGTCTTTTATTTATATAGATAGAAAAAATAAACGCCTAATTAAATAAAATGAAAGATTAGTAACTACATGACAGTCCTAAAAAGTTTAGATAATCAAAATGTATAACCGGAAAAAAGTTATATGAAGTGTAAGGAATTAATTAGCTCAAGCAGATTTCTTTAAACCATCACGTCCACCATACTGTTATTGAGAAAGAAAGAAGCATAGAAGAACTTTAACCGCTTCAAAAGTGGCAACTATTTAACCTAAACGTAGGCTAACATAATATCAACCAACGTTTTGATAATTTTAAAATATATTTTAGCCAGAATTTGTAAAGAACAATATCTTATAAAATGTTTACAAGACTTCGTCCCATCATTCTCCTCGTATGTGCAGCAGACGTTATCATCGATCTATGAGTGGGAAATTACATTTTCCTAAACTCCAGCACAATCGCAGACTTGAGAGTGTTTAATAGACCAGTCTATTAAAAATAATTATGTACTTTTAAATCTCTGGGAAGTTATTAGTTGTTTTACTAAAAACAATTACGAGAACTCATTTTTCGTTATGAGTTACGAATCTATTTTTCTTCAGTTTGTTGCTTTTCAGATATGGTATTTTCAATATATCTTGCTTACTTTGAAGTACAATTTTTTAAAAGTAAAGTTTCAAAATTATAATTTTTTTAAGTTTACAGTATATTTATTTTATCAAATATAGTACGCTTCATTAAAATTTCGAAATTATAAATGCCAGAAATCATTACCTTTTAATTAAAGTTCTTAAGAAAGTTTAATTGACATTTTCTACAATTTATAAGGAGGAAAGTTTTAGAAATTTATTAAACATTAAAAAGTCCTTCAATGATTTTAATTACGTTAGTCTAATATTTTTCAGACAAAAAATGTCAGGATTTTTAATGTTAACTAATGTTAAATATTATCTATAATCAAATTCTCGTATATTACGTATTTGTATTATGTAACGTGTAAGTATTTTTAAATCCTTTTAAAATTAGCGTCGTCATTGGTTCCAACTATTAAATATTTCTGTTTGCAATTTATAAGAAAACTAAAATTTCAATTATAGATTTGGAAACGAGTGATTTTTTATGATACAAACTAAAAGAAAAAAATTGTGATAAAGAGCGAAGTATAGTACTATAACATACTATATTTAAAAAGTTGTTATAGAAAGTATCAAAACCAAGTTATTCAGATTAAATTAAATTTTCTAATTGAATGTATAAATACATCAGTTACACGTGATTGTAAAATATATTATCTAATTTGTGCAAATAATTAATTATTACAATTTAAAATGGTTTGTTCGACGTGATTTATTCCGTGAAGAAAAAAAAATCGGAAAACCGCTGGTATTATGCAAGATAAATCAGTTTGTAGAGAAAATATTAGCAGTTAAGCTGCTATAAACATAAATAATTGTTACAGAAACAATTCTATTCTAATAATAGTCTCATAACTCTCTACGTTGTAAAAGTTTTCTGCAATATTTTAAGCCAAAACTATAACCTATAAATTATTCAGTAACACATGTTTAAATTAGGATCTTTCAGTAAATATTAATGAGTTAAAAAAAAAACAAATGAAAGATTAACTTAAGACAAAAAAAAACATCAGTACGTAAATTTTAATTTGCTTAACAAATAATGAAATTTGAATTTTGTATAAATTTTCTGACAAATGTTGAATTTATAAACGATTTTGCAATTTTAGCTACTCATTTTGTGTTTTTAAATATTTTACTTGAAGATAAACGTTTCTCAAAAGTAAGGTGTATTAATTTTGGTGTCGCATTAGATTTAGTTACAATTTTCTTTTTTTTAATTTTTATCACTTGATGAAAAAGAAAGATCTTTTGAGGATTTACTCTTTAAGAACAAAAAGTTCTTAAAATTTGTAAAAATTTCTATTTTAAAATAGACTTTATTAACTTCAACTTGAACTGTTGTTTTACTTATACTAAAAAATTTTGTGATTTCATTTTTAATTTGTCGTTTAATTTTTTAAACTGTATATTTATAAAGTTGTTAAATACTACAACAAAACGAGTTAAAAATTAAGTTTTCAATCGATTTGTCTTATAAATATTTTTTTCCTAAGGACAAAATTTTTCTAATATTATTCAATACTGATAACACTAATATAGTCAATGTTTCAGTAAATTAATTTTAAAATTATTAAAAAATATAAATGACTCACTTTCACACTAATGGAATTTCTTTTTCCAAAGACCTTTAAGAGAAATTTATCAACATCTCCTTCAACCTAGTTTCTAGTTATACTCAAATTTGGTTGTACTGAAAACTTCGTTTAAAAAGGTGCAGATAATGAGTTGCAAATAGTCTTTCCAAGAACATACTCTATTAATTTTAATTAATATATTTATAAAAATAACGTAATGTTATTTTTTCCTGTGTTTAATCTGTTTTGAAGTCGATATCTTTTATATTATTTAGTTAAAATAAATAATTAATTAAAGTATTTTTACAACTTTCAGAAATTGTTTATATCTTTCCCTATTTTCTGTTCTGAATGTGTTTTTATTATTATTATTATTATTATGACGAAAAGATTAATTGTTATAAATATATCTTTTATAATATTTTTTTATTTTTTTAATGTGTATACCTATGAAACTGTTTTATGAAAAAACTTATTAAATACGACGCTTTTGTTGCTCTAACGGTCGGTTTAAGAATCAGTTACTTAAGTGTGGAAAGAATTCTTTATCTTGAAAAAAGTACCTTTTATCTCAGTATTTTTAGTATTTCTTTTATTTTAAATCCTTTACATTTCTGTAAAAGAAGATTTATTTCTTGCGTTTTAGAAAGTGTAAATAAGCCGGTTTGTTGCTTATCGTTTAAGGTACGCAAAATTAAAACATAAAGAAGCAAATGATTTTTATAAGTAAAAATATTCTTTTCTATGTACTTCAAAAATATTTTTTTTTGTCATTTAAGGAGTAGTCTTATCACAAAATTTATTTGTATTCTTACATTCCTTAATTTTCGAAAAAAAATCTAATATTTTCTCGTTTGATTATAAAAAAATATGTTATATTTTAGCTGATAAGAATTAGTTCCAGATATTTCCTTATTAAAAGTTTATTATTTGATAACAGAATTCTGCCAAAAATTATTTATATACATATATATACGAGGGTTATTTTATATATAAATAAATAAAACAAATTGAAAATTACGATTTTTTTTTTTTTAATACAACATTTAAACTGTAAAATCTTAAACTCAATATAAAATGAGATTTATTTGAATAAAACAGTTTTATAGTAATTAAAAAAAAAATACAATAAAAAGGAATGAACTGAGATTAATTATGTAAATATTGAAAGTAAATCAATAAAAGCGTCGTTGAAATGTAAACGTTAGTTTAAAGAGAGTATTATGATGTAGAAACCATTATCAAAGTATGGGTTACACTTACAAGATATTCCTAACTTTTCCGGCTATTAATAATAAAAATTAAAAGAGATAGAACCAAAAAAAAAACAAAAAGCAGAATTTAGCCTATAATTTTCAGAGTTGGGGAATAGATTTTAAGAAAAACTTATATAAAAATATTCATATATAGCTTAAGCCTGACAGATTTTACGTAAGGTTTTCTCTAAATCTAACACCCTATTCAATAGAGGCAAAAAACGAAAAAAATATAATTGACATTTCTTGATAACTGCATATATGAAGAATAAACTTTTAAAGAATTTTTGAAAAATTAATTAATCGAGTAAAAGAACAAAACACATATATTAATTAGTTTTAAGTACAAAAAAAAAATTCCAAGTTATTTTTTTCAAACTTGCAGGGTAGTTATAGTAATTTTCTCTTTTGAATAGTACTTAAAAAAAAAATTTTATTTCAAGTAGTCCATAATTTTTATTCTTGTACATATTTTACTAACGATTGAAAAAATCTCATTAGATTTTCAGAAATTTACGTGATTTATGTACGATTCATTTTACAACCCTACGCTGTAATTTACTATTATAGTGTAGACTTCTTTTTTTTTCTTTTTTCTGTTTAGTCTCCGAAACTACCGTAAGGTATTACTTCAGAGGATGAATGAGAATGAAATGTATGAATGTAAATGAAGTGTAATCTTTTACAGTCTCAGGTCGACCATTCTTGAGATGTGTGGTTAATTGAAACCCAGTGTGGAGTAGACGAAAATATGTGGATAAAATTAAAAACGTGTTATTCATTTAGATCAAAGAGATACAAATAGGCTTTTTCATTAAATTAAGCATATGGTTAAAATATTTTCAATTATTACATCTTTACCTTAAGATATTCTGAATGTTTATCACAAAGAGTGTAATATGAATAGGCAAATTTTGTTTTTAATTTTCATACAATGATTTTTAAAATATTGGGAGTAAATTAGTTTAATATGTATCTATATATGTTTTAATAATACATATATATATTATCTATATATATAAAAATGTTAAGTTCGTTTGTGTACGGCTTCAAAAACTCAAAATGTTCTGCACCGATTGAGCTCAAATTTTAGCACGATATATAACCCGCATTAAAGCTTGTTTTCATCTATTTTTAATAAATCTATCTATCTATTTTTAATTTGGAAATGTAAACAAAGGAAAACCAATCAGATCAATGCAAGATGGCCGCTGTCAAACACAACGATCAAATTTCTTTGAATTATATTTAACAGCTAAAACATCTGTATTTTATTTTTTAAAAAAACACGATAAAAAAAATTTTAGCACGATATATAACCCGAATCAAAGATTGTTTTCATCTATTTTTAATAAATCTATCTATCTATTTTTAATTTGTACAGTTTTTTAATAAATAAGAGGCTAATAAATCAGATGGAAATGTAAACATAGGAAAACCAATCAGAACAATGCAAGATGGCCGCCGTCAAACACAACGACCAATAACAAAGAGCCCGTATGGCCGTTGCCAATGTAAACAAAATCACAACTGATTAAGTAACAAATTTCTTTGAATATTTATTAACAGCTAGAACATCTGTATTTTATTAAAAAAAAAAAAAAAAAAACACCAAAACAAAAAGAAAAGCCACCAAGAAAGATGACTTACAGTAAATAAATTAAAACACCCAACTTTCTTATAGCCCAGATAGACTTAAGACTATGCAAACAAAAAAAGTCGAAATAACCAAATACACAGAAAATTATATCCCTACATAATGACCAAAAAATCCTTTGTTAGGTTTTTTTTACATATATATGACCAAACAATCGTTTTTTGGTCATTTAGCAAAAAAAAGAAGTTTCTTAGCAAAAGCAAAGAACAAAATTTACTAATAGTAACACTGAAACCACACAACTAAGTATTCGTTTTTTTTTTGTTTTTTCTAACCTTCGAAACCACCGTTATGCATTGCTTCAGATGATGATATGAATGATTTATAGCATATGAAAATGCCATGCCTGACCGGGATTCCAACTCGGAACCACCGGATTAAAGTCCGAGACGTTACCACTCGCGCCACGGAGGCCGGCAAACATATTCGTTAGGAGCCGAATAAAAACACGACTTACCAATATGGCGTTGTGTGTAATCTAATTTTATACGGACTATAATTACTTTTAATACGCGAAACCCTTTGCAATGATTGAACATTCAACTTAAACCTTTTCAAAAATTATTCCTTTTAAAATGTATATATATATATATATATATATATGTAATGTATATCGGCTCAATGATCGAGGTTACCCGTATACCGACTTGCATGCTAAAGTGGTAGTAGCGCCTCTGTTTTTAGTAGTAGTAGCGTCCAGAAAGTTGTGGGTTCAAATTACAATTTTATATGGTATAAAAATTATTTTCTCATTGTCAAATAAAAACTAGAAAATTGTAATTGACTTCAGAATGCAGTGTCCCAAGTAAATAAATAAATAGATTTTTTAAAGCTATGGATGGTTTAGAAATTTAAAATTGGCTAGAATGAGCCTCAAAAACTGGATTTTTTCGTTTGAAGATTTATTATAAATCGTGGATTGTGATAATGAAATATCCTAACGTTTTACTTTTGATATTTTACCAAAGGTTTTCAGTATTTTTTCGTATCTTGTTTATCGATTTTCATTAAAAAAGAGTAGTTGGATATTTAATTAGCCGCTTAATTATTGAATATTACTTAAAATTGTTCTTTAAAAGCCAATCCCGCGGCGGAATGCTATCATTTCGGCCTTTCAATCGGAAGTCCCGGGTTCGAATCGCAGTTGGTTACGATATTTTTTATACGTTAAAATAGTTCATTTTCATATTCCTACGTACAAGCCTTTTCATAAGCTTCTTTGGTGAATTAATTCATCGTCAAAAAAAAGGTATTGGAGTAAAATTTCATAGCATAGAATAATAGCGTATCTGTTAGGAGAAGTCCGTAAATAATATCTCTTGTATTATTTAAAAAGAGTAAGTTTAAATTATTAATAAAATTTATTTTTAGTCGTAAATGCTTAGCGATATTGAAAATCCATAATTTTGGAATCATTATACATAATTATGGAAAAATTATAAATGAATGCAGTAATGAAATACTATTAAAAGACCGTTTCTAACACTTTTTTTTTAATAAGATAATAAATATAAAAACAGCTTTTGTAATTTTATCCAATCGAATTGAAAATTTAGGTTAAAAACATCAAAATTGCTGAAACCTAAAATTGAGATATCCCACTGTGACGTAATGCACGCCTTTTAATAGAATAAATAAGTTAAAAATTTATCTCAAGAAATGTATAGATAGGATGAACCTTAAACCAGCAAACACATATCCCCTCCTGTGGATCAGAATTTAAGTGAGAGGATAAACGTTTAATCTTCTTATGATAGAAAACTTTCACGAAAAAATATCTTTAATAAATTTAAATCTCTAATACATTATTGCATATTGGCCTCCTACCAAAGCCAAAAACGTTATTATCAATAATGACTGATAATAAAGTTTTTGCAACATTATTATTGGTTACTATTTATATTACGTACTTATTTAAAACTTTCGGTTCGAGTAGACTAATTTAGTGACTAGTTACCAGTCAGTGATATGTTACAGTAGATTTCTTTGTTCTTCTGTATTTACAGTGAGCCAAATGTTCCTTTATTCTAGTTTTCAATCTTTCTTTTTAATTTTCCCTACGTATTTTAAATTACAATAACTTCCGAAACAAATTATTTTATAAGTGCCCGCACTTTTATATCTTTTACTTCTTTAAGGAAAGGAGATAATTTCATACACTTAGCTACAACATCAAAGAAGTAATTTTAAAAAATCGTTTTTACCTTGCTGCTGTACTCGATTTTGGTCATGATTTCTGCGATTCTACTTCTCTATCTTTCTGAAGTAAGATTGTTTTGCTGCATTTGCTAAGTTTTTGAAAATTCTTTTCTATTTGTTTTCATTAGATTTCATTAGTAAAATCACTGAACCCAAATTTATGTTTAATAAAACTGATTTCACTGCTATAAACTTTCAAACAAGGTAGAATCCGATTTGCTATAAAAATTATAAACCACGCGCCTGAAAGTCATTTTACCTTAGACAGGATTAAAAGAATTATCGGTGATATAGTCATTACTGTGTCCGTGTTTTTTGTATTTATTAAGAGGTTTTTTACACTTGCGAATTAATTTTAAATCCAAAAATATTAACATCTGCTTTACTTTCAGTTTAATTTCATAGAGAAATTCTATAGTTTGGTTAATTTTGTATAATATTTAACAAAATGAACTTACATTTTGCAATTATTTTTATTTTGATAGTTTTTAAACTACGTAAACTAAAAAAATAACAGGATTCTATTCTACACGTTCAAATCCTAGTACAGGCAGTTATTTTATACGGATTTGAATACTAGATCGCGGGTAACGATGTTCTTTGATGGTTGGGTTTCAATTAATCACACATCTCAGAAATGGTTGAACTGAGACTGTACAAGACTACACTTCATTTGCACTCATACATATCATCCTCATTCATCCTGTGAAGTAGTACCTGACGGTGATTCCCGGATGCTAAACAGGAAAAAAAAATTATTTAAAGTTTTTGATATTATGGTTACTACACTATATTCAGTTAGCTTGTAGAATGAAGAACAAACGTTCCTTTTGTGTTAATGATTTCATCATGTTTCTACTGTCACGTCCCTTGTATCAGTGCCGATTCTCAATGCGGCCGTATCTATATATAACACAATAATCATTACTCATATTATATTTTTTTTTTTTAAATTCTCAATTTGATTTAATTCTTATTTTTTACTTTTTAGAGGGTTTTTCTAATTTGTTTCCTTTTTTTTATTTATGATAATATTAATATTAGTTAAATAAAAGCTTTTATAGAAATTAATTTTTTATATCTAATCAAATATATTATTTTGTAATTTTTTTAAGACTTATTTTAACTACCTAACATTTCCTTTATCGTATTTTAAAGTTTTATTAGTTACAAGATTAATTTACTTAGGATAAATATTACATTTATAACACTTCATAAGTAATTATATAATGTGATGTGCATAAATTTATTGAAAAGGCATGAATTCTGTAATACTGTATATTATTAAAAAAATATATATATATCAGCACTATTGTATTATTGTCACTCATAATAAAAAAACCAGGTAGCAATCAATCAAGTTGCCAGTGTGTAGGTCATTGCACTTCGCTACAAAAGATTTTATTAAAAAAAGGTTCTGACGAAAGGATGGTAGTAAAATACGAGTAAATTTACAGCAGAGCGGGAGTTACTTCGCGCTAGCAATTGTATGGTCGAGCAGGCGTCTTTTCGCTTTTTATGAAGTTTTAAAAATGGTGCCTGTTTACGGAAAAGATCCGTTGTTTCTATCTTTTACATAAAATGAGAAAAGATTCATAACTTTAATGAAAATAATTTTTCTCAAATGCATTTCTTGTGTTATCATAAAAACCAGTGAAGTTAAAATACCAGTGCTAAAGCAAGGAAGCTTGAGCGGAAACAATTATTTAAGAAATATATATAGAATAGCTAGATAATTGATTAAAATTTGGTAAACTATAATAAAACAAAAATTAATTTCTGTAGAAAATTATAAAAATTAACCAAGAATTATCAAGCCTAAGAATATTAACTGTTACAGTAAATATTTATTACCGAAATTTATTTTTTTATTAACGAAAGATATTTTTTTTAATGGAATAAATTTTTTCTTTAAATAAAATAGGAAAATATTTGCTCTTCGAGTGCACAATCCCTTAATACTAAGACGTATAAAATGGTGCACAAAGCTTATCTTTAAAATAATAAATCAAAATGTACAGATGTACGTTTCTTTATTTGTCAGATGTACGTTTGTGTATCGATGTTTGTTTAAAATGCATGAATTACTAAACCGACCCCACGGATTCTTTCACCAATCTATTTATTGAAATTTTAGGTGTAAATATACTGATATATTCAATACTGTGTGAGTACTAAAGCCGAAATGTAAAGGGTATCATATTTTGCAACTTCAATTTTAGTATTGTGATATTTTCTGCTACCAACCAAAAACCTGTAGTGAGGTGAGATAGCTGTTTTATATCACAAGCGAAATTTGTGCAATATTGATTATTATTTTGTAATTAAGTTATTAAATGTAAACTGTTCTCCCGATTTAGTTTTAATAACCAAATATTTTATTATATCATGATTTTCATAGGTAGAAGTATAATGTCATTTTTCGAAGCGAGCGTTACACATATATAATTAAAATTATGTTTGTTGCTATGATGCATTTTCATATTATTTTTGAGTTCTGTTTAGGACTAAAAAACGTTCTATGCAGGACTCCAAAAACAAAAGGCTTTTGCTTGAATGGTTTTGTTCATTTATTTCATTTATTTTGTTCATTTATTTGTTTTACTATTTGTACCGTGTTACACGCGAAAGACAAATCTGTTTAACAAAACTTGAAAAATTATCTATTTTAATGCGATCAGTCTAATAATTAAACAGACTAAAATCTTTAATAATTAAAATAAAAGCTAAACAGTTAAAATAAAACTGATTACAAATCAAACTAATTTTCATCTTATTTGTGATGAAATAATCGTATTCAGATATCCATTAATTAATTAATTAGAGGAAATCTTGTCTGTGGAAAACTTTATGTGGTAAATTATTTTAACACTTCAGAAAAACATAAAAGTTTTTTTTTTTTTAATTTACACAATTTAGAAGAATTTCAGCAACAGATTTCAAAAATATGAGAAACGAAGTAAATAAAACTTGAAAAATATTATACAAAACTTGTTTTTTTTTTTTAAATTTTTGTTGTGGATTTTCTTCGGATAATGAATAAAATCTAATATTCAGAGAAACTATTGATTTTTGTATAATAATTATTATGTCTTCTTACAGAATAAATAAAATTTTAATATCAAAGTAATTTTTGATATGTCAAGTTATGTAATATTTTAAAAATAAAATAAAGCGATGTTCTGTAATTTAATTACAACCATAATTTTTGTTTTTTTGTTATTCAGCAATTAATACATTGTCATCTTTTTCTTAATTGGTAATGTAATTTGAAATCTTTGTAAAAGAATTCTACCCAAAATTAACTTATTCTAAAATAATGGAAATTTCTTTTTGTGAGTCTTTAATACTTAAAAATTCTATTTATCATTTATTTGTTTAATTAATTCTAGATCCCTATGATACGCATTATATTTCTTTGTAAAAGAAAAGGGGTTTTAATAACATTAATAAGAGTCTTAATAAATTCTCCCTAAAGTACAGCCCATCATTAATAACCCTATTATTAAATTCTACAGCCTAACCTTCTTAAGCCTGATGACAAATTCATTGACCGAGAATTGGGGTGGATGACTTTTAAGTAGTACCTTTATTCTTGTATGATTAATTATCTGGATGACAATAGAATATGTCATCTGTTAATTTTATTTCAAATTGCTGTTTAATGATAAGTTTAAACATTCAGCATTGCTTATATTACTAGTGGTAGACCTTACTACATTAATTTACTATTAGTAATCATTTCAAATTTTAATCAATAAGTTTGAAGCTGATAACTCTCATAATAATAGGGTAAAAAAGGGAGTTAATTCTTATTTTATTCTCTAATCACACTTATCAATAAATAGATAAAATTTGATTCATTATTAGTTCTTTGCACAAAGTAAAGGAAATATTGTGATCGCGAAAAATTTCGATTTTCAGATTTCAACGGAAATATCCATTTTGACCATCCCTGAATACATTTTGACTAGTCTCGGCGTGATGTCTGTATGTATGTACATACAAATGTATGTATGTATCTCGCATAACTCAAAAACGATTATCCGTAGAATGTTGAAATTTTGGATTTAGAACTGTTGTAATAGCTGGTTGTGCACCTCCTTTAAATTGTAATAGATTGGACAAAACGTTTTGGATTTTGGAATTTTTATTAACTGCAGTAATAGCCCTCATTGAGAGATTTTCAACGATATATCACAAGTGGTACTTATTTTCATTGGTTCCAGAGTTATTGCCAAATGAAATTTTAAGTAATGAAATATTTGGATCTTACAAGGGGAAGGCATATCGGTTTGAATCAGACTTCATCTCTGTTTTTAAACTTTTTTTTTAATTGAAATATGTTGATTAATTTAAATAACTAATTAAATATTTAATTAACTAAAATTTAACGTGACTAAATATTTAAGTAATTATTAACTTCTGATTGTAATAAATTATATACGATAAATAATAATTCAATAATAACAATTAAAAAATTACATAATTTATTAATGATATACAATTTTTAAAGAATATTTATACTACGAGGGTTATTTTTTTTCAAGGTCCGATCGTCCACGGAATTAAAACCACAGTGAAAATAAAATTTTTTTATTTGTAACAAGTACTTACATAGTTACGCTATTTCTCTACATAGTCGCCACTCCGATTTAGACATTTGTCGTAGCGTGGTACCAACTTTCCGATACCCTCGTCATAGAACAGAGCCGCCTGTGTTTTCAGCCATGTTTCTACGCTGGTCTGCAGCTCGATGTCTGTGCCAAAATGCTGTCCTCCTAGCCAGCGTTTCATGTGAGCAAAGGGGTGAAAATTGGATGGAGCAAAGCCCGGGCTGTATCGTTGGTGATCAAACATTTCCCAACGAAAACGCTGCAGGAGCTTCTTTGTTACAGCTGAAGTGTGCGGCCTAGCATTGTCATGGATAAAGACAATGCCTGATGACAACATTCCTCTCTGCTTATTCTTATTCACCGACCATACAACCCGGACTTGGCTCCATCCGATTTTTACCTCGTACTTTTAACCTTAGCCCACGTAAATCACGCAGTACTGAAGATACTCTCTATCAACTACTTAATAACAAATCTTTTATTCTTGTCTTCCCCTAATCTGGGCGTTTCTGGACCAACGATTTTCTAAAAATTGATTATTTTCTAATCAATATTGCACTAAGAAAAAAAAATTTTCAATTTAATATTGGCTAACTTTATCTAATTAAATATACGTGTTTTTAATTATTTTATTGTAGTATGTTAACGTATTCGTAAAACATGTTGATAACATGTTTTAAAACATTTTATTATTATTTACAAGCAAGAATTCTCATTATCTTTCAGTATATGTCGTTTAAAATAAACCTGATTACAAAGCAAACTAATTTTCATCTTATTTGTGATGAAATAATCGTATTTAGATATCCATTAATTAATTAATTAGAGGAAATCTTGTCTGTGGAAAACTTTATGTGGTATTAAGAATGGGTATAGATACATGTATGTATTGGTTCTGATAATTACACTTGTGCATGTACCCACATAAGTGTGATTATCAATGCGTGTGCGCATACACCCGTATGCGCGCACGCGTGAGTGTATGTATTTAGAAACAAATAAAAACGCAACCGTACATACCTGTTACATCTATATTTTTTTTCTGGATAAATGTTCACTCATGTCTTAAATTAAGTGTACGATCAAGTCTAACCAATCTTTTTCCGTTGCTTTAAATTAACCAATTAATCGTACGTCGGCTGTTGATTATCACCTCTTTCTTTTTCTACGTTTTCATTTTTCTGGACTAGATTCTTTTCTGTCCACCATCCTTCATAATAAATCTTTGTTTTTATCTTCTTGAACCATTACGACTTATCTTTCCAGCAATTTATGTAATTATAACTTTTATTGAAGATTAAAGATTTTTTAGTAAATTTTATAGCCTGAAATAATCTGATAATGATTTATGAAAATTTCCTGTGGCCAGGATATACGAAATATTTCTTTCAATGATATAGAATAAAAAATATAAAGTTTAACCGACTTCAGGAACAAGAAGGAAGTTTTCAATTCCACACTTTTAATTTATTTATATCTTTCTAACTAAAATAGTTTTATTTCATGTAAAGTTTTTATGTGTTTATTTTACGTAAAGATTTATTGAAAGAAAATTTTTTTCTTAATGTAAATAATTTCTACTCAAATGCTTTCAATATCTTTATTTCTTATTTTATTGTTGCATTGTTGTAATTAAATTATTATAGCGTCATTATAATATATATAATTTGGTATTCTAATATTCATATAATTTTTTATTTCTAAAAAAATGGCATTTCAGAGAATAAATAATTTTATCAGGAAGGTGGTTTCTTTTGAATAACTTTTACTCGCATAGGTAGCGGTTTTTTTTAAGACTTGCCCATACTTTACGTAAAAGTGAATTATTATTAATAAAATAATTGTTTAAAATTGAAAGTAATTAAAAAATACTTACTAAATTAAAATAAGTTTTTTATTTATTTCAAATTTTTAAGTTGATTTTATATATTAGGATGAGATATGTATTAGTAGTAGTTTCAAAAGAGTGGCGTCGACTTCAAAAAGTCATAATTTAAGGACTTATTAATGAAATATTATCTTCAAGTTTTGCAAGTTTTTAATAGCTTTCTTTAAAAATAGAGTTAAGTACAAGAATATAACTAAATTAAATTATTTACGTGTATTTCATGGGCGTGATACACCCACGTATTACAAGCACCCAAGTTTAGTTCTTATATATCCATTTTATTTATTTGGATTTCCCTCCTGAGATTCTCTAACTCTCCGCTTTATAACTACGCCTTGATTCTCCAAGGCTTTTTTTTTCGTTACTGAATTTTGTTAATAAATTTAATTAAAACAATATGTTACTAACTAGGTAAAATATATCGTAATATTTTGATTGAATTACAGCTTAACTAAGATTTTTTTAAAACAAGCTATTTTTATGTGCGATAGATACAAAAAAAGATTGTAGGCGACCTCACATAAAAAACATGCCATCCTTGAAACTGGAATAACCTTTCTCATGTTAAGGACCTAGTGAAGGGATTTCCCTTGACTTTTTCACGTAATATTGCGTATCAGTATGCCATCCACACCATAACAAGCAAATGTTCAGCTCTGTGGTACCTTCCTTCTGTTAACTAAAGGGACTGGGTGTGTTTTTGACATCATTACTTCCAGTGAAAGCAATTCTTATTAGAATCTAAATAGCTTAGCATCAGGTGCTCTACATGAGTCGCTCACTACCGCAGGTATTGGGATAGATAAATCAACAAGGTGTTCATATAAAAAATAAGTAGATTTGAAAATGTAATTTTGTTGGTATATATGTCGAAAAATAAACTTTTTTTCTATTTATTTTACGCGTTGTTTATTATACTGAAAATGGTATTAGGTTTATAATGGAATAGGCACATTCTCTTTATAGATCATTGTATTATATAGCTTTTATGCGGTATTAAAAGATCAACCCTCTGCTGAATACCGAATCTAAAATTTATTAAATTATAAATACTACATTATTATGCCACGACATTTGAAAAATAAACGATGGTAATGTTTTAGAAAAATACATAAATTATTTTTTTTAATTTGTTGTATAAAATCAAAACTTATAACAGTGACTATGAAAGCAACTATTTTAAAATTCACATTGATGAGAGGGTAATCCCATAACTTTCTTCAATATGTCTTCACAAAGTTATTAGAAAAAGGCTTATACTGATTTTCTGGAAAGTAACCGATTTCATTTTCTTTTATATTGTTAAGGATTGAACTTTGCTTCCAGAAAGCATTGTAATCCTCCATATAAAAGTTTATATGCGGGTTTAATATGATATTAAGGTAAGGTGACTTTTTTTGGATTAAAAATGAAAACTCATTTCATCATATTTTTATAAATTTACTGGTGTGAATACAGATATTGATTTTTTTTTTTATATTGTGATATGAAATCTAACACAAGCTCTATTTTTTCTATTATGCTATTATACCAACTAAATTACAAATCATTGCTCGAGTTATCATTAAAAATCTGTTTTTCTATAAAATAAACTAGCTGATAATTGAATTAATACTAAATTTTAATTTCGAATAGCTGTATTAAACTCGAAAAATTTATTATAGAAAATAATAATAAAAGTACTTTTATTTTAAAGGAAAATTAAAAAAAATACTAACTTAAAAAACAAAATGTATAAAAATAATAATAAGTTGTAGCTAAAATTTGAGAGGAATATTCTAAATAGAAGTAGTTGCAAAGTTATTATTATTTTCTTTTTTTTTTAAATCTAATTATTGTTTATTTAGCCTAAAATGTATTTTGAGTTAGAAAATTGTGTTAATAAAGTTAACACAGTTATAGGACCTACAACTGTGGGTTGTTTCTGATGCATGGCTTATTCACACATACTCACACAACTTAAATTAAAGTATTTATCATTTTATTTAAATATAATATTTTTTTCATTCAGTAATTGTAACTAAAGCGCGCGCGAATACCGTATTTAATTCGCGCGGGTTTGGCGGTCGGCACTGAATAAGCTAATGTAATTTCATAACTTGCATAGAACAAATTTCGTTTGTACGGTCGGCAGACTGGTGTTGCCGTGAGGCTTAACGCACCAGGTACAGAGTCAACCTGGCAATTTAGTTCGAAACCCCACCAGACCGAGTTACTTTTTTTTATGCTTTAAATATTATTCATTTATCTGATTCTACCGCGCACCTGTGACGTCACAACGTAGCAATAGGTAGAGCATTTTTTGAAGTTGGGGGGTTCGGTTTCGATTTTGGAAAAGGTTTTTTGTAAATATTGTTATTTTTTAATCGTTAACAAATTTGCTTAAGAAAAATATGATCTTAATTAGACGAAATGTCGAGATACTGAATGTGATCTTGCTCTACAGCTTCACCCCCTCGACCTTTTAGGTTGACGATTTAATTGTATCAATGCCCCGTATATAGAAGTAATTTGACCAAGTTTAGTTAAAATCAGTCTAGTAGTTCTGGAGATATAAGGTGATTTAGAGGCCAACACTGAACATATGTATATACGAACACTAATAGCAAGAAAATTTCCATCCGGTTTTTTGGTGTTTTGGGTTCTTTAGGTGTAAAAACGTCAAGATCTGGCGAAAACCGCATATGCCCAAATTAGACCTATTATAATACTTTTCTATAACTATAGTTCTGCTATAGCGCTATCTAGAAAGTAAAGTAAAAAATAATTTTTCACTTAATTTTTTGACATACCTGTTTTATTTCGCGTTAATTATTACAGTAGTTATCAATTAATAAGAAGCAAAATAATTAAAATTTAAATCATTACCACTCCGTGGATGATAGCGTCCTGCCTTTCATCTGGAAGGTCTGAGGTTCAAATCCCGGGCAGTCGTGGCATTTTTAATGCAGAATTTCACTTACTCATGCATAAACTTCAAGCTTAAGTGATGAAGTTAATCATTTAAAAAATTTTCCCCTCATTTTTTTTCATTGTTATGTCCTAAAAGTTAATATTTTTGTGGTAGCATGTTTACCTAAATGTATTTTTACTATTAGTTTTAGTTTTATTACACATGAGGGCTTTATACACTCTCATTCAATAATCTTATGTTTTAATTTTATATAAATTTATATGTAAAGCTTACAAATAGAATGTAGATTTGGAGAAGGGTATCAATTCCCTGGAACTACACTTCAAACGTTTATACATATTCGGTTCCGTGATTATTTGGAGGTAGATAATCTAATATAAGAGATCAGTTGACCGATTGAGTTTTGGTCAAAGCATAGTCATTCTCAACAATAAAATTCATCCCAAGTCAAGCCTATTCGTGAAAGTGAGGAGTGGACTGATTTCCGATTTCCTTCTTCATTGACCTGAAATATTGTTACATATTAACCTGTCAAGTTTACCGAATGAAAACAATAATCAGTCCTGCAAGTTGTACATTAACTTTTTTTTTTAAGACTGCTTGCAATCACAGCGCAATCATATTCTGCGCTGTGTACTTGTGCCTCAGGTGCTTACAATGTATTACAGCCATAAGAAATACCGGGGTTGGTAGAGTATACTTCTTGCTATCCTGGATATGCATTGAACCTGTACAAACTTTAAGCATAAAGTTTGTATAAAATATAGTTTTATGTAGATACTTTGGTCAGTATATACAATACAAGGAAAAGTTACAATTTCCTCTTACTTTCTTTTTATTTTTACTTTTTTCTCTTTTTAAGTATTTAATCAAATTTGTGCTCTTTTTTTCTTTTTTGTGATTATACATTGTTTACTGGTCTAAGTATTTCGATACATAAATTTCATTCTTTAATATACAAAATTTATCTTTATGTTTGTGAGAATAATACATGAATAATAATCAAAGCCTGCTTAGTATATAAAAACTATCAGTGTACATTAATCTCTGTAGAGCAGCAATTTGGTCAGCACAGACTCGAAATGTTGACCGAGTGATCTGAGTATTCGAGTTTAGGTATAGTCGGTCCAATCTTAAAAATAGTAATTGTAGCCAGATAACCAACCTTCATACAGTATTTTCCACTGTTGTTAACGTTACCCGACAAACATCATGAGGAGTTGAGCGTACTTCTTTTCTCATTATTATTTTTTATACTTATGTTTTTAGTCAAGTAACTGGAGGTAGGTGCTACCAATCGCGTCGCACATACAACGGTGGGAGTGGCTGTGTCGCAACGTCATCGTCATACCTTTAAAGCTATGATAACCGAAATAGTTATTGGAAAAAGATATTTTTTTGTAAAAAATTTAATTTTAAATACTACAAGTGATCTCCGAATTCGATATCATCAATGATTTGGCCAAAGTAAAGTTGAACATTTGACAAGGAACATAATTCGGTTGTTTTCGCAAACCATAAAAACGGCCTCCTTCTTGAAACGATGAAACATTTCTTAACGGCAGTAATCCTATGTTCTTTTCAGATATAAAATCTATGTTTCTGCATAATTTTAGCTCAATCGGTTGAGTAGTTATAGTTACAGCGAGAATGATTAACAGACACAAAAACCACTAGATTTATAAATATATATATATATCTTATTATTATACTTAAGTAACTTTTTTAATTCTTTTAAATTAAAGACAATACTGTTGAAGGAGAAAGCTTGAAATTTTTATCAGTCTGCCAGAAAATCTTTTATTTATGAAATTACAGTTTAAATATAATAAATAGAACCAGTCGTTTAAAATTGCGCTCCCTCATACACGAAATGCATTTCTATAAAAAATACGTTTTTCAGGTGTTGTTATTGAAAAAAAAATACTAGTTGTATAAAATATAAAAACAACTATACACATTTTAAGCTACTTCAATAAACTTATTATTATAAATATTTTCTATTTTTTATATAGAACACTTTACCACAAAAGCTGAACATACTTCCGCATGAAAAAATCATTGAATCCTTTTAGTCATTGAAAATTATTAACACTGACTGGATTTCGAATACACTATATTCCAGATGGAAGGGGAAAGCATTATCACTCGACCAAGAAGATCTGCTTTTATTGTTCGTATCCGTTAATTTTCGATGCCATTTCTTTTCATAAAATAACAAACACACCCTTCAGGGGACTTTTTTTTCTATCAAACATTTCGTTACCTAGTTAAAAAATAATGTTTACATACCAAATACTACGTGTATTTTAAGCAGATGGACGACGTTTTTTAATTGTATAAATGAATACCATCTCGTCCATAGAAAAGTTTTAAAAATGTTACAAATCATACGTCTGAATTCAATTAATAAGATTAACATTTTTCGTTTACGTTTTGTAGAAATAATCAGTTTATATTTATTTTAAATGAAAATATAAAAATACGTTTTAAATATATTACAGCTGTGCATTCTTTTTGTTTAATAAAAGAATTATAGTCTAAGTGTTAGCATGTTAAAGACAGGATAGGATTAAGCTCTCTCATCGTGTATGTATGTTAGGGTAGTTAAAAAGAGGATGGGTATGATTAATGGCAAAGAGTTGGGCGGGGTCTTCATCGTAAGAGGGAGAACGAGTGAGTCTGAAGAAGACACACAGGCGGCCCCGCCAGCGGTTTTACGGCTTTCTGGATCAATGCAATGTGCCACTTGGAATTTAATATTAGTCGAATAGAAAGGGGTGGGTTTGAAGAGAAGGGTGTGTGATGTAGAAACGGTACGCTTTAATTTTACCCCGATAAAAGAAAATATTGACTCGCAATCTATAGTGTTCATCGTTGTATTTCTATTATGTTTATACACATTCTGTTCGGTTTACGTATCACTTTTATAAGGTGTACACGTACTCAGGTATAGGTTTATGTCAAATAACTAAGTTAAAATGTTACTGTAACCGACCTGAACTAATACTCTTGAACTTTATATCGGTATCGAACAACTGATCCGGTTCAACATCTCGTTTACATGAAAACAAACTTCTGAATTAATTTATTAAATTTGTTGACATATTTCCTTCTGTGTATTTAGTACCGATAACCACACTTTTACAACTTTATTTAAATTTTATATTTGCTCTCTTTCGAAGTTTTATATTATCAGTTTGTATAGAAGCTGATCACAACATTGATTTAAAATAAAGTTGTACGATCGCATACAACAGTTTTAATATTTAAAATTAATATTTTGTATGATTTTATATATTTTTTTTATTTTTTATTTTTTTATTTATCGGGAATAGACTACTTAGGTCATTAGCTTTTGCCAATTCCTAAAATAAAACCACAAACGACGAAAGAAATTACACTAGTGACGTATGAAAGCTTCCAGTCAGCACAAAACTGATGGAAATTTTACCTCCTGACGTAGAAATATCCGGAGGGGATGTCGTCCAAAATTAAATTCAAATACTATAGAAGAGACCCGCTGCAGAAAGAAAAGACAGCAGGGTTATGACAGCGCATTCATCGTTTCGCGAAACTTTCTTTATTCCCCCTTCTATTTTAAATTGACGACGCAGACCTCCATACACGACGCAATCCTCCAGTAAGTGTTTGACCGTCAGCTGTTCCTGACACTCCTCACAAACCGGTTAATTGTTGCCAGTTAACATTAGGTTCGTACGTCTTATTTGTAGCCTTGTTATAACAAGTTATAACTTATTCTCTCCGCGTGATCGTAGAGGGACTTGCCCACTTGCGAGGAGAATCCTTCACGGCATTGAATTTCGTTGTTAACCCTCTTCAAGCTCTGTGCAATTCACGAGCAAATAATAATAACAATTGTTAGTATTTACAAATTAATGGCAATCACGTAAACAAGATGTAAGTTATTTCATGCGAGTATATAGGTAAAGAAAGTCAGTACTATAATATGCATCACGAAAGAAAAAGCTATCTGCCAATTCACTGATAGAAGAAGTTTACTTTTATTGAATTAAACTTTTTCCTTTATAAATTGTTTCTGTTATTTAATGTTTATATGAAGAAAAATATAGATATTTCAATAAACTACCGTTATAAAAACTGTTTTTCCTGCTATTTTTTCGTAATTCGATTTTAATTTCCATAATTTGAGATTATAAAAAAAATCATGATTTAAAAACACGTAAAAACATTTTTATCTGTCATTAAAACACTTTTAAAAATTGATTCATTGCAATTATTTTTATTGTTATTATTATTTCAGATCTTGGAAAATGTGATTATTTTATGCGCTAAATTATACACAATTATGGTTTCACCCTAATATCATAATTTAAATTAAAAAAGGGTGGGTATTAGATTGTGATGAAGAATAATAGTTTCTATTAAAATTGCTTGGTTAGAGGTTTTTATTATAGAAGAGTACATAGTTACTTCATCTAAGAGCAGAACACAGTAAAATTGTTAACTTAACTGTACAGCTCTTTAAGCTTTACCATTCTACTATGAATTACTGTCATAAATGTGTATGTAATTATTAAATACAAAAATTTCTACATATGCTTTAAATTATCAAGAAAGATTTGTAATACAGATTGATTTTTATTTATTTATCCTTTACGTTTTAAACTAGTTAATAGAGTAACTCCATTCTGAGTTTAAAAAATGTACAAGGCGTTATTTCAAAACAAAAAAGTTACATTTATCTCTTTCTTTACATTACCTGTGCCAGTCCTTTTAGCCGTGTAAAACATCTGAGATATAACAGATACAATCAGAATTATTTTCTGTAAGAGAAATGACGTTAACTATACACATATCCTTGTGGAGAACGGAATTTCACCTACATTTCAGTGGGCTTGGTATGCTGATATGCAACTGTATAATTGTCTCGGTGAAGAGACAACGGGAACCACTTCAGTCGACAGTTTATCATTGCTGTTCTTAACGATGGCTTTTCTGGGAGTGACTTGTAACTCAAGACAGGACGCCTACAATCGTTACTGTTATGACATTTAACATAACAACGTAGAAGTCAATTTACTAGTCCATTCAATTTACCGTTAGTTCTTTTTTGTGTATTTTAAATTAAGCAACCGTTTTTTTTTCTTCCTAGAATAAATAGATTTCTGCTTACAGACGTTGTTTAAATTTCTACTTTAAATCTTCGAATGATAAAAACGTGATTAAAAACATTTAAGTGTATTAGAAATATATTTGAACTAATAATTACTAATAATATATATTTTTTTAAAAGTAAAATTTAATATATAGTTATCGATAACGTTTCATCAATATTTTTTATCCAGGAAATTTTAATAACAAATTATAATCGAAGTGTAATTACAATAAGTATATGTAAAGGAAAAATTACATAAAATAAATTTGAAAATATTCTCTATTTAAAAACTTCTTGGCATAGTTTATTCGTTATGTTGCATAATACGTAAAGCATTTTTTTTTTTATTTGTAGCTTATCCTAAAATACAAATATCGAATTTTCAAAAGCTCCGGGTTCAATAATCAGCTAAGTTCTTATTTTTTAAGTGAAACGGAATATTCTTTGAGGATTACAAGACGAAAAATAAATTTTCAGAATTTATTAATGTAGAAAATATTACTTTTCTTTGAAAGGTACAATTTTTTTAAAAGTTTTTCTGTGTTTAATTCAATGTCTTAAATATGTCTTAAATATTACAGCTCTTTATTTAGAAAGCTGATGCAAACTGGGAATGGCTGCTTGTTTTTCTAAGTTTCGAGAGTAGACAGTGTGCTCGTATGTAAATGCGTACACGAAATTACATCTAAAATCATATTTGAATATCTAACATTCTTGTTTGAATTAGAATTTATTAGTTTCCCGCTTATCTCAGTATTCCTCAAAAATCCATAAATTTCTAATAATTACATTGTATCAAATCTTCTTGCGATTTAATTTTAATAGTTATCATTATAAAGTGCAAATTATTAATAATAAAATAATGATCACATAAAATTTCTTTTGCACGCAATTTAAAACAAATATGGAATAATCAACTTTGATTTATTATATTTCAGGTATTTAATATATAAAATTAACAAAACAGCGAAAGTAACGATTTAAAGAACTACACATTTTAAATTTTAGACGCTAACTTTGGTTGTTCAGCAATCATCTTAGAATTTAGGAATAAAGTAAAAATAAATTTATACAGATTCCAAACATTAAAAACAACCGCCAACATTTACGAAATGTTAGTAAAATCTTTCTATAATTACTAATAAAATTACAGTCAGTACTTATATTCTTATGCCTCCTCATTTGTAATTTAGGTCAAAATCCAAATCGTAGGGCAAACTAAACACAAACTTGACACTAAATTAAAGAAGCATTAGTTCATCAAATTCAAAAGACCAGAAAATTGTATTTTACCCAACATTTCTTGGAAACTGGTCATAAAATATATTTATGCAAAATTATTTTTTTACAAAATATCTGTTATAAACAGGTGTCATTAGCTATTAACTTTATTAACAATAATAGAGAAAATTCATTATTTAATAATAATAGAAATACTTGTAGCCTTTAGAATTTTACAGTTTATTTAAAATTGGTAGACTTTTATCTATCATTTATATGTTAGATAGATGTGATTATAGATTGTAAATGATCTTATATGATTCATTAATTAGTAAAACGATAAAGTGATTTTCATGAAAACAGAAATCTCTATTCCGTTTATTTCAGAAGATGAGTGATATTCACTGTTGCCTTACTCATGAGGTAAACATATTGTTACACATAAACATACTGGTCCTACCAAAACACCTTTTGATATCAACCCTACAAGAACATGTTCTTGCAGAGATGGGCTTCATAAGGAGCATCATTATTCTCAGAGAAATATATTTGAGTAGTGCCTGCATGTTACCCAATATAAATCCTACTCATAAGGAATACCGGAACCGATTGTACAAAACAAAAAATTAATGCCCCTTTTTTCATGAAATAATGAATTTTTACCTTATTACAACTCGGTAGGGGATTACTGAGTATTCTATAAAAAGAACATTAATCTTGTCCATTTTCTTTCTGTAGGCTATGCCGTTTGAACTTTTCTACTCTTGATCTGTTCTGAAATAAAGCTTATCTTATCCTACTCTAAGTAAGGGTGAGTAGAACACTAAGTGGAAGCTCTTTACAGGAAGATATTTAAAGAGATATCAAGTACTTTGTTAGTAAACATTTTTCTTTTAACTTTAATTCTGGGCTAATATGTATTACGTTTTATTATTATTTTTATTTAAATGCAGATGAAAATGTTATAATCATTTACTAGTTTTTTTGTTTATAATTGGTTCCTCTTTTATTTTGTAATTCGATTTATTTTTAATTAGTCGTTATTGTTTTTAATTTTTTACTGATGATTGTATGAAAATTGAAATGTGCATATACTTTAAGACTTTCATTTTTTATTAACAGTTCTTCACCTAGTCCCGTTGTTAATTATTTCAGTATCAAAAACTGAAAATAGCATTTCAATATTTCAGTAATGTTAGTATTGAATTTTCGTAATAGGTACAATTTGCCAAATTTTAAAGTTAATTTTAAAAACAATGTTGCTATATTAATTCAGAAATTAGCAAAGTTCTTTATTCACAATAATTTTTAAAACATTAATTACATTTTTAAAAAAAGCTATTAAAAATTGATTATTTTCATATCTCACAGTTAGATTCATGAACTTTTTTGAACTGGATATTTTTTCAAACTTAAAACATATAGTTTTCTCCTTACCATAATTTAAGCGCAGAAGAGGAAAACGCTCTCTCAAGAGGAGAAATACTATTAAATGACGATTAATAAATTAATCCACGACATTTAATTTGTATGTTACAGCTAGAATTAAAAATCTTTACAAAACGTCAAAATAATATCTAGAACTATCACATCATAATCATTCTATTTAATGTCTAATGAGAAAATTAATGTCTATTTGATTTAACATATCTGTTGTATCGTACAACCAATATAATGTAATTATTAATTAAATAATCTAAGAAAGAATTGTTTTAATTAAATTTTATTTAAACCTCATTGGAATTTTTGTGTACAGTTTTCAACTTTATTGCAATAAACAATATTGTACACATATTTCAGGAGAAGAAATGCCAACCGTGAGCAATATTTCAAACTCTTCCCGGTCTACTGTATGGTACGATATAACTATACTATTGACTTAAAACTGTATGATTCAATTTGGGTGTATTTAGAAATGTTGAAAAAACCTATTCCAGCGTAAAACTATTCCTACCATAGCCGACGGACTTTAGTATGTATCGTTTGTTTCTCACTGTTAATGCAGGCGTCAGTATCTGAGATACTGACGCCTGTCAGTAAAATTGACCAAGTTATATATTTGATGTGATCCTGCGGAAGAAGGATACAGCGTGTGGGTTGCAGGCTGACTGTTTTATAGTCTTGTGGTGAGGGGATCTATTGCTTTCACGAGGGGATCTACTAAAATAGTGAAGCATGGGACGAAGCGTGACGACAGTCTAGGGCTAGGGAGGTAGCCTCCATGCCTAGGATGTTTTGGTTCACCCACATGCAAGAGTGGGGGGTTGGAGCTACCCGATGATATGGGGGACCCTCAAGGTGTGAGGAAACGGGTCGCGTGGGGTAAACACCAGATGTGCGAAACGCACACCTGGTGCTTCGTAGGTTAGGGACGGGAAGAGCAGCTCTCCAGTTGAGGGATTGGTTGGCCGTCCAGAAGAGGAAGTCGGCGTGTCCTATGACGCTAGGGAGGCCCCGGTGAGATACCTCTACATGGAGCTAGACAGGGAGGGAAGGCAGCTGCTACGACACTCTGAGGTGACCGAGTGATGCTTGGTTGCCGGACTGGTTGTCTTAGTGGTGTTTAAATCAGATAAAAGTTATATATACTAGCTCTACCCGCCACGCTTCGCTGCGGCACATTGTGGTTGCATGGATGAGAAATGAGAAACAAAACAAAGCGTACGTTTCATAGAAGTTTAATTTTGCAATACTTGTGGATATACAATATTTTTTGTTTTTCCACTGTCTGCGTAGATATAAAGGCTATCTGATTTGCCGACTCGGGAACACGCAACATACAGTTGCCCATGTGTGAAGCAATCCGCATCTAAATCTAAACCACACAAAATTCTAAAGATTGACCTTGAGCTTTATTGATTGTGATTGAAAATGCCAATCGAATTGGGAATTGCAATCTTTTAAATTAAAATGGTGTATCGGTCGGGATTATGGGTATTCGAGGAATGAGGACATCTTCACCTTTGAAAGGCCCCGTTGAAATCGTTGCTTCCACTACGTTATTCATCAATTTCTTAACTGCAAGTCGCGTGCCGTTGCAGAGTTTTGGCTGATTAATATTCCGCAACAGGATTATTGTCATTTTTTGATCGAACCGTTGCTAGAATCAATCTAATGAGGAATGTTTTCCCAGTTCCTCCTGGCGCATCCAAGAAGAAGGTCCCCCACAACTCCGTCATTTATCATTTGCATTATGCGATCATAAATGCCATTCTGTTCACGCGTTAATTTGGGAATGTTTGATTGGACGTATGACTGAAGATCAACAATGTTGTAACTCTATTCACGGCGTAAATCCACATCAGATGAAGCAATCGCAGCACGGGTGGGTGCTGGCATTCCCAATTGACTAAGAACTTTATTTGCGATAGCTAAGCACTTGTCTTCAATATTTATCAATGCTTCGTTGTAAATTCCATGGTCATATTGGTATTTTCTAAGCGTACTCTATGCAAAATACCCTCAGCCATATGCGATCGATATCTTTCCCATAACTCTGTGGGAGATGAAGGGAAGAAAGCGGTCAATGTAATTGCGAATAATGCGCGAATTTGGTTTGGATGTGCAGTGTTGCACGCGTCATTAATACATATATCCCACTGTTGGTCGTTTTCTAATAAATTCAGAGCTTGGTGAAAAACGCAGCTCAATCACGACACGATCACACAAAAGTACCTCGATTAAAGTGAATATTTAATTCAGATTGTATAATAATCTGAATCAGATGCAAGAGGATACGTTTTTTTTTTGTTAATAAACAATGTAATTGGGTACAGGTATTGTTTCACATGCGACTGCGGTTGTCGTTAGCTAGTATGGCGAGTGTTCCCCTCGCTTCCGGCAGATGGCGCGGTCACTGGTACACAGCTGACCTTTAAAAAACTGTTTTCTCGCGGTCGCGGGTATGTGACTGATGCGAAAAATAGATTAAAAAAATCTTTGATGCGGGTTATATATCGTGATAAAATTTGAGCTCAATCGGTGCAGAACATTTTTAGTTTTTGAAGCGTACACAAACGAACTTAACATTTTTATATATAATATAAAGATTTGTGGGCTGCGAAAAAAATCCCTTAAGTCGTGCGAAAAAACACATCATTTTAAATGCTTACAAAAACAGAGTAATGCTTACAAATTACATAATAAAAAAAAGGCGTTGATTTCAGATGTTAATAAACTGCTAACGAAAGTAGAAGTTGTGCTGCTTCAGTGTACAACGTGATTCTCGAGTATGAATCTACTAATGAATTACGGTCTCCAAAGAAAACAAAACCCCGCAGGTCAATTGAGAAAAAGGTGAGATTTTGCTAAAAACGCGATTCGTAAAAAAATTACACGAATTTGAATTATTTAGAAATAGTTTAGCGGTGTATTATGTCCTATGGAAGAGAATTCGGTTATTGTCTTCGACAACGCTTCTTATCATTAAACGAAAAGAATTCCAGCCGTGTTATAGAAAAACAATGATATCAAAATGTGGCTTAGTTCAAAAGGAAAAATTTTTGAAGAGGTTTAAGTTAATGTTCAATCATTGCAAAGGGTTTCGCGTATTAAAAGTAATTATAGTCCGTATAAAATTGGTTTGACGCACAACGCCATATTGGTAAGTCGTGTTTTTATTCGGCTCCTAACGAATATATTTGCCGGCCTCCGTGGCGCTAGTTGTAACGTCTCGGACATTAATCCGGTGGTTCCGAGTTGGAATCCCGGTCAGGCATGGCATTTTCATACGCTATAAATCATTCATATCATCACCAACTGCGGTTGTCCTTTTGGTGGCTTTTCTTTTTGTTTTGGTGTTTTTTTTTCTAATAAAATACAAATGTTTTAGCTGTTAAATATAATTCAAAGAAATTTGTTACTTAATCAGTTGTGATTTTGTTTACATTGACAACGGCCATACGGGCTCTTTGTGATTGGTCGTTGTGTTTGACAGCGGCCATTTTGCATTGATCTGATTGGTTTTCCTATGTTTACATTTCCATCTGATTTATTAGCCTCTTATTTATTAAAAAACTGTACAAATTAAAAATAGATAGATAGATTTATTAAAAATAGATGAAAACAATCTTTGATGCGTGCTAAATATGTATATATCGTGCTAAAATTTTTCTTATCGTGTTTTTAAAAAATAAAATACAGATGTTTTAGCTGTTAAATATAATTCAAAGAAATTTGGTCGTTGTGTTTGACAGCGGCCATCTTGCATTGATCTGATTGGTTTTCCTTTGTTTACATTTCCAAATTAAAAATAGATAGATAGATTTATTAAAAATAGATGAAAACAATCGTTGATTCGGGTTATATATCGTGTTAAAATTTGAGCTCAATCGGTGCAGAACATTTTGAGTTTTTAAAGCCGTACACAAACGAACTTAACATTTTTATATATATAAATTAATTTTGTATTGATTTTTACAATTTAATTTTGTTATGATAATTTTAGGTACAACGATATTAATTTATACGCGTGCATACACATACACACACTTGCATACATAAACATATATATTCGTTATTATTATTATTAGAATGTTCTGAGGTAGGATTTTTAGGGAGCTCAAACTTAGCCCACCAATAAACATTGAAATGGGTTTTAATTGTCTTTCTTCTTTATACTATACAGTCATACTGGCTGGTTATATAAATAAATCCTATAGTTTATAACCAGAAACCCAAATGAAATATATTCAACCAGAAATGTATCCTATAGGAGTGTCAGCGGGATCCTATTAGTTGGTACTTTTATCAATAGAATGGAAAAAACAAATAGTAAACTCTGTTTCAAAAAAAAAAATTTTTCTCATTGTTTCATGTAGGCCTTTATATTAGATACTGTATTTATCTTGCAGCTTATATGCAGTGATGTTGATAAAATATAATACCCGTCAATTTTTTTTCTGCTTGTTTATAACTGCTAACATAAATATTTACCAAACAGCTTTCCTGTTTTTAGCATCTGCTTTATTCAGTCAGTTAAAATGTTATTATTCAGCATTTTATTAATTAAATTTCCCCAAAAAAAATGTTTGTAATACTGAAAATTAATCCCTTTTTACCTACTTCCCTAAAATGGTTAATCCTTTATATTAAAACTTCCTTAACTCGTTATTTAGAATACAATTTTTATATTTATACAGAAAATTATATACATAATTATAACTTTAATGTTAGGAAAAACTTAATATGTGTACATTTTGAAAACTTCTAAAAATTATGTTGTTAGTAAGTTTTATTTATTATTAATCAAACAAAACTTTGATCCGTTATAAAGTAACTATTTTCTGAAACAAATTCACATTTACAACTCGCTGTTTAACAAACATTTTAATTCAGTTTTTGTACGTTCAGAAATCGATTTCTTAAATGTGGTATTCATTCAGTGAAATAGAAAAGTAGTTTCATATAAAACTTCTTGACACCTGTTGATCTCACAGAGTACCAAGGTATTATGGTTTTAGTTTTGTTAGAATTGGTATAGTAGATATTAAATACAATTTAATAAATGATTACTTTTAAGTTATTATCCTTTAAAACGAGTTATATTCAGATTTTAACCTTATTTCTCGTTGTTTCAATTACCTTTTTTTTCAGTAAAAATTACCTTTTTACTGTAAATACGAATATAAAAATAGAATTACGAAGTTGTGGAAGGGATTAGATGAAATAATATTTCTATTTAATTTTTAAGTTTTGTTGCTCGGATTACTTAACAGTAATTTAGAGAAAAATGTTGGTCGTAGTAACTGATATTAATTACTTTCAAAATAATCACTGATTTTTTAAGATCGTTTTACTTACGAGACGTATTTTAAAGTGCTATAATGGTTAAAGGATATGTACAATGTATAATTTTAAAAAAGGACTATATAAAATAAAACGAAAAGAAATACCCTTATATTGTATGTTTCATATTATTTCGGATTTGGAACAACAGATAGAAAACAGTTATCAAAGTGCAAAATAAAAAAAATAAAAAATTAAACCACTCGTGAAATAATGTATTTTATATTTCAGAGTATAGTTGAGTCATGGTTTAAAATCTAGAAGAGTAAACTAGTCAAGATTTAATTAAAAAACACAAATTTTTGCTTGGTAAGAATGATCGAAATTTTGAAAAACTTCAAATCTAATTTCTCAAAAACATTGTTTATATAATTCTGATTTATTAAGATATCTTTTACTCATAATAATATAATTTTGTCCAATTTTTATCGTCTACAGAGAATTTTCGAAAAATTATTAAAAATAAAACTTATTTTTTATATTTCTATAATCCTAAATTTCAAAATCAAAAGATTATTTATTTAACATACTTTTAGCATCATACAGACTATTTTCGCAGAGTTATTATGATAATTTTTTAAACCACCTTTTAACGCATCTCATTGTTGTAGAAACATGAGTTTGCATGGCATTCCTTCCCCACCATCCCATTCTGTGCCACAAACGGCTACTGAGCCTCGAATCAGTTAAGCGACCAGTCTAACTAGCTCCGAGAGCTAACCTAATTGCATGAGCGAACTAAGCGTGATGCCACACTCCACTCGTTTTGTGTCCCGCCGCTCACTAGTCATATATTACTAAAAATGGGTAGGCGCACCCCGGCAACTAATAAAAATATATATGGCACTCAACAGATTAAATTTACTTCGTCAAGACAGCAATTCGCTGCCACGCCTAGGTCGCTGAATGCCAGCAAGTACCTGTTCACCAATATTAAAGCTCTTGGAGCTTTAATTGGCTAGTGGCTAGCCATCACTCTCGGGTGCTTCCCACAGCAGCAGAGGAGTCTTTTCCCTGAATGAACTACTAATGACGGTTGAACAACGCAACAACATCAAGGAACAGCCACACGGTCACACAATGAGGCTCTCGCCACATCGACTCACCGCTTATGAGTGGCCAATCTTCACCTTGAACTCTAACTTCCAGGGTGGCCTGAGTTCTGCCCATATTGAACAATGGTATTTTTTCTTCAACAGTCCATTATTATATATATTTTTTAAAAAAATTGTCTGAATGGCTGCAAGTATCTACTACTCTTCTTTTCTGATCTCAAGATAAGCTTATGAGAAGAATATTTCGCCCAAAGAAATTTATTATTAATAAAATTAAATTGAAACAAATTATGACTAACCAATCTAAGGAATGAACAAGAGATAAATATTAAAAATTGAGAAACACCGACTGTCAAAAAAAAAAACATTTCTGACAGACATTGCTGTTTAATATTAGTTAATTAAAGGGCATGCGGGTGACAATCTTGTACATACTGGTTTTTTAAAATTTTATTTATATATATATAGCCTGTGATACTCCCGGTAACGCAAGGATTCCAACGGGGGATCATACTTCTAAAACGGTTCAGACGTTGAGGTGCTACGGTGAAACAATCATACATGCATACATTCTTCATACATTCTAAATATATTACACTCTTTGGGCAGTCGTGTAATAATGACTTCATCACCACTTACAAAAACCTTACAGGCTATAAGTTAAATAAAAATTAAAGTACAGAAATGTTATAATCCTTTTAATGAATTCTAAATATTTCGGTTGTCTTTTCTTGTAGAGCTCGAAAAAATATTTATACGGTATCAAAAAAAAACAAACTTTAGCAACGATTCCTTATAAATTTTCAGCTATTTTAATAGTTCAAGTGTAGTAATATTTAATCTGAAGCGAAGATTAAGGAGACTAGATTCTGTACTGCACAACAATTGAGTGCTCGAAGCTGAAATTTATTTACCTTATTCGAGCTACTGAAAAAAATTCAAAATCTTCTTATCGTAGATTAAAAATATCATATTATTTTTATTCCTATCAGTTGGTAATCGTGTGCTAATTTTTTTGAGTAATTGTTATAAAATGTTCTATCTTTCTCATCGAATAACCTTCGCCTTTCTATTCTTCATGCGTTAGGATCTGTCATCTTAGGACCTGTTATGAACTTCAGCCGGTTTTTCCTTTTCATTATTTTAGTGAAACGAGTTGAAGTTTTCTGCGAGTTTATACTGCATTTGAAATTAAACAATGTGATGTAATAATGCCATGAAATCATGAAATTCAATGGACCTGACCTAACCGTCATTTTTTCGTCTTCCCTCACTACCAAAATATCTTGTTTGTACCTATATAACATCTTAGGTAGCAGACGTTATTCATTATTTCCATATGAAGTTTGCAATTTAAACGTTAATCCTCTAATTTTGACTTCCTTGTACGAAGTAAGGGAAATATTGAGACAGTAAAAAATTTCGTTTTTTCAGATTTCAACGGAAATATCCATTCTTGAATCCAATTTGACTAGTTTCGGCGTGACGTCTATACATACGTACGTACGTATGTATCTCGCATAACTCAAAAACAGTTAGCCGTAGGATGTTGAAATTTTGGATTTAGGATTGTTGTAACATCTAGTTGTGCTCCTCCCCTTTTGATTGCAATCGACTGAACCAAAAGTGTCCATAAATGCCTAAAATAAAAAAAAAATTAGTTTTTGGACTTTTTCTTAACTGCAGTAATAAGCCCTTATTGAGAGCTTTTCAACGATATATCATAAGTGGTACTTATTTTCATTGGTTCCAGAGTCATAGCCAAGTAAAATATAATTAATGAAATATTTGATTCTTTCAAGGGGAAGGCACATCGGTTCGAATCAGGCCTCATCTCCTTTTTTATAACTTTTTTATTTTTATTTAAATATATTAATTTATTAATAATTATTAGTCTCTGATTGTAAAAAAACTTTTACGATAAATAATAATTTAATAATAACAATAAAAAATTAAAAAATATCGGAAGTTATTAATGAAATAGTTTTATGTACTTTTCATTTTAAAAAAATATGTAAATGTAATTTAAATAATTTAATAGGCTTGAAAGGAAGTTATGTGGTGTCCACATAAGATGTTTCATTTTAGTATGTTTTAAGGACATCATCATTTCGGAACCGATCTCTTGGCATTTCTCTTGAGACAGATAGCAAAATTCTCATTTCTGGAACTGCTTCAGAATCTGCTTCTAATCCCACATCTTCTTCTCCACACAAACCTATTGGAACAACCATAGTTTTATAGAATTTCAGGAAGGTCTTTCGTCTTGATTTATTGTGCATTGTTTTGCTAATATTACCCCACATCAATTCTCTCAATATTCTTCTTAATATCCTTTGTAATAGAAATGTTTAAATACTTGTAATTTTAACAAAAACCAAAACTTATTTGAAAATATTTATTTATGAAAATAATTTTTTCTGGTCACTTAAAGAAATTCCATGTGTCGAGTTTACTTTAAAATATTAAAAATTAAACTTAAAAATTCCTTTCGGCAGGCCGGAAGGGAGTGGTAGATTTCACCGGGGCAATATAGGGGTAGGCAAACTCTGATTGTACGAGCTCGTATCAAACATTACTTTACATGTTTTATGAATTACGTTTTCTCATTAGACTACAAGCTATTGGTAAATTTATCAAGACTTCCTTATGATTTATCCTGAATTCCTTGACAACACACCTATTTGAGGATTTGTGAGAGAAAGAAGACGCATCTGGTAGGATGACTTTTCACGCTCACGTTGAGTAGTGCGCTTTGCCCATGTCCTACGGTATTTCTGTTGGTTTTTCTTGACCTGCTGAAGACGAGCCTCCCTCTGAGACTGGCTGGAATTGTGTTTATCTACGTCCTCACGTTCCCTCGCCAAATATTGATTCACCCGTTTGGAGTTTTTTCACTGTTGGTAACTTCTCTTGTTAAGTCTAGGTATATATAAACACTTTCACATTAAGCAAGGATAACACAGAAAAATGACACTTCTTGGCAATAAAATATTGTCACTTGCAAAAATTAAAATATACACGGTAATAAGTCACAGCAGTTTAAATGCGTTCACTTCAAATTCACTCAATACGACAATGGTTTCATACGTAAACAAGTTTCACATGTTTAGCGTATGGGAAGCCTCTTCTTACAATTCCAACAATATTTTGGTCATCCCATGCCATAAGTAGTGGTCATATCAAAAATCGTTTCAGACAAAATCTTTAGGTAAACTTTAGAGGACTAACGACCACTTTAAACGTATTTGATCCTTTGCCTATTAAGGGAGCTATGACGTTTTATTGTTTTTGAAACCACATCTTTTCCACCCTTCGGCCCTTATCTAAAGAATTGTAGGAACTTTAAACGAATTCGATATTTTACTTAATAAGAAAGTTATACAGATATTTTGTTTTTACTGTTTATTTTTTGGTTTTGGGTCATCCCTTGCCGTAAGGATTAGTCATAAAAAAAATTGTTTCAGAAAAAAATTTTAGGTAATTTTTGCAGGACTAAATCACCACTTTAAACCAATTCGACACTGTGCCTATTAAGGGAGCTATGATGTTTTTTGTCTTGTGAAACGCGAAGATATATCGAAATTTTCGGAAGTCGAATCATGGTACCCATTATAATAGGTAGCTTTCTTATGAAGTCTACCTAATAAAGTTAAAATACTGATTCGTTGTGAGATTAAATATTTTTTGGAAAAATATTGGGTAAGGAAAATATAACTATTAGTAAATAAATCAAAAATTAAATAAATTTTTTTCGTTTCATGTAGTTGTATTTAGTAATATTATTAACTTCGATAAATTTATTTTTATACTATTTTATTGTACGAGAATGGAAAATGTTGAAACTAAGAAATACGGAGACAATTTAGACATCCGATTAGCTAAAATCAATTATCTAAATATGATGTAAAAAAACATTTTTATGAAATATTATTCTTAATATCTACCGAATCTCTTGAGTTTATCCCTTGTTTTATTTGCGAGTATATTTTTAGTAATCTTTTTTAGAATCTGTAACGTTACCCAACTAGTTTAAAATTCATCTTTTACACTAATTAAGATTTTATAATTAAGTCTTTCAAATGTATCAATTTAAAATTTAACTACACTATAAGACAAAAGAATCTTTAATTTGGGATACTTTGTAGTATGATGATTCTAATTTGTGATATAATCATGTTTGGTAAACCGAAATTTTTCCTTTGCTACTAACTTAGAAATTGAGAAAGATCAGTTTTCCCTTCTCGCCATGGTTATGTTTTCACATCCAACATACGTACTGTCCACCACCTCCTACGAAAGTGGTCTTACTCAACTTTAACCAAACTCAAAGATGTTTTCTTCATGAAATAGATGTTAGCATATTATAACCAACAGGTATTTGTGTGACGAAATAGCTATTTTTAAGAGCTGTGATCTGCAACTTTATAAATATAGTATTACAGAAAATACATAATACATACCTTTATTAAAAACTTAACTTTAATAAAATTAAAATGTAACCTTAAATAATTAACTAAAAATTACTTTTTTATTGCAATCCGCCCCCATTCAAGTTCAGCAAACGCTTAAATACTGTAAGGGACAGTTTCAACATGATAGGCTCTTTTCATTCACTTTTACATAACTTACTATGCCATCTGTAAAGTCATCGTTGTAGCCTTGCGCACCATAATAACAGCAGCCTCGCACCAGAAAACCGAACAAAAAGTAAGTAAGTACTATTAAATAACAATTGCCGGTTTGATATCTGTGTCACCTAGAAGATCAAGCAACCAATAATTTACAGTATTCATCGGTAAGAACATTTCTGGACGCCTCTAAGGCCAAATCCTTTTAAGAAAATATGTGACTATAGGTTCTCCTTAGAATTAAGAAAACTCGAATGGTGGGTTTCATTAGGCGTTTCGACCCGCAAGACGCACTTTGTAAGCTCTTTCGTCATGGCATAGATTAACGGGTAATAACCACCCAGTAAAACGCTGTAACACTGATACATAAGGTAAATTTAATGCTGGGAATCAGAATCGTTTGCGAACGATTAATTTTAAGATATAATTTAAGATTGAATTCCCTTTTAAACATAGCAACTCTTTGACACAAACGTAAAGCCCGTTATTTATATCTATAATTAAAAAATGTTGAACTAGTCTTTACAGAAATACATTTTTTGTTTTTTTTTTATGGTTTCAGGATTTTGTGCAGGGTTTATCGATACTCTCTAGGGGTTCACTGGATGAAAAGCTTCGGTGGACATTTTCTCTTTACGATATAAATGGTGATGGAAGAATAACAAGAGAGGAGATGACGGATATTGTAACTGCCATTTATGATTTGATGGGAAAGTTTACCGATCCAAGTTTGGAAGAAGGAACTGTTGCTGCTAAAGTAGACAGAATATTTCAGGTAATAAAACAATAATTTTTATCTTAAATAATGCATATGTAACCTATACATTATGATATTAGGATTTACATTGAGATTACAGTTTTTAATTAGAAATTACCGTATTTACTTAATTCTAAGACGCACTCCCATTTTAAAAATTCATTGCTTGAAATAAAAAAAGATCTCTAATTAAAGGGAAAAAAATAAACCACATAATTTTAACAATCTATTTCAAATGAATTATATTATAATAGAAAATATACCTATATTTGTTAACTACCTATTTAACTATCTGTATCTGAGCGGTCAGATAAAAAAAGATAGGCGTCTCATCAATATCTAACCAATGTGATTAAACTGATAGATGTTATTCTTTCTAAGTTGAATTACTCGTGTTTTGGAAAATTTGTTAACTTCTATTCAAAATGTACCTGAAGCTTTTGACAATTGATGTACGACGTCGAAATGAAAGTCCACTGCGACGCTCTCACATCACTTTCAAGTTGAAGTTAATCTGTTGTTAGTGTGGTGCTATTACAGTTCTTGTTTTACATTTTTTTGTTAACGGTTAGATTTAACATTTTCATTAATAATTTTTTTTTCTTTTTGAAAGCTCAGGCAATTAAGTTTCCTATTTTGATAATAAGTTATATTTCTCATTATTAATTCTTTTAAATTAAAATGTATTATCATTTTTTATATACTTATTGTAATAAATAACTTCTTCAAATATAAATATTTAGATTTAATTAGGGAAATTTATATTGTTGCGTATTCGCCGTTCGGTCAGGTTATTGAGAGACTAACAAATAAAAATGTTTTTATGAATACAGTCTTTTAATTTAAGAACATAGAGAATAAGGCAAATCAATAATAATAATAAACGGGAATAAATAACAAACAACAATAATAATAATCAATACCATCTGACATTTAATATGTCAGTCATACCGTATGACATATTGACTGGAGAAACATAGGATTAAACACGTAGATGTATCAACTTCCGTGGCAGAGGGTCAGTGTAAAAACTCTCGTCCTGGAGAGCCTGTGTCTTCGCTGGCGAAGAAGAGGAAGAGTGTTTAGTTTAGCGACAAAGAAGGATTTTTGTTTTGGAAAAGTCAGATCGACCGAAAAGTAGTGGACCGATTCCGAAATATCTTGTTATCAATAAAAAGGACAACGATTTTACGAAGATTAGCCCTTTTATGATAGTTCGCGGTATCACGGAAGCCACTAGAGTTCCGGTAAAGGATGTTAAGAAGACTGCAGTTAAAATATTTGTAGAAACCATGAACGACGTACAATCATCACGGTTACTGAAAGCGAAGAAAATTGGAGTACTAGACATTGAGGTCAGATGGCATGGTACATTAATTACCTCAAAGGGTGTTGTACGTATAGATTTTTTGAACTGCACCAAAGAGGAAATCGTTGAAGAGTTAAATGCTGGAGGAGTTGCTGCATGTCGACGATTAAATACACGACGAAACGGGAAGTTTGTTTCCTCTGCGTCGCACGTTCTGACCTTCAATAAATTTTCTCCGAAGTGTCCGGAGAAAATTAAGGCAGGATTTCTTAAATTAGATTACGTTCTTTCATACCGACTTCATTGCGATGCTTTGGATGTCAAAGATTTGGACTTACGCGACGAGATGTACCAGGAAACAAATCTGCATTTGTGGTGAGCCAATTGCATCCTGATGACTAATGCAGGGTCGTATGATGTACGTTCACCTGTATGTTTCAATTATCATAGACACCACTTTGCGAGATCACAAAATTTTCTACTTACAAGTCAGAAATAGCTATTCAGGAAGTCAAGGCGATACAAAAGGTTAGCTACTTGGAAGCTAGATTGATTGTGATCAGCACAACGCCAAAGTTCCGTCATACGCGAAGGTTGCTGCGGCTCCTGTAGCTTCAAAGGGCATAATATCAGAAATAGCACCAGTCCTCGCAAATATGGTTGAACAAATTGTCAAAAAATGAAGAGACGCCCATCAAGAGGAAATAGTCCAAAGCCGACGCAGAAGAAAGCAGAAGTTCTTGTAGAAAAGAACTTCGTAAAGCCAAAGTTTTAGCCTACAACTAGTACACAAGTTAAGCCAAAAGAAAAAGTAACTGGGAGAAAGACTGAGCCAACTACATCTAAAGTAGAAGAGCAGGTAGAAAAAATCCCCATCGAGGGATCCACGAAACCAGAAGTGAAGATATTGGAAAAGGAAAATTTTAAACAACCAATAATGGAATCTTCGAAAGCACGAAGGCGTTTAGCCGAGAGGGCGAGGACTTCGGCCGGTCCACATGTTTTAGCAGCGAGCGCGCCTGGTCCGGACTGAGATGTACTTCTCACTGCACACAGGAGCCGGTGCCGTTTGATGCCGGCAGCAGAAGATCCTCAACGACTTATAGTGGAAGATCTGAAGACTCCATATCCGAGTCCTCAGATACCTTGTAATTCGACATCGAGGCCTTTAGAATGTGGAAAAAACGAATGGCTTATAGGGAAACCAATGCGATAGAATTGAAGAAGAAATTGATTTTATGTTTCCATGAAGAGTCTAATAATAAAAAGTGTATTTTAATTTCTGATTAACATGACACTTCTGATATGCCATATTGATGTTTCATTATAAGTGATCTGTATAATGTTAAGTGGCAAGGATCCTCTTTACACCCATGTCATCTTGTGTTTAAAAATTCTCTTTTCAATGTGTATTTTAATTTTTATCACATTGATGTGTTTGATATTTTTTTACAAAATGTCATAAGAAATGGTTAGAAAGGTTTTGAAATAACAAGGGCCTTTACACCCTTATTATGATGTGTTTTTTGGGGTTTTCAATAATGATTGATAAGTCTATCTTCAGATGCTCTTTTTGACAAGACTAGATCTTGACTATGTCGCGTGTGTTTGTTTAGTAGAGGAAAAGTTTTTTCTTTTTGATGTGGAAGGGGCAAATGACCATAGCAGTCGATTCCTCTAAACCTTTAAAAAACTCAATAAACTACATACAAAATAGATTTTCTAATGACAGGATTTATTTAAAGGTAATTAAATCATAAAAACTAGAATACAATTCCACTGACTAAAGACATTATAATGACCGCTAATATTAACAGTTAATATTGAATTAATAACAAAATATGATTAGACCAGTTTAAGGTTCATACAATTCCATTCACTGCAAATACCTTTCTTGTTTACAATAGAAATACCTAACAATTTATGAATGAATTTAATACTGTCACTGTCACAGTACCAATAACACACTGAACAACTTCCAGCATTTACCCCTGTTCACACTGGAATGCTTGTGATGTCACTTCACATGTTGTTTACTGCACAGTGACCGATAATCACGTCGAATACTCCTCACAGCACTAACTTATACTCACTTCATATTGACTTTATCCCTTTAGCAGTCATATCTACCTTGAGCTGCAGAACCAACCACATTCTTTAACTGTTGAAGCATGAGAATTATCTTCCACACCCATACAATTTCCCATAAATTCCTACTCTGATCTGGTAACCCTTCTCATCAAACATCTGTTGGAATTGTGCTACTGACAGTATGAACGATTGTTAAAAGGATCTGTTAGCCTATTAAAAGGATCCCTTCTGGATTCCTTTCATTGTTATTTTCTCATACTTTCTTCTTAATTGGAAGGAATCTGTTAGCCAGGTCTGTTATACTGATCTTGTTATAATATTTACTGTTTCTTGATGATAAATTTTAAACAAATGTGTTATACTTTTTTGTTTCATGATAAATACAACTTAAACGTTCTGTGTTTAGCTCTCTGCTTGGCTAGTTTTCACGAGTAATAATCAGTTTGCTGCTCAGCATATTTTACTTAAAGATAACATTGGTTCTGATTGTAATCAGATCCAATGTTTTTTATACAAAAATATACTACCTGATACAGAAAGCATCAAAGAAGCTAAAGGTAAAGGGGATTGCAGCCGAGAGGGTGAGGACTTCGGCCGCCCCACATATTTACTGGTATCTTATCAGGAAAGTTTTGGATTATAATCCTGATCAGGTGTGGAATTTTTCCTTACGCTAAAAAATTTATATTCCATATACCACCATATTATATCTTTAATTTTCTTATTGGATGCAAGTAAAAATTGTTAATATGTGAAAAAATAATAAAATTTCATGTAATATAAAAAATGTATTTTAACAAATATATTTTACCCAAATAAACACGCCATGGAATCAACAAAGTTTATTCTTTTCTTTTAAGATGAAAAGATATGTTAAGCTGCATTCCATTATTAATTCCTGCAGTAGTATTTTGTTTTATGAATCCTAGGAAATGCCACCTTAATAATAACTAATATTTAAAAATTTAAGCATTAACTCGCATTACATTTACTTTGCCAATTGTCAATGCATCACATCATCTACAGAAAAATTAAATCAGTTAGTTATTTTTTTATTCATATAAAAGAAAGAAATATGAGAAGAAATAGTTGGATGTAAACTATGAGAACCGCGCCATTTCTAATAGATGGCTTTTCTAGTTAGGAAATCAGAACCATAATAATTTCTGTCTATTTTTTTAATTTAAATAAGTTTTTGGAAAAATCAATTTAATATGTTTCAAACAGAACTGGTTGACTGCTAACACTTTATCGGACAATTTGTGAAGCTACTAATCACTTGAAAAGCACGTAAATATAAAACCAAAATATTAAGTAAAAAAAATAATTTAAAATGCGTGTTGTTAATCTAGAGAATGGAATAATAATAATAATACAATCACCTTATATTCGTTCAAACATTAACTAATTTTATAAAATGTCTTAATTATTAATTTGTCAGATAATGTTAACCTCTGTTTAATTATATATTGATCCTATTATGTAAAAGAAAACATATTTTTTCCATTTGTAAAACAACTTTGAATATACATACATTGTTAAATACAATTACACATGCTTACCATACAATCTAGCTTATTTCGCAAAAAGAAAAAAAAAATTCAATTTAAAAACTAATGTACTGATAAAATTTGTTTTTGTTTAAATTAATAAAACAATTATGAAATAATTCCAAACTGATCTATTCATCCATCACTTTGGTGTTCCTTACCTTAGTAAAAATTTATTGAAATGGCAATTAGTTATAAAACAAAAAAAATTATAAAAATTATTATTAGAATTTTCAATTATTCTAATGAAGACTATTAATTAATGATAGGATTTGAATAATTAAACCATTTAACATTGCAGTTTGCACCTAATTATAATCACCAGTATAGTATGAAATTTCTTATTTTATTGATTCTAATTAAAGAATGAAGAACGTAAAAATTGTTGATATGAATAATATAATGTTTTGTATCATCAGATTATAAAAAACATATTGGATCACAGATCACTTATCATTGGTATACAATGCTGATATAAAATAGTATATCCTTTTCATAAAAAGTATTAAAGATATAATGGTAAAAGTGATCATAAATTTCTTTCGTAAAATAGAAAGTTTTCATTGATTGTAATAAAATAAACAATAAAAAAGGGATTTTGGTTTGATATTGAGTAAATAAAACGTTAAAATGATTTTAGTGTTATATCAACCAAGCTTTTCTCTCTATCATTTTCTGACCCATCCATGGTTGTGTTATTACTGTAGTTTTAGCTGTGTTTTTATGAAACAAAATAAGCTAGGTTGAATTTTAAGAAGTTGTGATTATATATAGTGAGGAATTTGTTCAATAAAATTTGTGTGACTTCAGATAATGCGGAAAACATTCAATTCTTGCAAGGCTAATAATTAATCCATTAATTGCTAGAAGATGATTACTTAAAAATAACTGCAACTTTAATTGTAATGTGAAGTTATTGCTTAATTTTTTTAAATCTTAGTTATTAAGGTTTACTATTCTTAGATTTACGAAAAAACATTAACTATTAATGCAGGAGTTAGTAGCAGAAGGCAGTTTAAAATATTTTTCTTCTTAAAAGAAAAATAAACTCGTAAAGTTTTCCAAGGTAAGAGTGGTCCCAGCATTTTATCAGGAAAGTTCTTGGTTCAAATCCTGATCGGGCATGGAATTTTTTTCTTGCACTAAAACATCTATATTCCATATTCTCAAGTAAAGCTGAACTTTGATGGTGAATTAATTATCAAGAAAATAAAAAGAATTAAAGTTTAATTAAACCTCCTTTACTTTAATTACTTTTCACTAAATTACCTTTAACTATTTAGCAGAGTAGAAGGTTATTAAATTAGTTTTTAATTAATTAATTGATTAATTCTCACTTGGGGTGGCAGGTGCCTGCTAGGGTTGGTGTATTGAATAGAGCATACTTTATGCTGGTAAATTGGTTTTTTACATACCTAGTTCAGTAATGTTTTAACCACTGAAAGGTAAATTTATTGACATATATGTGATTAAACCAATTGATCCCTCCTATAACTAAGAGGATCAAGTGAGACATTTTACAATTGTATGATCTAGTGACCAGTATAAGAACTGCCAGCTCATAGATTAGCTTCCCATATTGATGTGGGGTTCTATGCTCCCTAGAGGTCCATTACTCACCAATGACGTATGCACAGACAAATCGTTGTGACACTTCCTCAGGTGATGAAGGCATGGTTTAGTCGGTATAATTAGTACCCTTTAATTTATTACAAAGAGAAAGAATTATTTTAAGTATTGAAGATCACACAGGACATTCTTTAAAAAAGATTAAATGAGCTATTCATGGTCTTTCTTAGGTGACTGCAATTTGATTTTTTTGGGCAAAAATTTGATTGTATATCTTGATTTATTTTCACTGGTCACTGCACAATTACAGAGACCATTCATGATGAATTTTTTAATCATCTTCTCTATCTAGTAAGCAGATCCTCTGTAGCAAATTATTATTTAAATTTCTCACTACCAAGGATACTGAAGCTATCAGCTTTTTAAGAAAGGGTGTGGTCACAAATTATTATTTGTTCACTTTTTTTAAAGTATGAAAGAACATAAAACCTTATTTTTGGTAATGGTCCATGAATTGGCAAAAATAAATTCCGCTGGAGAGAATAGTCTGTAATGTTGTCTCAGTGTTTCTTATTGTAAACATTTCCTAAACCATTGTAAGCAGGCTTTCCGATTTTTTTTGCTCTCTTACCAGCATAGTGACAAACCTTTTTTAAAAATTCTGAGCACACTGAGTTTGATTTTTTCAGGGTGCTTCTTCCCATCTTTGGCAGACATCTTTCCAAGACTGTTGGAGATCTTTGTTCCAGCATCAATGAGAGCAGTGCCAAAGTATTGCCTCCTACATAGAGTTTGAAACATACTAGCCCAAATGTGACATTTGACTCGCTGCTTGCAAATGCTTTTTTCCTCCTGGGTGTAAACCTAAGTTTGTGAGTTGAAATAAAAAAAAAAACATGTCCTCTTCAAATGCTAACATGACTTCTTCAGATGCTAGGTAGAGCTAGTACATATTATTCATTTATACAGAATAACTCTCTATCCTGAATGATTGTACTTGTCTGACTCTACCCTTCATACTATCACAGATCCTTCATATAAAATTATTTATCTCATGTCACCTTGCTAAGAAGCAAGATGAACATTAACAAGTTGTATAAGAGTATATTTCAGTTCCAAAACCCAAACTACTTGGAAGACAATGGTCATGTTGGATCTGGGATCCAACTGGGTTTGGCAACTTCAGTCCAATTCTAGTTGACCAGAATGATCAGCAATTACATTAATGGGCTGCAAATATTGGCTATTCAAGGGATAAATTGTAGATACCAGCCTGCCATTCCCATGAGTTCTCTCAGAAAATGGTTCTTTATTGTCATATCTTCTGTCACTACCGTTTTAGCAAATCCATCTCTGTCTGTTTCCATCTAGTAAGATAATGTGGGTGAGGTGCTCAACCAAATAACTTTGATCTCACATGTTTTCTTCATAGAGACAGTCAGCTTAAACTGCTTCTTCATCTGAGAAATTTTACTGCATCTGTATAGTGGTCAGTGATAGAACTCCTAGATTGTACATCAGCTTTTCCACCATGACGCAGTTTAGGGATCCCGATATGGAATTAGTACAAGCACAGGTACATCATGGTAGTGACTCATTATTTTATTCATTTATATATTATTGTCAGGTTCCCCAGTCAAAGATATTTAACAAATTTCTATTTTATTCTTTCTAGCAGTGATGTTACTTAATTCATTATCTTCTTGGGTGCATCATACATTATTTAACAAATAGTCAGTTCAGCATTTCTTAACAACCATATCAAAGAGTTTCACACAGAATTAATCACATATTTATGTAATACTGATTGGTCCCAAGAGATTTCAAGCAGAACTAAACGTTTTCACCAGTCAACCTTACAAAATTTAACTTCTGAAAATTATATGAAATTTAAATTATAAATTTACTAGTAGCATAATTTTTTAAATTAACAAATATTTTCAAAAGTTCACTTCTCTTTTTTACATGAAATTCAGCTTTATTTAAAAAAAATATATTAAAGAAAAAATACATAATAATAATAATAATAATAATAATATAAAAGCAAATATAGCTACCATACACCAAAAAAATAATTTCATTATAATCCTAAATAATTGTTAGCATTATTTTAAATAATGCTAAAAATTGCTTAATGTGATTAGCATTATTATTATTATTAATTAAATGCTAAATAATGTGGTTAGCATTATTTTATTTATTCAAAAGGAAATAACGTTTAGATTTTTTTTTTATATAATCAATGCAAATGTAATTAATTATCGCTGCTTTCCATGATTAAGTTTACAATTGTGGCTTCACTGACTATTTTATTTAATGAAATAATGCAAATCAAATGACATGGTCGTGTTATAATCAGTTGAGAATATTTACATATTTTTCAATATTTTCTGATAAGAAATATTTTTTTTAATATTTATTTTTTTTTTTTACATGGATTCAGGAAAACCAAAATTGTTGTGAAAGCAAAGTATTTTTGAGATTATTAAATAAAATATATAGTTTTCTCATTTGTATATTAGTATGAATTGTCTGATATGATATAGTACTTATGCTGATGCTTGTTTGGAAGTCACTCAACATATTCTCTGTATTTTAAATTGTTATCAATTTAGACTTTTTTTTTTTTTTTTTTTGTCTTCAGTCATTTGACTGGTTTGATGCAGCTCTCCAAGATTCCCTATCTAGTGCTAGTCGTTTCATTTCAGTATACCCTCTACATCCTACATCCCTAACAATTTGTTTTACATACTCCAAGCGTGGCCTGCCTACACAATTTTTCCCTTCTACCTGTCCTTCCAATATTAAAGCGACTATTCCAGGATGCCTTAGTATGTGGCCTATAAGTCTGTCTCTTCTTTTAACTATATTTTTCCAAATGCTTCTTTCTTCATCTATTTGCCGCAATACCTCTTCATTTGTCACTTTATCCACCCATCTGATTTTTAACATTCTCCTATAGCACCACCTTTCAAAAGCTTCTAATCTTTTCTTCTCAGATACTCCGATTGTCCAAGTTTCACTTCCATATAAAGCGACACTCCAAACATACACTTTCAAAAATCTTTTCCTGACATTTAAATTCATTTTTGATGTAAACAAATTATATTTCTTACTGAAGGCTCGTTTAGCTTGCGCAATTTAGACTAATGTATGATAATTTTTTTCAAGAAATTATTACAATATATATTATAAATTCAGGAATAATCAGTGTACTTCTAACTGAAGAAAAGATATGATTGTTTGGCTGTTTAAAAACATTCTATGCACCAATTTTTGGGATGGAAGTAAATGCTAAAAACTGAATTATTCCTTGTGGATTTTGATAATTTTTTTTTACTTACAAGCAAGTTTATAAATTCAAGTGTAAATTAAGCATAGATTTATCCTGACCTAATTTAATCCTAATTAAATCTATATTTAATAAATTTAATTTATCTTGATTTAAACGTATGTATCCTAACCCTTACCGGGCTAGGATACCTACTAACGGTGTTTGAAACCTACCTAATTTTGTTTAATAATTCAGTTTAAATGTTCTTTCTACTTTTGACTTTTTTAGAACAAAATTCTAAAATTTGTGTGTAAATTGATCGATATTTATAAATCTGTTTTATTTTAAACATATCTTATTGTTTCCAAAAATAAATTTAATTTGAAAAAAATTAATTTAATAAAAATGTACATAAATTGCTTACGAATTATATAGTTGTATATAATTCTAGAATATGCTGAATACTTTTTAATTGATGCCTATGCATCATTCTGTTATAATTTTCTGACATTTATACCACACAAAACAATTTTATTTGTTGAGTATCAAATCAGTTTTACATGTATATATTTATATGCAGACAAATTATCATACAGTAGGAACCCGTGTATTAAGTATAAAGGCTGTCTAATCAGCTGAGTTTGAGTTCATAAGTACCTCCGTGTTTTGTTTGATAAAAAGTTGCTGTTTAGCAACCACATTAGGCAAGTAGCGGCAGACCTCGCGTAAGAGTATGACCTCTTACGCGGCGTCCGTTTGGGCGCCTAGGTTGGAAAGAAATCAAGACTTGTTCAAAATTTAAGGAGTGCCCAGCACAGAACCTTAATTGTATGCACTGGTGTTTTTAAAACAACCTCCTACGAGGCTACCACTTCATTAGGAAAGGCTCTCCCAATCGATTTAGTGAAAGTCCAGGCGGCCATATGGAAATTGCGAAGAGGCAGGGTGGTCGAGGTATTTTGGATGCAGTTTCAAGCCGGGCCTGTACCAGAGCAGAACAGTGATCTCAATGCACCAGTTCTAAATTTCGAACAGTTGCCCATCTCCCGCCTGCGGAGGAGGCATTACAGCCTCACAATGGAAGCACGGCAGCAAGAATGGCATGCCACGACAAAGGGAAGGTCCTTGTATAGATTTATACAGGATGTGGGGGGGGGGATGCTATGCCTCTCCTTCATTTTTAAGGGCAACAGGAGGCCGAGTCTCTCCAACCATGTAAATTTAACCCAATATTTATTTTGGTTCTGGCTGGCAGCTGATGAGCTGTGCATCTGTGGAGAGGTTCAGTCAAACACATGATGTTCGACTACCCAGCTCTTGGGGGGGGCCAGAACTCAGGCCACCCTGGAACTTAGAGGTCAAGGGAAAAATTGGCCACTCACAAGCGGTGAGTCAATGGGGCAAGAGCCGCACTATCATACCGTGTGAAAGTTCCTTGATGCGGTTGCTTTGTTCAACCAACATCAGTAGTTTGCCTAAGGGAAAAGACTCCTACCGTGCTGCTGTAGGAAGCTAACCGAGAGATATGGCTGATTACCAGCCAGATTAAGGCTCCAAGCACTTTAATGGTGGACAGGTACTTGTTGGCATTCAATGGCCTAGGCGTGGCAGCAAATTGCTGTCTTTGACAAGATAAATTTAATTATTGATAATTACATATATGTTTTAGTAGTTGACAGAGTGCACCTACCCATTTTAGTGATTTATGACAAATGGGTGGTGGGACATGCATGCGAGTGGTGTATGGAACCACGTTGTAGGTTAGCTCTAAGACCTAGTTAGTACACTGGTTGCTAGACTGTTTAGGTTCAGTAGTATTTGTGGTACAAACATTCGGTCTTATGCTTTAGGGCGACCAAATGGGGTGGTGGCAGGAGAAATGGCAAGCAAACCAATGTACATATTTATAAAAATTAATTTTTCCACCTACTCCTTTATAGTTTTTTTTTTACCACTATCTTTAAAATTTTTGCATATATCTGCTGCATCAGAATTTGCAGTAACATGCAAATTAATCTAACATGGATGTTATTTAATAAAAAGTAAGTTTATTTAGAAAATAATCATACCTGTACAATTTGTGAATATCTAATAATTAATATTTCCTCCTTTATTCTTAATCACTTCACGTCATAATTTAACATTGTTGCAGCAAGTGTACTACACAGTTTTTGATTTCTTCATCATGAAACCGTATTGATATTACTGCTTCAATGAGCTCAATTTTTGTAGTGCAGTTCATTTTTGAGAATCTTTTGTTTTTACTCTTTTCCAAAGATTTTCAATTGAGTTTAAGTCTGGGAAGTTTCCTGGCAATGGAAGCACTTTAGTGTTTTGTTTGTCAATAAATTTTTCCACTTTTATGCATGGCATCAAATCTTGTGGAACTCTCTGTTGCCTTGTGGGGATTTGTTTTTAAGTTGTGTCACAAACAGCCCTTTCCTTCAGAATCTTGATACATGCATCACTTTTCAACATACCATCTATTGGAGGGAATGAATTGTGAAACAACCCCTAAACATTTTTTTCTGGGGATGTTTAACCAATTGTTGGATATGAGGCAGTGATGTATTTTTATTGGTTGTTTTTCTAATGTATGGAATCTTTTTCCCCTGAACATAAAAACATGACTTACTGAAAAACATAATATTTTTCAGTCTTCTTTGGCCCACAAGAACCCTTTTTAGCACATTGGTGGTGTTAAAAGCTGCTTTTTAGCTGGCCGACAAGCTTTCCATCCAGCTGCAAGAAGTCAGCATCTAAAAGTTGTCACATGTAACTTTGTTCCACTAGCTACTAATTCTCTCTCTGTGTCCCTCTCTCTCTCTCTATATATATATATATATATATTACAATGAGAAACTTCATTCTGGTTAGTGTTTATTTTTTTACCAATCACAATTTACCTAATCTGGTGAGTTTCAAACTATCTACTCAATGTTCATGTGCATATAACAAATCTTAATAACTCTTCCATTGTTTTTGCTATGTTTTATCCATAATGGTTATCAACAAATGCTATTAAAAGTTTCTATTCTTTATTATCAGACTAATAATTCTTTGATTAAGCTCCTTAAAATACAGTTTATTTATTAATAATGTGTGGTGATGGGAAATTGATGCTAGTGAATCATAAGTGCCCTTATTTGCAAAGTATAATGTTTATCAGTATTTTTATTTGGTATGCATGTTAGACTATTATTATGAGCATTATTATTATCACAGAGAATAAGAGAAGGGACTGCATATTAGACTTATATAACTGGCAAATCATTTTTAATTGGTATTTATTAATCGCAGATTACCAATCACAACCCACAAACAAGAATTTAAAGATATGTGAGAATGGGATGTGCTTTTAATATCACATGTAAACTAAGCTGTTTGACCAAGTATATTTGTATACCAATTGCTTATACAAATAGTTAAATTAATATGTAAAAAGATATTCTGACCCTAGAATCCGATTTGTTAAGATATGGTATTGATTAATATGTATAGTGTACTTATATATATATATATATATACACACAGAAAGTATACACAAACATTTTGAATAAGGTACAATAAAAATGTATTAATTTATCAACTTGTTATTACATAATATAATCAAAATTATTTAAAACATGTAGGTCAATACTTAAGATAACTGAGCTGCTTTGAATTCTTTGAGCACAGCTCAAAGGAGTGTCCCCGTCTACCGGCAATAGATCTGGCATGACAGGTCAGCCTGCTGGTTGGATCCTTTACTTATGCGTGCCTCTAACTTTTTCCAGAGTAAGGTAACCAGGTCTGACTATGTCATCCCTGGACCCCGCTCCCGAAGCCAGGATTGGTTCTTTACACCGATGCCTCTAATGGTAGCACACCCCAGGAGGGGCGGCCCTGCCAGGACTTGAGATCTTTTTTAGAGCGGGGATTTCGGAGTCCCTTGTCTCATCACCACCGCAGACCCAGGTGAATGGTGGCTCCACTTGGGGCTGCCCATCACCCCCTTTGTTCCCCACTCTCATTATGCTTCTGGCGCATGACCTTTGTGATAAAGCTGGAGAAAGCATTAACACCACTATGCCGTCCACATCAGTTAATCCTGAGGCTGTTGCACAAACACGCCATTCTCCATCCCACTTTGGGCAATGGAAGATGATGTGCTAAGGCATGTCACTCTCTTCGCAGTAGAGGCAACTGTCAGCTCTTCTCCGTTTATACAGATATGCCCTGAAGGCACCGTGGCCACAGAGAAACTTTGTGAGCCAAAAATTCAGCTTACTGTACCCACCCTGAATCACAGCCTGATTTGCGATATAAGACAGTGCTTCCACCTGCCTTTGTTGGATGTGTCCCACCATTCATGCCAGTCTAACACTTGAAGCGAATAACCACCACATGAAAGGGCTCTTCATTTATTAAACAACAGAAAGTAAACTTTATTTTTATTGGTTTTGTTATAGTACTAATAAAGCAATTAAAGAAGTGAAAAATATATCTTAAATTTATAAGACCGTAAATTACAGAAGACAGAAAAGTAAGCCAAAAAAGTGTCACTTCCCTTACTTGCACAATGTGTAACTTAGGATAACATTTTACTTTATTAACATTCACTAGTGTCTCAAATAGTGAATTATTTATTTTATTAATAAATTTTTAATTAATGATTTATATAGATTTAATACTGTTTAATCTACTTTGTACTTTTTTACTTATGAATTTCCTCAAATAATCGCATTATTACTGGTTATCAAATTTTAAAAATGAGTAAAATTAGATAATTAAAAACAGTACTAGGCTTACATATGCTTCTACTTGAATGAAGTAATGTGTAAAAAGAATAGAAATATAAGCTGATAATAGTATAGCTGTCGTACGGCTGCAGGGACTAGCAATGAAATTAAAAAGCAAGACAGTTATTGATGAGAGTTCGCTTTGTTCAGTGATTAATGAATGGATTACAGTGGTATGGTGTGTGGCAATGGTCGTAGTACTGATCGTTGTGATGGTGGTGCCTGCGCCCTATTTTCAGACATGTCAGTGCAATAGTTGTGGTGATCATGATAGAATTGGCCAATTCTGTCAAACAATTAACTCTCTGATATTGTATTATGAGTTTAAAATTTACTTTCACAACAAATAAATGATATTTCATATCATTCAGCGGAATGAATACTTTTCTTATCATTATTATTATTATTGGTAATAACCAGCTAACCTAAATGAATTTACCCTTTATTCAAAAATCGAAGTACCTTTAATGTATCAATCAAAATACCTGTTTATGTACCGTATTTACTTGAATATAAGTCCACTTTTTTTAATGTAATTATACCCCAAAATCTGGGGGGGGGGGATCTTATATTCAAGGTGGGTCTTACAAATGAGTATTTTGAAAAATGCAAATAAAAGTAACTGTATTACCGAACTATAAATTTAATATGTTTTATTAAACACTACAGATAAAAAAGGCTTGTTATTTGACATCATGTCAAAGCATACCTCTTTTCTGGTTCACAGATACTGGTATGTCTGAAAACAGAAATGAACGACTTACAAATTTATAGTTCAAACCAATTGCCATTATTTTAACAACAATGCAAAAAGTGCGGTATTATGTTTTAATTACTTTGAACACAGTTGTTTACTCGAAGTCACAGCTGCTTTCATCATCATCCTTGTCTTCACCGTCATCGATGTCAGTCTCTCCCTCAGTTATGCCATCAGAATCCTTGTATACGAGGTGATCTTCCAGTCTGTCCAGTGTGCAGGAAATGCCAGTCTTCTGGAAACTCTTGATTATCATTTTCAGAGTAATTTCCTCCCAGGCTTTGACAATCCACTTGCAAAGAAGCTCTGTTGAAGTTTTCTAAATTTGTTCACATTGGATCTGCCATCCATTTAGTATAAAACTTCATAATATGGTCCTTGAATAGCTTATTGATGCTCACGTCCTAGGGTTGCAGCACATTTCATTGATTTGATTCTTCACAGAATCTTCAAGATGGCCATGGAAGCTATCTAAAATGAGAAGTCCTCATTTCTTTAACATTGCTCTAGGACAAAGATTCCCAAACTTATTTTCCTCATAGACCACTTTCAAAATTTTGCTGGTTCCGGTGGACCCCCTGCAGCTACATTTCTACCATATTTCCAGTCGACGGAAAATGTGAAGATTAGATCTAACTATGAAAATTTACGTTACGGCTGAGTTCCACGAACTAACAGCTTTCGAAAAAAAAGTGAGAATTGATTGGTTAATTTTTGATTGACTGTGCTGTGAGTGGATGTCAAAAAAGTAAAGTTGGCCGATCAAAAAAATGCTTCCATCCAACTTTACATTTTTTGACATCTACTCACAGCACAAGAAAGCAATCAATTCTCACTTATTTTATTTAGAAAACTTCCCATTCAGAAAGGTAAAAAGCAAAAGAAAAATAGTATATTTTTTTGTATTGCATTTATTCAAATATGTAATCATTACACTATTAATTATTATTGTTATCATATTGGAATGTAATATAATAAAATTGTCGTAATATAATTAAAATTAAATATTAATAACGTAATGTAACTTCTACAAAATCACAAAATAGTTACAATTTTAATGGGAGGGATGTACTTGATGGATTGACAGCAAATGATCAATATTTGGCTTCAGTTTTGTTAGGAATAAGCGCAAATCTCCCCGTTTTGTGATATTGAATCTGCTCCTTTTTTTTTGATAAAAGGTTTGTAGCGACACTAAAACTTTTTTCGACAAGATATGACGAGAGAAACGCTATCAAAAGCTTTCTTGCAATTCCCCACAGTCCAGGATATTTTTCTGGTATTTCTGGCTGCAGCCAAAATGTTTGATACCCTCTTTTAAATTTCACCTTCAGCTCCTCCTTAGTGCTAAGCTTGAGTAGCTCCTCTTGTAATATCACATTCTCCACTTCCGTTTCATCAAATGGATTTATGATCCATGGTGGTATTTCCATCGTCAGAATATCTTCAAATCTGATTTTGAAGTCATCATGCAGGGCAATTAAATGTTGAACGTATGTCTGAATATCCTCATCAAGGCATTCTACCTGTGACAAGTTTGAAAACTGGGAAAATACACGCCGACTAATATTTTGCTTCATAAATTTCAATTTTCCAAGAAAAGCTGAAATTACACCAATTGTTTTTATTAAATTGAGACTGTCCCCTTGTAATTGTAAGTTAATGTCATTAAATATTTTGAACAAATCTGTCAAATACGCGTGTCAGCTTTCAAAGTGATCAGGTTTTCTTTTAAATCTGAATCTTTACCTTCCAGAAACTCTAAAACTGATTCAAAAAGTGAGTAAAATCCTGTTAAACATGCACCTTTCGACAATCATCGTACTTCAATATGTAAGAGCAATCGTTGGATGTCTTCATCATTTTCATTGCACAATTGGGCAAATAAACGCGTATTCAATGCATTGCTTCTTATCTTGTTAACAGCATTAATTACAAGTTGAAGCGATTGGTGCAATCTATCACTCAGATTTTTCGCTACTAGGTGTTGTCGGTGGATGACACAGTGAATCGCAGTTACCTCTGGTATAATTCTTTTAAGATGGCTTATAAACCCACGATATCGCCCGACCATGGCAGGAGCTCCATCTGTTGCCACCGAAATGACGTTTGTGAATGGAATTGATTTTTCGTTAAAAAAAATCATTCAGGACATTAAATATTGATTCACTTTTAGTGTCCGTCTCCAAAGTTTTCGCGAATAGTAGCTCTTCATGAATTTCTTCGTCCATAACAAATCGAACATATGCCAATAATAATGCTTCATTACCAGGTAAAGTTGACTCGTCCAGTTGAACAGAAAAATGTGATGTTTCCAGATAATTACACAAGAAACTTTCAATATCAGAGCTCATTTCATCAATAAGTCTTTGTACAGTGTTGTTACTCAAAGGAATTCTTTTGAGTATGTCAAATAGAGATGTGTGCAGAACAGTTTTTAAAACCTCTTCAACAGCGGGTAAAATTAACTGTTCTCCAATGGTGTGCGGTTTTCCAGATTTCGCTATAAGTAATGAAATATTGTATGATGCCCGCAAGCCATCATCGTTACTTTCAGACGTTGAAGGAAACATACTGTGCGCGGTAGGTCTCTTTTCATATTTTTCCTTCATGTTTGAAAATATTTCAAATCTTTACCTATTTTATTAGGATGACACCTTTTTAGATGATCTTCGAGCTTCGATGGTTTCATAGAGTCATTGATTAAAATTTTGCTGTACAAAAGGCATATAGGCAATCGCTTGTCTGCCTTTGATGGAAGAAATCCAAATTTTAAATAATCAACACTGTATAGTCGACATTTCTTCTTAGATTCAGCTGATACGAAACATGTCGTATCAGTTACCTACCGGTAAATAAAAAAAAAAAAAACTTTGTTTTAGTCATCTCAAGGCAGTCTTACTTAACAGGATATGACTATTTTAACAGAATAGGATTAATTAATTATTGCAATGAAATAAAGTACCAGCGGCAAACTGATTCTAATTATTAAAAGCGATAAATCGGTAAGATCCATAATAAAGTTTTATGAAAATGGCTGAACCGATTTTAATGTGATGTAAAACATTTTTTCATTAATTATATTTTGATATATTTCTGTAAATTCTAAAGAAAATACTTTTAAATAACCAGTATTTTGATATCACAACTCTGCGATTTTAATCATTTATTTATTACTTTGATGCACGTTACGAGTATGTAAAGACAGGTACAATTTATGAAAATATACAACGTGTAACAGAATAAGGGTTACAACCGGGAAATGGAAATCATGGATGTTCAGGATCAGTTCTTAAGTCGATTCCAATAGTTTTTTTTTATATATCTGAAAAAAAATTTAGACCAAAAATTAATAAATCCTTAAACGAAGAGATTTCTTTTAGGAATAAGCCTCGCCTTTTGTACCTACGTATTTTTTGTAATTTGTGCATTTTTTGTTTACTGACGTGTACAATAAATTGTCAAATAAATAAATAATAACAATAAACAAAATAAAAGTAAGTATAACAAAAAAGCAGGTAAGTACTTACTACTTTTTCCGACATTGGCAAACGCTGACATCTATTCACTTTACTTTTCTTTTCGAAATTCCGGAAACAAATGAGTAACGTTTATCCTTGGCAATCGTATTTATATTAGTGAAGAATCAAACAAGTTCATGCAAGATTGCTAGCACACACACCACAAGTCGTATTTCGTCCCTTTGCACGTCTGAACAAGCGTTGCGCACGGTGGCGGCGGCACTTTGCAAGACTTGACACGTTTGTTGTACTGAATATGGAATATGCAAGTTTTACAAGTAACAGTCGCTGAGCTTCTAAAACCCCAGGGGTCAATGATTTAGGGAATCAATGGGTGGACCACTTCTGGGACCACACTGGGAATCAATGATTTATATTAATATTACAATAATTTTTAAAACATTAAAATTTATTTACAAGACATTTATTTTTCCACTAAAAGAATTTGTAATCTTGTAGAGATATTTCTGAGTAATTTCAGCTCTTTTTAAAATAATGATGAAAAAAATTCTCAAAACACAAAATGCTTTTCATATTCTCGTATTCATATATACTGAATAATTAATTACGAGAAAAGTAGGATGCTTCGAGTTATTCTTCAGGGGTAGGATTATTTTATTCAAACCGTGATTTATCCGTTTTTTATCCCATTTTATCACTGATTTTATCCCATTTTTTTTTTGAATGATTAATTCTGTGTATTTTAGTTACTTCCATAAAATATTTAATTATTAAGTATATTAAATACACATAAGTATATTAAATTATCATTTCCATATTTTCCACACACCTTTCCACCATTTTGAGTTCTGCGGATATGTCAGACAATAAGGGAGGGACTTCTTTGTTTGTAATGAAGAAGGGTCGGTTATGTGAGGACCGATCCAGGAATTCAGTAAGGTGTTCAAAAAGTACACGCAAGCCTCATTGCTGAAGTGTTTATTAGTAAAACAGCGTCTCCTAGTTATTTCTAAAATATAAATAAACTACCGGTAATTCGCGCACAGCAAAATCACACACTACCTCGTTTTAAATACATGGTGAATATAGCTAAAATATTAAAACAATCAATGCTGACCACTTGCAGACGCGTGAGCAATGCTAACATGGTATTTGCTGATCACGCATATACGCGTGGTAGTATAGCGCCTTTTCTATCTTTAATGGCGGGGTGAACAAGTTGCAGTATCGTATGTAAGCATCAGAAAAGCATACATTTTTTTAGTATGCAGTTCGTTAGTAGTTACCCTGAACAGGCTTTTTTTGGTGGAATTTTAATTTCGTGGACTTTCATCAATTTTGAAAGACGACAGATTTATAATAAATTTGACTCGTTTTATAAATTATTTGTATTTCAGTTAGTATTGATTAAATAATTATGTTTTACTTTTATTTTATAGTCGATATATTGACAAAATTTTCCTTTTAAATTAATATTTTTTGGCGATTATTTTTTATCATATATAATAAAATGTACATTGGATAAATATTTTTAATTTTACTATTATTTTTTTAAATAAAAACGATAAAATAAACAACGTGTTATAAATGTTAATAAACAATGTGTTTCATTGTGTGTTTTAAACAGTATAGTTACTTGTTTGTCAGATCTAGTCTAAACTTTCAAAAGAATTTACGTAAAAAATAGTTTTCAGGTCGTAAACAAGTCAGGTGATAGATGAAATTGAATGAAAATAAACTGTAAATTAACTGCTATAAAAGTAATAAAAAATTCTAAAATCTACAAACTTAGGCGTTTCTTTTTTCATAAAACGAAACCAGATGAATTTTCGTGGACCCCCGCTTACGAATTGTTAACCCCAATTTTTTTGTCACGCCAACGTAGACCCCCGTCGAGTCTCCCGTGGACCACTGGGGGTCCACCTGGACCACTTTGGGAATCAATGCTCTAGGACAATGATTCCAAATGACTTTTAGCCAGCTGTACGTTAGTTTCACGTCCATTCACACCTTATCTTGTATGCGAACATGTAAACCTCTTGCAGGTTTTCCCTTCAGCGGAGTTTTTCTTTAAAAAATGACATAAGGAGGCAATTTTTTTTCATCTGCACAAGTGGCTAACATAACTGTGCATCTAATTTTTTTATGCTCTAGCTGTTTTCACCAGTACTCTAAATTCGCCCAGTTAGTTTAAAGTTGTGTTTCGCAGCATTTCAAAAAATACAGGTGTTTCATCGGCATTTCCAATCTGATATGAGGTACTGATTTTTTCCTCTTTCCCGTAGTACATTTTGTTGAAACTCCAAAACTTTGTCAGTATATTCTGCTTGTAGTCGTTGGCACAAAGAAGTTATGCACCTCAAAGTGAATCCTTTTCTTCTCATTAATCACACCACCTGCCCTTGACTGGCTTTAAAGTCACTCAGACTTATTTGGTGTTTTGCTACTTTATGCTCTTTCATTTTTGTCATTTCACAGGTCACTACACACTACTCTCTTCTCTTCCACCCATTCAATCACTGTATCATTTACTGCAGAATGGCTTTCTTTTTTTAGGGCCATGAAAAGAACGAGTTCCTTTTTTTGCTGGTTTAAGTTAATCTCTCTGATTTCTCCAGTAACGAATCATGTTTGGTTATACCAAATACTCTCAACCCACTGCTTAGATACCATTTTTTTCCAGCAATTTCCAAAACATCTAACTTAAACCCTACAGTGAAACTTTTCCATGAATTTATTTTACTGGTAACACAGACAAAATACAAGAGAAACTCACTTTCAATAAAGTTGCTGGTGTTCTAATAAAAAGTCTTGTTTTACTACCAAAAAGAAAAGGTCGTTGGTTTGAAGCTGCTACTGTATGAAGGTCAACATCTCACCCCCCTTCCTCCTCCGTCAGATACCACTGCATTTTTTTGCAAACACCTGAAAGGTTAAAATTTGTTCTTGGCCAACAACTAACTATAAGTATAGTAACAAAGAAATTCCTGAAGAACTGTTTTTCTAGGAATTAAAACCTGTCAAACTGACAGGTCTAACATTCTAAAATTTGCCAGCAAAACTTGGAGGTCTTACAATTGAGGGGGTCTTATTTTTAAATAAATATGGTATTTTTGTATGCTTGAACTTATAAATAAAAAAACTGTAGCATTATTTTTATCCTCCATATCTTCCTTTTTTTTGATATTGTAAAAATGGCTTGCATTATTTTAATGAAGTTACACAGATGTAAGGTTTTTTATATAATAATATATAATTTATTTATCCATTTATTGGAAATTTACATCTTTTTCACTGTATTGTTTATGTACATAGACTTATGTATCCATATATGTGTATGATGTATGTATCTGCAGCAGTGCACATACATTTATAAAACATCCTTGACCATATTTAGAGATATGATCAAAAACTTTTGAAATTCAGTGAAAATCATACCATTACAAATTTTTGAAGGATGGCTTTATAAGAGAAACTGCAAAACTAGAAGAAGATAATTTTCCATAGAATTAATTATTTAAAGATGTTTATTACTTAGAAGTTGCACTTCTAAATAATTAATTCACTAAATAATTCATTCATTAATTTATTCCATTAATTTTAATTAGAAAAAATCATAGAGCCTTATAGAAGAAAGTCTCACAAATATAAAATTAAAAAAGCTGATAGTAAACTTAAATTTTTTCTTACCAGCTGTCTCCAAAACGATTGTTATGAAACATAAAATTATATATCACTTAAATAATATCATAGATAAAATTATTTCCTATCAATTCAACCTTCAACTGAGCTGGGATTACATAAATGTACAAGTTTAATGTGTATTTCACTCTATAATAATAGACTACTTGCAGTTTAATGATATAGTACCAAATACAATTGGTTAAATAATTTTTTAATCAATACCAGACAAATTTTATGACTGCAGGTTAGCGAAAAATTTTGTTGCTTATATTTTTATTTAATAAATTTATAGGTGTATGCTTTATGTTTATGTTATGTATGTAAAATCTGTTACTACAAAAAGAAATATGTTTTGTTAACAATTTTGAATATCACTAGTAAAAAAAGCAAAACTTAAACTGGATATATCAATAATTCCTTGTAATTTACATTTCCAAAAAGGAATAATTAGAAATCTATGAGAAACTAATTGTTAGAATTCATATCTGCACATGGAAATATCAATGGTTTTCGATTAATACTTATATAAAGGAAACGTTAGAAATTAATATATTCTAACAAAGAAAAGACAATTATGAAAATCAAACCCTTATTTAAAACATATATTTTTCATACTAATCAATTCTATTGATTTCATTTCTGTTAATGGTTAGAACATTCTCTGCTCTATTTAATGTAATTTTAGTTAGATTTTTGCATTCCCTATACTTCTTAGAAGCCTTTTGAATTTGCAACTCAAAAATATTAATAATTTTGAGAGCCATTTCTTTTAATTGACAAAATTATCACTTAGCTAATCACTGACTGACTGATTCACGTATATATGAGTGAGGCTAATATGTACAAGTATTACACTTTTTAGTAATAGACTACTTACAAGTGCACTTTTGTAACTGTAAGTCTTCTTTCTTTTTCTGTTTAGCCTCCAGGAATTACTGTTCAGGTATTACTTCAGAGGATGAATGAAGAGAATGATATGTATGAGTGTAAATGAAGTGTTGTAGTCTTTTACAGTCTCAGTTCGACCATTCCTGAGGTGTGTGGTTGATTGAGACCCAACCACCAAAGAACACTGGTATCTATGATCTAGTATTTAAATCCGTATAAAAGTAACTGTCTTTACTAGGACGTGAACACTAGAACACTCAACTTCCAAATCAGCTGATTTGGGAAGACGTGTTCACCACTAGATCAACCCAGTGGGTTTGTAACTGTAAGCCTGCAGTTACAAGTCTGCACTTGTAAATTTTCTAGTACTGGAATGTTTGATTTTGTGTTATAACAGACTACAAGAATATAGTCCACAGCCACAGGAGGCTGGCTACATGTCAGTGTTATGAAACTTACACATTCATTTCAATTTTTACATTGATAAGAAGCAAAAGTTATCTTTTTCATATCAAATTTTTAATTTTTTTGGTGTATTAGATTTTGAATGACATATATTGTTGTTTGCCTATGGATATCCAAAAGCAAGAACCATTTCCATACAGTCTGATTTTTATCATTTATGTTTTAATTTATGTTAAAATAAGATGTAGGGCAGACTTTAAATTAAAATTTAGGCCAGACTTTATGTGAAAAGACAATTTTTTATATCTCTCAAAAAGCAGTACCAGAACGGTGTTCCGGCATCAGTACACCTCTGCCCAATTACCTACTGCAACTTTGTTGATTTAGTATCTACAAGCAATTCCATTCTAAGTTTATGTACTGAATTACATTAGTGTTACATTTCTGGTTCACTAAATCAGTATTTGTTGTTGCATTCTGTCATGGAATTCAACAACAAAGTGAGGTATGGAAGACAGCACCAAAGAATCATTAAAGTTAAAATTACTGATTGGCCATCCAGTAATTTTTTTAATGCTTGGACAGCCTTGAACTGTCAACTTCCTACATGGGAACACATTTTTAATTCCATAATTCATTCCAATATATGGCTAATGTTTTAATTTAAGTTAATAATATTTATTTTTCATTATTACATAAACTTGCTTATTAATGCATAAATTAAAAAATTAGTCATGTTTTTGAGTTTGTAAATATTATTAAATATTATTTTTTTAAATCTGCTATAGTTAAGAGAAGAGTCATCTGGTTTTTTAATTCATGCATATACAAAATATACAAGTATACACATATACATACAGAAATATATTTTTAAAAGAACAGTTTGAATCTTGTTATATTTTATGAGCTTAATCCCAACCACACAATTTCCATATACATTCTTGAGGCATATCAATGAGACCTTTTTAATCTGGATTACCTTCTTTCATACAAATAAAGCTGCATCTCATTATTCATTCATGAAAGGTTGGTAATGAAAAAATATCAACGATTTTACATTATTAGAAGGTTTTTTTTTTGTAAAAAGTTAGTAATTACCAGCTTTTATATTTTTAAGTTTTAGTTTTAATCCCTATTATCTGTAAAGTAAATGTATATTTAATAATAAAAAAAGAAATATTTTATAAAATAATTTCATGATACCTTACTCTGTAAAGAAATTTTGTGCTATTTTATTTTAAATCATTTTTTATTTTGTAAACTAATTTTGTAGATAATATTTCTACATAGAAAGTAGAAGTACCTGTTATTCACGTGATTGATGTAATAGAAACCATAGTAAAATATAATGTGGACATGATGTAACAAACTATTTTAGTATAGTCAAAAGAAAAAAGAAAACTTGTTAAATACAAAATATTGTGTTACAAAGATAAAATATCTTCAGCAAAAGTAAAAGTAACTAATGTTAGAAATTAACTAAGTAAGTATTTTGGAGAATTTAAACTTGAAGATACTATTTTTGGAGTGTAGCTGGAAAGTAAATGGAAAGAACTAATAAATGACAAGAATATATAGGAATATACTGAGATGAAAAACTACTGACATGTTACTTCGAATAAAAAGAAATTGATGATGAATTCAAAAAGATTCTATATTAATAATAGAATTTTAATAACAAGAATTCATTACAGTGCTGGGAATTTATTTTCAATTTATTGCAACAAGTGTTCATAATTTGCTGCTATAATTGCTATGCTACTTAAATTGAATTTAGGTTGTAGAAGTTAATATAAAAGATATTTGAAACTTCAGAAATCTCTTCAGTAAATGTATTATAACCCCAAACAAAGAAGAAACATATATGTACGAATATTACTACCATCTTGATATTGTGATATCTCATTGATAAGTTGGATTTCATTTATATGATGAATAAGATGGATAATCTCATTTGTCCTAAATTCATACTAGGAAAGTTTTTTTGATAAATGGAATGCTAGATGGAATTGTATACAGAGATAAACAAAGTTGCCTGTATAATAATTGTAGATCTTGAGAAAAAATTTGATAATTAGAAAGGAATAAGATGTTAAGAACAAGGAACTAGACTTTTTAAGAATTGTAAGACTAAATATAGAAAAAGAAGGGTTATCTGTTTTATAAAGAGGAATATCAATGTGGCAGGGGTGTATGAGGATGTGGTAAGTAATCTGTGAATTTGGAGTAGAAGACAAAGAAAGGCAAACTGCAATGAGAAAGAAGTTCAAAAGTCTTACTCACTTGTCTCTTATTTGAGAAGTAAATCTTCAGAAAACTGCTAATAATAATACAACCATATAATAAATATTATTGGTTCAGTTATTGGAGAAAAGAGTTAATTTGAAAAAGTGAGAGCAAAAGAAAGATTAAAAGGAACATAATGGTAAGATGTATATTTACATAGGAAAACATATTCCAGAAGAAAGAATTTTGTTGTTGAGGCCATGGATATTAAAGGTGGATAAAGTGAGAAAGCTATAAAACCAGATAAGCACAATAAACAGAAATATCTACAAATAAAATAAATTTTTTATTAAATATATAAATTTAGGCATTAAAAAAAATTCTTAAAAATTTTTATGTGCAATGTATGCTTTGTGGAAGAAGAGGGCAATAAGAAGGCCAGATTTCTAGTTTATATCAAGATTTGTATATTCATGAACTAAGATGAGGTTTTCCTCAACATATAATTATTTTTTTATTCTTGTTTTGTATGATAACAATCTGAATGTTGATTCACTTACATATTCTTGATCTGTTCTCTTGATTCTTGTACATGTAATATGAAAATGTAAATTATGTAGGACACTTATAAAAAATCACAATTTTGTAAGTTGTCTCTTGATATTGCAGCTTATAAAATATTTAAAATACAGTGATATCAGCTTTATTATTCCTATTACATTTTTATAAAATTTCTAATTTTAGATGCAATATTACAATATCACAATTTATTATAAAAAGAAATGTTTAGAATTACATTCTCCCGATTGTATAATTACTCTACAGTTTTTCCATATAGACTCCATTTTATAAAGGAGCAAATATTTTATTACAAAACATCCTCATGCATAAACAGATTATTTTTAAAATTGTTATGCATTTCCTAAATTTATTTTATTAATTAAATTATGTCAAATATAACCTGCTAATTGCAGAACTCACTCAGGTAGACATAACATAGCTGATCATGTGGAAAAATTCCCATTAATTTTAACAATAGTATTTTTGTTGCCCGCAAAGCAAAGTTTTGGGGTATTTTATTAGATGAAAAGTTCTGATAAGGTGATCAAACTAATTTCATTTGTAATAAATTCAAACCGTTTGTTTTGCTCTGAAGTACATTAATAAAACGTTAACCTTGTCATCATTATTAAATATTTATTATGTACCAACTTATATTCCCATATAAAGTGTAGTATCATCTCTTAGGACTTCTTCAAAAACTCAGAATGAGTTTTTAAGATATAAAATGGGCTGTCAGATCGTTTATCTGGGATCCATAAGTATGAATCATGTTGATCAATATTTAGAAAATATTTTAATTTATCCTTATATTTAAATTTATGAATGTGTAGTTTTTGCTAAAAGGAATGTTTACTTATTTTTAAAAAATAACAATATCTATCTTTAGCAAACCAGGCAACTGAATTGTTTTCAAATAACTTAGCATAATACTTTGCTTAGAAGAAAGGGCCTGTGCTTTATTGCACAAAAACTTAAGAACAATTCAAAAGATCTTCTCACCAATTTATTTAAAATACAAGTGAAAAATTTTCTTTATGGAAACATACTCATATGGGAAAAATTCAATGAATTTTAAATATACAAAAACAAAAAACAAAACAACTTATCTGCATCTCATTCAATATGTATTTAAATATGTGCTTAAAATAATTTTCGTAGCACATTCTAAACTGTGAGTTAAAGAATATTTTGTTGTAATTTTTTTTATAATGATTTGTAGTGTAATTGCATATAAGTACAGTGTGGGATCATTGTAATTTTTTCGAAGCTTGACTTTATTAGTTAATATACACATCAAAAATAAATTTTTTATTTACAATTGTACATGGCGATGTAATATAGTTAAAAATGAAGAAGTTTATTAACATAAACTGTATGAATCACAAAAAAATTCTAATTTAAAACTTTTTTTTTCTGTAGAATGATATTTTCTTTGAAGTTAATCTCTTGTATTTGTTATCATTTAATGTTTTATTTTATTTAATTCATTTGAATGATTTGATACCATATCTGCTGTGTATAACCTTTCTGATTATTTAATCTTTGTTAAATTTATATACAATTATTTTAAACAAAGTTGAGGCGTTTGTAATTTATATGGGATTGTTACAATATTGAAAACAATACACGGTAATAAAGTGAGACAAGAGACAAGTTTTGAGGTCAGACCAAAGCTAACATTGATTCACATTGGTTGACCAACAATCAAGCAGTCATATCTGCTTTAGAACTTCAAGTATGACAAACCTGCTTTGTAAACAGATAGGAAATCTGTTTGATCCCTAAAATTGTCCCTTCTCCTTTATATATAGTATATATATATATATATATATATATACACTGTTTCTCTTTTATGTGTATACTCCCTTTCATCTTTCATATTACATGACACCTAAAGGAATTTGCTAATACAAATTATTATAAACCTGCTATTGCATACTAACATCTTACTTTCATTAAATAATATTTAATCTTGCGAATAATTTGTAGTGCAGTGACGTAATGATATGAATGTTACACTCATGTTATGGTTATAGAAAAAACGTCCGCATACCAAATAGTTCATTTAAAGAAAAAGTGAATTTGACTTTACTTAAAAGATTTTACAGACTAACAACTTTCTTTCGATACAGAAAATGTTTAATTATTATTTTTTTTTTTTTGTATATTTTTTTAATATTTTTGCTCATTATTAATTTAAATAAATTTTTAAAATGCAAATGAAATATATGAAAGCAATGAAGCATTTTTAATAAATCCTGGCAGAGGCCACAGGAAAGATATGAACTAGAGAGATCTCAGGTGGTTTTATTTAATAAGAACTATTATATGAACAAAGAGCATAGTAGATGATCTATCATGCAGTGCGAAAAGTAAATGTATTTGTGTTCAGTGTAAAAACATAATACCGCTAAACTACATTTTTGCACTAATATTTTTACTCCCACAGATATGCAGCAATACTTTTTGGCAGATCAAGTAATATTTTTTGCTGGGAATCCCAGAATAACTTTAGTCAATATTTCATAGTCATTCAAATCAATAACACAGGTACAGGTATTGCTGTGATGTCTAGTGAAGATATCTTTAATCTTAGTTATAAAAACAAGGTAAAATATTAACAATTAAAAACTATGTTTATGAAATGGCTTACCTTATCATACGTTACTGATAGCCTGACAGTTAAGGGTGGGCCTTAGTGTCTTTTCAACATTTAACTCTACTCCATAACAGGACCAGCCCTAGTGGATATTTGCCACCATAGGCAAACCCAAAAAATCCTGCTACATAAACTTCAAAAAAACTTTAAAATATAAAAAAAAAAATACAGAATTATGAAAGAACCATGTTAAACAGAAAAATGACATATAATTGAATTAAGACAACAATAATACTAATACAGATTTCCAGGAAATTATTTTTTTGAAAAACAAAATTTATATATTTAATGAGCTAATGACAAAAAACTTACAAACTAAAACTAGTACCTACTATTTTCAGAGATAATTTAAATATATAGTTTTCAAACAGTAAACAAAACATGTACAATAATAATATTATTAAATGAATAAATAGTAAGTAATCTTATTTTCTGTATTCAAGTAATCAAAATATATTTTTGTGGGTTGTGTTTTTTTTGCACTCTATTTCAGGCAGTTTTGCAGCTCCTAAATTTTGTGACTGTAGGCAATCACAAATTTTTCTTGTTGTTTCACTACTATAAAGTGTTACCTCCATTAAAATATTTTTAAGAAAAATGTTCAACTTTTTGGTTTTTCTTAAGATATACTAGCAGACTTATTTCTTCCAATAAAGCACTTTTTTTGCATGAATTCACTTTTAATTTCTGCTTTACTTCATCAGTCCTTTGTAATTTTACTACTTAAATAAAAAATTCTGTAACATTTGATATATTATGTTCACCTAATTTAATATTAAACTTTACTTAATATTTAATTCCTCATTGACTTTCTTTAGGTCCCATTACTTTACCTTTGTTTTACTCTTATTTATTTTCAAATTGAATTTCTCTCCTAACAATAAATCCATACCATTCAGAATTTTCTCCAACTCACTTTTGATTTCTGGCTCAAGAAAAATGCCTTGACAAATCTTAACATTTCTATTTTTCTCAAAATATTATTTACTAACATTCAAAATACTTTTTACTAATAATTTAAATTAAATATTAAATAGTATTTTTAACATCTCTAGAAACATCTAGAAAACATTTTCTAGAAAAAAGAGATATAAGATCTTTTACTTTTACTATTCTGGTCTACTAACATTGTGTACTGTGAAGTTTGATAATTTCAGAAATTTGTAATATGATTTGAATCGATCATGACAGACTATTTATTGTCTTGCATATGTATAACCCCTGTATTACAGATTCACAACATATATTTTATTGAACAAGGACAGTACTCTTTATTTTTTGTTTTTTATAATGCCTCTTAAGCTCAATCACGTCCATTCTATCCATCTCTTTTAAGGTTTTCTGTTTCTTTCCACACGTTTTAAAATTATTATATCTCATATTATAACATATAATAAGTTACTTATATCAGATATATAAGCAGTAATTTACCCTTCCTCCACAGACTGTCTTGTAAAATATTTGGTTGCCTTCAGATTTTATTCAATCACTGGATTTTAAATCATTATAACAGTTTTTATTAAAAAATAACTGGAATCTTTCCCATCAAAACAAACCTGAAAGAAAAAAATTCCAATCTTTAGTTTACTTATTTCAGATTAAAATTCACTATTTTCTAAATCAAAAACACATTTGAATAATTTTGGCAAATTTTAAAAGTTACTGTGACGTTTTTAATCAGATTTTTCTACGAGGGATATCTCTAAAGTAAAGACCGCTGGAAATTTCTCTCCTTAAGTATGGCGAACCTGTGTCGTTATGGTCACGCTGGTAATGTACACTCTACATTGTTGCCTGTAAGTTATCGCGGTGTAGCATCTTTGATTATGTATGAGTTATTACGTTATAAAATGAATAGGAAAATCGATGTTGCCACCGACTGTGAAATACGTGGAGTCATACGTTTTTTAAACCATCAAAACGTTAAGCCGGCTGAAATTCATAGACAGTTGGTTGCTGTGTACGGTGATAATGTAATGAATGAAAGAAACGTCCGAAAATGATGTGAAAGGTTTAGAAATAACAGAATTATTGTGCATGATGAAGAACGTACGGGAGGCCTTTGATAATCACCGAGGACTTGTTGAAACACGTCGATGATGAAATAAGAAAAGATCGTCGCTCTACGATTTCCGACCTGGCCCTTCTTTTTCGAGATGTTTCAAGAGCTGTTATATCGGTCGCATTGTTCATGACCATATAGGCTTCAGAAAGGATTGTGCACGTTGGGTGTGCCGCACGTCTTAACGGAATGTCACAAAAAATCCGAATGGGATCTGCTTTTGAATTTTTGATGCGCTACACAGAAAAAGGTGATGAGTTTTATAATTCAATTGTTACCGGCGATGAAACATGGATTTCGTATTACACGCCAGAAAGAAAACGGCAGTCAAGTGAATGGCGTCATCCTCAGTCACCAAGCAGATGAACAAAGGTCAAGCCACAGTCATTTGGACGCAAACTGATGGCCACAGTATTTTGGGATCGGTTTGACATACTGCTGATTAATTTCATGCCATGTGGAACGTCTATAAATGGAGAAGTTTACTGTGAAACTCTATGTAAGTTACGGCGCGCCATTCAAAATCAGCGACGTGGGCGGCTGACCGACGGTGGCGTCATATTGCACGATAATGCATGTCCACATGGGTCCGACACGTGATTTACTGAGAACATTTGGATGGAAAATTAACGATCACTCATCATATATTCCGGACTTAGCTCCTTCTGATTTCCATTTGTTGGGGAAATTTAAAGAATTTTTGAATGGTAAGCAATTCGTGGGTGATGATGAACTTAAAAATACTGTAAATCAGCGGTTAAATAGACTGGCGGCAGAAGAATATGATGAGGGTATATTGAAGGTGGTGTAATGCTACAATAAATGTCTTACTTAATTCATGTAGCGATTATATAGAAAAGTAGTATAAGGTATGTAGTTAATAAAAAATATTTTTAAAGTTATCAAAATAAATTTTTTTACAATGAAACTGCCTTTACTTTAGAGATAATCTATTGTAAGTAGCAGATAGTATTTTTATTAAAATTCTTAATCCATCAGATTTTTCCATTACTATTTTTTGTATCTCCTAAAAATTTTATTAATTTTCAAAATTCCATAAGAAACATAAATTCTGGTTAGTGAATAAATTTTAATTTTTGACTACTTTATTTCTTGTATTATTTGAAAGGTGAATTGAGATAAAATTAACTTACAGATAAAATGATTAAAACTATCTAGTAGGATTCAATTAAAATTATTATGTAAGTTAATGTTTAGATATTAAATATAATTTGCTGATGTATCAGCTACAATGTTTGTTTTTTTTTCTTTGTTTTACAATCTTCAAACATTTATTATGCTTTACATCTTTATTCAAGGATACTTCTACAACTTTATTGCCTTTAATGGTGGAATTGCATGAGTTAGAAAGTAATATTTTTAGTTATCATTTGTAGCATTATATACTATTACTGAAAAGATTTGCAACATACATGGTTGGTAATTTTTTGTATCACATTTGGAATTAGCCACTCTTAATCTCTTAAATGTTTTAAATATTCTTTTTGGGCTGTTTCTGTTCTCATTATTAAAAATATTATTCGTAATATAATTATACATGGTATTTATCTAAATAAACACAGTATTATTGTTATTATTACTAATTTAAAGAACAAAAAAGGATAAAGAACTGAGCGCCTTCATAGAGGGTAGGGATATTTTCAAATATCCCTTCCCTTTTCCTTTAAGGGAAGACTCAAAGGATAAGTTGGTTGGTACATATTAAAGAATGGTGGCAACCAGTATGGTCAAAATAATATGGAAAGAAAGACTGCATGGAAAAAGAGAGAAATAGGCCAAGGAAGAGGTGGATGGATGACTGATATGAAAAATCTAATTTTGATGGGTGAGGAGGTAGAGAGTGCTGGCAACTGATAGCAACTGAGAGGCTTGGAGGACGATTGTTGAGGAGAACAAAGCCAGAAAGATTATTATGCTACAAAAAAAAGAATTATATTATTGAATGTGCATAAAAAATGCATATTCCCATTAGAACCAAACTAAACAGAAAATATAATACTTTACATTAATACAAAGTTGAAAATTCACAATGAATTCAAATCATACTGTAATAATAAAACATAGTTATTACAATAGAAAAATGACTCATCTTAATTAATTGATATAAAATAAAATTTAAATTGTTTACTTTTGTCTTGAAATTGGTAGATTTTTGTTTTTATTTGTGCTGAATGAATAGTGGACTATTGAAAATACTTTTTTGTATGGTTGCTATTTATATTGATTTAAAGAAATATATAAATTAAAAGATATTGTATTCTTATATCGTAGGTTTTGTGATAAGCTTCATGAAATATTTAAATAATTCAGATTGAAAAGAAATCATTTCTTCATATATTATATGATAAAATTGACTTTGCTTTTTTAAGCACAAACACAAATATGATTCACAATCAACATTCCACATCATTTCATCTGAATATCATAAATATATTCTTACGCTGAAATATTTCTTTTTTTTTGTACTTCATTTTTATGTAGATAAAAAAGTTATATTTTTCATAGCTTTTCACTTCACTACCAAATCTTCTATGTGCTTTGAAAGAATATTTCAATTTGCGATCACAATCAGTACTTTGCATCATTTTTATGAACATCTGTTTCTTTTCTTTGAATTTTGAAATTTCTTTGACTTTATTTTTCATATAAAAATACATAATGCTTTATTTTTTATGAACAAGCAATAATAAACGTATGACATTTTAAATGGACTAGGCTTTTATGTTATTCACAACATGCATATTGTTTACAGATAAATGAATGAATATTTATATTTGCATTTTTTTATTTTTTGTGTTTTATAACGTATAAACAAGTTTTTTTTATAGATATTAAGAATAACAAGTTGTAATTATTAAAATAGCTATTTTAGCCATATTGATTTTGTCATTGATGTTTTTACTTCACTAAATACAACAAAATGTTTCATTAAAAATTAAAGGACTTTTTTTATAATAATCATCCAATCTTTATTTCATTATTTCTAATCTTTATCAGAGCATGGAATAAATTGAACCTAGTGTATCATATTCCATGATAAAGTAGCCTGCTTAGGAATTGTTTCCAAAACTGCTCATAAACACATAATTGCAAAGCTGACTGTTGGTCAGTCTCAAAGAAAATGACCAGCTCTTTAAAGATTTATCCATCTTTTCTTGTTGGCAGCTAAATCATGTCTGATTTTCACAACATTTTCTGTTCTTGAACTTCCATCTCTGGTAGGTTATCTTTATTAGTTACCATTTAGTAATGATATTTGTTCTGTTCTCATTAATGTGACATCTTTCTTGTCATATAGTGGTAATTTCATCTAATTATGCTTCTTTAAGGATTATTAATAGAAGAAGAATACAATGTGATTAATAGATTAATGGTAAAAGTATTTTTAATATAGAAAATTTTAATATATAGGAATTTTTAAATTTATAATAGAAACATTACATTAATTTTAGTAATAATGTGATATATTCAGCTCTTGGATAAGTATTATACTTTATATGTGATTGTTCCAAAACACCTGAAAAACAGAGAGTAGCATGTTGAAAATAAAATTTTTTAAGTAAGAATAAAGTACTGCAGGTCATACTTATATTTAATTACGGTAATCAATTTCCATAATAAATTAATCCGAGATACTTTTATTAGGCTGGGCATTTGCATTTATGCATATTGTTGGAATTATTTGGCCAATGACCATGATTGATTGATTCCTAAAACAATAATAAAAACCATTTCTGTTTATAGTTACTGAAAAGCAATTAATCCAAAATGTTTGTTTAATGTTACTTAATTGTATGATCAATAACTATGATTAAATTTGGGAAGTTGTTAGAACGACTGACATTTGAAACAACAGTTGCCAGTTTATGTACCTCATGACAAATGACAAACAATGATGTATTGTACCACAAAGCAGGAAGTAATGTCATATTCTTTGTTAATGAAAGTCAAATTTGATTCATATATTTATTTTAAATCATCTATCAATACCGATTATCATCACATGTGTAGTACACAAGAGGAAATATTAAATCTTATTTACTGCATCTTTAATTACTAAATTTGAGCAATTATGTATGAATTATGCTGTTATATTCGAACTAAAAGTTTGTTTAGTTAAAGACTTCTTAATATTTAAATGATTAACTATTACATTCAGTAAAGAAACAGTTATCCTGCTAGTTAGTGGAACACATGTTACTAGACACCATATGGCACATCAGATTAAACCAGAGTGGCGAATCAAAGTTCTTTGGCACTTGCTCTCAATGAAAAAGAAATAAAGGACAAGGAAATGGTAGGAAAGAATAGAAAGGGAATAATTGGCTTGTAGAAAGGCAACCTCTGATAGGATTGATCAAGATACTTTACAGTTTTCCTGAAAACCTTCATTTATAATTTACATGTGTTTTCTAGAAAACACCATAAAACTATGATCCCAGTAACAATACAAACAATGTATGCTTATTTGACTCTGCCGTAAGACAGACACATACTCTGTTTACAGGAATCCTTGATATATCTCTGGAATTGTCTGTAAAATGATCAGTATTAATTGGCTATCAGTCTTCATTTACTGATTACCAATTTTCTGTTACCCACTTTTAGAATCATTCTAATTGTTTCTCAGTTCAATACTTAGGAATAAAATTAAACAAAAATTGTTTGATCAAGGCTTATTTTATCATTTCTTTAAATATAGTTGAGTGATAATTCTTCAAGTTATGGTTCCTTATTTTTTTCTGAATAAGAGATTTTAAGAATTGTTCTAATTTCTACAACTTTCAGTTACTGCCCTAATGAATAGAATAACAGTGCAAATCACGTTCTATTATTCCAGTCATTAATTGATGAAGTCTGATTAACATCTTTAAGTTAATTATATTAAGTATAATTCCTCTGCATTTATGAAAATATAATATAGATTTCTGAATTTATTTATAAAATTATTATTATTATGTATTCATTTAAAATGCAACATTATGTCCCAAGAAATTAAACTAGAACAGTTGTCAAGAATTCTGGTTTAAAAGTGTAGTCAGAGGGGTGCTTTAGCACATTGTAATTCCAATTGCTTTGTAATATCTATTGCTATGGTTTATCCTTAAATTCTTTCATTGGTTTTCTCACCGAACATTGAAATTGTTACATTAATATTTCCATTCTTTATTAAAATTTAAAGTTGTTTCTGTATATTTTGTTGAAAGTGTACCCAATTTTCAGTTTCACAATAACATATGTTAGAAAACATCACTTTTGTAACCTTTCCAAATTATATTGTTAAGTTTGATGTCGCTCAAAATATTTATATAAATAGATCATTTTCTATGAAAAATTATTTACAATTTTTTTATTATTAAAATATTATAACATTTTTTTCTTTTAGATTAAACTTAAATAAAAATAAGACTCATTATGGAAAAATACACCCTCCAAGAAAGAATAAAAATAGTGACATTTTATTTGGAATTTCATCAGAGGATTGTTTCCTAAAACACACTTAAAATTTAGGAAGTTTTACAAAACTACTAAATTACCTTGTGCAGCCATTTGCGAAGTGGTTTTGAAATTTGAACAGATTGGGTCAGTTGGGGAGCCAGAATATCAGGAAGACCAAGATTTTCCAGAAGTAATGAAAATATTTAGTTTGTAAGGAACAGTGAGATGGATGCCACAATTGCCAACATGAAAACATTCCATTCTGTTGGGCATTAGTCAAATCAAACATCATTGAGCAGAATATTGCACAAGGATTTAAAAAAATTTTCTTACAAAATCCAATTAATGTTTGAGCCCATAAAATGGACTCAAACAATTATGCATTACTCCTGAAATATTCCTGGCAATTTATCAACACAATGATTCTGACGATTTCTTTTTGCCTAATTTGCGCATGAGTGACAAAACCCATTTCCACCTTAGCGGCTATGTCATCAAAAAAATTGCTTATTTTTGGGGTGCTGTTGATCCAAAAATTACATATGAATGTTCTTCACACACACAAAAAGTTACGGTGTGGTGTGCTGCTTCCCAACAAAGAATCATCAGGGGTTTTTTTTGTTTTTTTTTTTAAGAAAATGGTGTTTCGGTGACATTGAATAGTAATAGATATTGGCAAATGCTTGAGGAATCTTTCATTCTCGATCTTGAAGATGACATTGAAGAGACCTGGTTCCAGCAAGATGTATGGCTCACACAAGCAGAGCCACAATGGAGTTCCTTAGGTCAGTGTTTGGAAATTGAATAATTTTGAAAACCTAGATTTTCATTGGCCTACAAGGTCACCAGATTTGACAGCACCTGATTTTTTTTCTTTAGGGCTACTTAGAAGAAAAGATTTATATCAATAAGCCACTAAATTTAGAAGAGCTAAAAATCAACATTTGACCTGACAACAGTGGCAATACTGGAATAAACATTAATTTTAACTACAAAAATTAAAATTATGCTAACCAGACACGACTGCTGAAAAAATTACTCTTTTGTCCTGGTTTAATTCCATCATGAATTTGTATTAACTAGCAAATAACCCGTTTGAAATTTTAAATTGAAAGAGTGGTTGCAAGGATGTAACAGCATTTCCGTTAACTGTGATCTGTTAGATCGAGAGTGTACCTGATGCTTGCAAAAATTAGCCTTTAACCTACTAACAGGCACCCCATTTGAATTTTGAAAGTCGGATGATTTTTTGCAGAGATATTATAAGAGCATACCATTGCACCTCTCAAAACAGCGCCCCAGGGGCACACTGTTTGTTACCAGTTGATGGTGATAATTGCTCTAGCCTCACACAAGGTGCTCGCACCACCCACCACTCTAGGCTTCACATGCAATTCCCACAGGAAGCCCATTATTATTAAACAGAATTTTTTTTAATTTATCTTAATATAATTTTATTTAACATAAATTTAATTCTATTATTTTGTAATTTTATTCATGCAATTGATTCGAATCATTCAATTCAGCCCAGCTAACACAATGATAGAGGCTCACAATTCACAGTTCATTAATTCAATTCATTAAAGTTTGTGCTTCAACCAGCAAATCTCCATAACTACATATATTTTTATAAACATATATATACACATACACACACATATATATTTATATAGCCTATGACACTCTTGGAAACATAAGCATTCCAACGCGGGGTCATTCATCTAAATTGGTTTGGCCATTGAGCTGCTGCAGTGGAACAAACGTACCAGCCTCTGTGATGCGAGTGTTAGCTTCTCAGCTTTTCATCCGGAGGTCCTGGATTCGAATCCCGGTCAGGCATGGCATTTTTACATATGCTACAAATCATTCATCTCATCCTCTGAAGCAATATCTAATGGTGGTCCCGGAGGTTAAACAAAAATTTATAAAAAGAAAAATTGGAACAAACATACACCCTAATAAAGAACTTGCTTACATGATCGAACATACTGCCCATCAAAAAATCATAAGATTTTTTCTTAAATGTTTATAAACAATAAATAACAGCAGTAGTAATAATTATACAATAAAATAAATTTTACTACTGTAATTCAATATCACAGTAGATCTTAAAACACAACTATTTTCAATACAAATAAATTGATATTGAAAATACTATCGATTATCCATTTATAATTGTATATATGATCTTTACTTTCTTGTACAAAGTAAAGAAAGTATTGTAATCGCGAAAAATTTCGGTTTTCAGATTTCAATGGAAATATCCATTTTGATCATCTCTGAATCCATTTTGACTAGTTTCGGCATAATAACTGTATGTACGTATGTATCTCACATAACTATATATTTTTGCTATCATTTTAATTCTTCATTATTTGCAGTTATTATTAATAATTATTTTTCCCCACTTCTCACATCTCTGACCATCTTCCACTCTATGAGCAATATGATTTATGATTAATGGACTTCCAGCTACCAGCAGTATGATAGCATTGTGTAATAGATATTTAATGGTTTTTTTTTATTCTGTCATTAAATTAAATAACTGAAAAAAGCCAGTATAAAACCATTGTCAATAATTATTACTGGATATATATATAGGTATATAAATTCATGACTAACTTCATGTGTTTAAAAGAAAACAATCTGAAAAAATTCTGATAAATTTGTAAGTTTTTATATGTTTGGTTATTGTATTTCTGTAATCTTAAAACAAAATGAATTCTAGTGAAATATAAAATTATTAATTTTTTAATTTGATAAGAGTTTTTTTAATCATCAAAACATTTTTTGTTATACAGGTGACTTTCATCAGTAAATTTCAACATACCCCCAGTCATGAACTCCCATTAAAAATCACTGATAGAAAGTCTTCAAATTTAATTAAAATGTCTTCTGTAACGATCATTTAAAATACAGCACTATGAAAACATAAATAAATTTTATATTATCAAGTATAAAATAAAATTAAAGCGATGAATAAATTAATAGCTCTTTACTTTTTTTTGTTATTGTAATATTGAAATACTATTTTGTTCTTCACATTTTTTGGATGAAAAAATAAAACTTTTTATAGACTTTTTTAATCTATATTTCTTTCAGATTTCATTTTATCAATGATTATAATCTCCCAATACAACTACTATATGTATTTTACAAATATTATTTTAGTTTTATTTACTTTTATTCTTTTCGGTAGAGGAAGTAAAGAAATTTACATTAGACGTCTATTTATATGTAGTGAAAAATGACATCTGTGGAACATGCATAGCATTCATTTGCATACTTTAGATTCTAGGGAGTTAGATGGAAAAAGGGATCTGCTTTAAAGCTAAATGGGTGAGGCTATATAAAAACATCCCAAAAATCATGCCCTACTAGTTTGTAATCATAACACCTATAGCAAGTTGCTAAGGAGGAGTTAGGTAAGGAAAGGAATTCTGTTGCCTTGGTAACTGTGTCTCAGTAACATCAAATTCCTTTCCCCATAACAGCTCAGAGTAACCAATTCCTGAGCTACATATTGAACTGCATATTTGTAGAGTTTGTAAATAATCACCAGTGTGGTAGATGTCAGTAATTAAATTAATATTTAATTAATTAATTAATATGCTATTTCATAAATCAGGGACATACGATTGTTACATATTATAATTATCAGAAGCATGAAATGAACTGGAATGAACTAGGGTTACTGTCTCCATTCACTTTCATATACTGTAATAAATTTAAAATTAAAAAATTGAAATGTTATGTTTTAAGTACCTAAAGCTTAACTTAAAATTAAATATTTTGTTTATAATTTTATCCAGATTTATTTTTTAATGTTGACAATAACAACCTTGTAAGTGCATGGAAGCTATTATTCCACTTATGCTAATACTTAATGATTAGCACCTTCTCAAAATTTTATCACAGTATTCTAAGTTATTCATAAAGAATATTAATCATTTTAATGGATGGAAAGATTTTTTAGTGGTTTTAATATTAATCACTTGAATCGATAGACAAATATTTTAGTGGTTTTTTTAGTAGTTTTAGTGGTTTCACAATTTACTACGATTTTGTACCAATTTTAGGCTATTCTATTTCATAACCATAAAATATGTGCATTTCTGTAGGCCCTTAATCACAATTTTCTCTTTTCTTTACACACACTAATTGTAGACTTTTCTTAAGTAATTTTTGGTTTTTAGCTCGTGTTTATATTTAGTTCTTTTCGTTACTGCCTATTTGTCCTTTTACAGTTCCTGCCAGAATTTGTTACAACATATGTTCTATTTGTAAATGAGATCCACTTAGAACTTCCATACCTTCATTTTTTTGAGAGACCAACCATCTTTATCAATTTCCTTCAGCTATCTTACCAATTTTTTTACCTTTTTCCCTTTTTTTCTTTTACCAATTTTTCTCTGTTATCTATTATTTCATAATACCCACCTCTTGTTCATACTACTTGTTTTTTTCTCAAACCAATTTTCATTTTTTTTCCATTCATTATGTTTTTCTTTTAACTTATTTCCTATCCAGTTTCAATTTCTATTCATTTTTTTAAATTTTATAAATATGTTTTCAGCTTGGGGGTTGGGACCCCCACAGCAGTCACAAAATTAGGCTACAACTTAACATGTAAACAATAATGAAATCATTTTATGAGAAAAAAAAATCATTTATTATAAACATTTTACTTACATTTACAACTACAGATGAAAGAAAATTAATGAGTTGGTTTCATTTGTTTCTCCTTTAAAAGTTTTTCCATAAGTGGATCTATGTTAGAAACACAAAAGCAAATTGTTTCAAGTGATAAAAGACGATTCCAATATTTACTTTTTAGCCCAACCATAGATGAAAAACCCTTTTCATAGAATTAAGCTGCAGCGAAAGGGATTAATATTTTCAATGCTTCTGTGACTAAATTTCCATATCCACTTCATGAGCAAGCCAAAACATACCTGAATCTTCAGATTTGAATTGTAGCTATAATGTTTTATCGGCAGATGTTTTGATGAGCTGGTCATGAATCTCAAATGGTAACTTAGCAACTGCAACACTGTTTTCCCTAAATGGATTCAATACCCATTTCCTCGAGAAATCATTTTTATCTTTCGGGAATACTCTGCCAACTGAATTTTTAGCTGATGCAAAAGCATCTTCATGCTATCCAAACTTTGGTGAATAATAGTGTCTTCTTCTTCCAAATTTTTCTCAATATAATCGGAATTGAATTGAAACATATCAAAATTTTTGCTTCAAAGGCAAATAATTCAGATATCAAGCTTCTTAATGAAAGCATGAACTTTGTCATTAATAAATTGTTTTTATCACATCCTTCTTGTAAACTCACATTCAAGTCATTTAAATGAGAAATTATATCAGTTAAGTAAGCCAACAGCAACATTTGCTCATTATTCTGTAAAAACATTGGGTTGGGATTGGAGAGTCGAAAAATATTATTTTTTTTTACTTTCTGGGGGTTATGCAGTTAAAAAGTTTGAGAATCACTGATCTAGTGGAAGAAATTATTAAATTTATTTTTCATTTTTGTGTTTAGTATTACTTGCACTTGAATGTTTTATATTTATACCTACATTCTGCCTTTTAAAAACTGAAAATGGGACTCAAAATAAGAATAAGGAGCTTCTAAATTACACAGTAAAGCAATAAACGATGTTGTAATTATGTGGAGATAGGCAGAATAAAAAGTTATAAAAATATATCTTAGATTAGAAGTAATATAATGAATTCTAAATGATTAAATGTAATAAAAATAAATAAATTTAAAAAAAAATAGATTTGTCAGAAATGGTAAGCTATAAAAGAGATTTCAAAGTAATAAATAAAAGTAAATACATTACTTATTTTTAATTATAAGATATAAAAGAAGATATATAAAATGATTTTTATCATTTTAAACAAGTGAAATTAAGATGTAATTTAGATTATCACAAAAGTTTTATATTTTTAAATTTTACATCAGTGGATTCAGAAATTCATTATTAATTTTTATTGAAAGGTTATTAAATTTTATTCAGAGGTTTAATTAAATCCAATAAAAATACTGTGGTTAGAAAATAACAGTCAAATGAGGAATTCTCTGATTGATTTTTCTAGGGATCGTTGCAAGCTGCCAGCTTCAAACAGGTCCTGAGGGAGAGGGACAGGATTACTTCAGCCAGCTGGGATTACGATGCTCCCAGATTACTCAACCTATCCCATTTCCTCATTCTGTTTGTAGGCTACTGTTTCTCTCCTCTTCAACCTCTCCTCTTCTGACTTACCTTTAAGTCAAACGCTATCTCTTTCTTTCTCTTGATACACATTCTTTTTTTTTTTTTGTTTTACTCTCTGATTGCTAACATTTAAAGTGTGTAATACATGTTTATATTACATCAGTACAAGTTGTATTAAATTTCTACATAATTTATTCTTATATATAAAAGAAATAATTAAAAATGCCTGTAGTTATTTCAATTTCTATAATTTTTATTAAAAGATATAAACTTTTAAATTACAAACTTTATAATAAAACGTTGCAAACTTTGTCAAGACTTTTTTAATTATCTTTCAACCATCTTCAGTGACTGGTGCTATTGTTTCTTCAGAGAGAGCAGCAAATTTTGTTTTTACTGGAGCCATTTATTTTAATTACGCTGTTCAGATTTATGTATCATTTCCTCCTCATTATTTATAGATGTGGAAATTAAACTGTGTTCTTCTTAATCATGTATACATGTACAGTACAAAAGTTGTTACAATTTAGTTGGCCAGTTAATAGCTGATATTTTATATAAATAATTTAACAATGTATTTAATTCTAATATTATTCATTCCAAATTTACATCTCATACTGTTAACATCTGTATACACTAAATAAATATAGACTTTTATTACTTTGGAATTATATATGATACTTTAATATTTGAATGAATATATATCAGATTATGTATATTGTGCTTGAATATATAATATACTTTTTAATGATTCCTTAAATGATGCATTGTTGAATATTATATGTAATTTATTGTACATAGATTTTTACAACAGTATGATGTAAATTTGGAATGAAATATATTAGAATTAAATACACTGTGATATTGTTATTGATTATATATTATATAATCAATATATATATTAAAATAATGTTGCCATTCTAAGAAATTACCTTTAAATGTGGGTCTATGTATAGGTTGTGATTGAGTTTGTTTAAATTATGTATTTGTACTAACTTATTGATTAGATAATTTTTGATTAGTAATATTAATTAAATGTTGTAATTTACATTCTACAATACTCAAGTCTAGTATATGACCAGAATCTAAAACCTCATATCAAATTTCAATTCAATTTCTGATTGAATAGTGTCATATTTGTTTTGCAATTCAATAAGATTTCTTATTTTAATTCTTAAGGTGGGAATATCACCTAATGAGGGATCATAATTGTGAATAAATGTGTCAGGCGGCCTTTATTAGTCCTATTTGTCTAATAAATTATTCCCTAACCATAATGATAATAGTAATAATGTGAATTATTAATAATTTAAATTAAATGTGAAATGAATTAAAAGATATTACAATAACGATGACAGTGTAAAATTATATGTAAAATAATAAATTAAAGATATGATAAATGATGTTGTAGATATATTTATTGAAATCCCTGGTCGTATGAAATTTGTTGTAAATGAATATTCTTGAAATTGTAGAAATTGTATTCTTGGTGATGTAGGTTATAACTGTAGATTTCAAATGATGATTCTTTATGTTGTATGTAATATCCACGGTTGAATGACCAAAAGATACATGATTCTTGAAATCTCTGATGATATCCACTATCCACAGCCGGAAGACCAAACACTACTATTTAGAATGTGGACAAAAATTTTATTGGATTTCAATTGTTTATTCATATAATATACTAGTAGTATGTGACTTACTATAATAGTAGTATGTGACTACAGTATATATTCTTAACTATTTTGTGTGCTTGTACATTCATAAACTTTAAATGCATTTATATGGTACTTCTTTATTTAAACGAGTATATGTAGAATATCAAGCTTATCATAAACTATCATGAGCAAAAATGTAGCGTAATATTTAAGAAAATGGTTTATAAAAATTGATTGTATCTGGACGGTGTACATAAAGTCAAATTCAGTCACCAAAATTTATTATCTTATGAATAACTCGTTTAAAAAATATTAAGTGATTACCATAACTTTTGACATTTAGTACTTCTTGGAAGCTCTGAACTGATAATTCCAGTATTTTCCAATCTGTGTAGTTAACAAACAACATTTAAATACAGTGGTTGAACCTTACTTAAAATTTTATAGGATTCATCTTCAAATTTTAAAATAGAGTTTAAAATAAATCTTCAACAAACTATTTCAAGACAACAATAAGAGTTTAAACCACTGTGTTGTTACAAAATGCCTAAGAAAAAACATTTTATAAATTTCAAACTCTTTTTTATTTTATTTTTTATCCATTCTATGTTAAAAATCGCCGATTAGAAAAGAACCAGATTCATGTACGTACTCGAAGCAGTTACTGTTGAAAAATTTCATGAACATAATTATCATGAATTTATATCATCTGGTACTTTTTCAATTCTCCAGGCTCTGAGACATATTTTGAGTAAAAGTTAAAACCATGTTCTCATAAAAAAAATTTTCACTAAAAAAAAAAGAACAAAAAACAAACTTATTTTCATTTTTTAATAATCAACAGATTATTTTACTATATTAGCCTATATTTGGGAATCTTATATTCACATTTGTAAGCAAATAGCTACTGAAAGTTTGGTGAAATATGGTATCCAATTAGAATGAAAATCAGATATCCATTATTTAAGAATCAAATAATTCATAAATGCAATTTATATCTGGTAAATGAGCAATTTGAAGAAAAAACATAACAGAGAATGTGACATGCCTTTTTTCTAAATTAAATAATAATCAACAATATTATTAAATACATTGTAGATTAACAAAAGAGGTTAAAAATATATTTAAAATGAAATTCCTAAAATCGTTTAGAAAATAATTGTAAATTGGTGCTAATTAAAGCAAAAGAAAAAATATTTGCTATTAATTTAAATACACTATCAAATATGGCAGTCCATTAATGTGTAATACTGATCAGAAATAATAATAATAATTAGAGATATTGCACCAATTCAACCTAACCAAGTAATAAACTAAAAGATCCAATTAGTTTTAACCTTATGTCATCGCCAGGAATATCCTTCTCTCTCTCTTTTTTTTGTTTAACCTTTGGAACCACCATAAGGTACTACTTCAGAGAATGTGAATGAGGATGATATGTATAAATGTAAATGAAGGAATATTCTTCTAATAGCAATAAGTAAAATAGTACATTAAACAAATATTGCAGCAGAAAATTATCAACATTAATACATCTACCATTAATTGAATAAAGATACTTAAAATTTTTAATATTTAATTTTTTTTTAAATGTAATAAAGGTTCCTGTGCTTGATTATGAACTAATAACCAAGGTAAGTAGTTATTTAAATTTACTGTAAAGGTTCAGCTTTTCATTATTAATAATTATTAAATATAGTTTGAACTTTTATTTTACAAGATTTTTTATTTTACTTTTTTTTATAATAAAACCAAATTAATAATACTCTTCCTTTCATTCGGAGGTTCTATGTTCGAATCCTGCTCAGAAATGGTATTTTTTACAAACTACAAAAAAATTCATTTCATTACCATCCACTGACAGTTGTTGTTACAAGGTACCAACCAGAATAGAACAGAATATAGATGAGTTAATTGCCGACGAAGTTTCTCTTGTTCAAGTAAATGATAAACATTCAATATATCTGTTCGTTGTATTGGGGGATCACATTGTAGGTAGATAATTTCGTCAATAACAAAAAAAAAATAACAACAACCACTTCTACCACAACTGAAGTCTTTTTGTATAACCTATAAAAATAATTTGGTTTAAGAGGAAACCCTTATTATGCCTCCATTGCCGTTTTTAATAAATCTTAAACCATTTAAAAGAAATGAACCATAAATTAAAAAAAAAAAAAATTATTACGCTGTCAATAAGTATTTAAATAATACTAATTCAAAAAAATTATTAAAAAAACTTGTGTTTTATTATGCATGTCTTACATAATTGCAATGTGTACTTAAATGTTTGCTCAAAAAATGTCCATATCGTTTTCTGATTTGTGACTTATATATTTAACAACTTCACATATTACTTAAATAATATGTCATGTATTTATATTTTAATTTATTAATGTGAACTTTAATTACTTATATTTTTTTATAATTAATCAGTTTTGTAATTTGTGGTTCTTCTTTCATTAGTTACAGTTTCCCTTAATCCATCCACTCAAATGCTGGGAGAGTTTTTTATTATCGTTATAGTAAATCGATGGAGTATCGGTAGAGAATAGATAGCATACCTATCCATTCTTGATGTGATCTATATATTGTGTTATTATATATAAGCGAAATATAAAGGATTTATTTATTTAAAAAAAAAATTACGAAAAAATATTATTTTAAATTTTTTGAACCTAAACCAATTCCGCTCCAATCGTGTATTACGAAATTGCATGTGGATTAGTTTTTTCAATTCTTTAATAACAAATATCTTTGATACTCTGTACTGTTTTCTTTTAGATTAATATTTTGTGTTATTTAAAATCGTACATCGATTAAAAATTTATAATTAAAATATATAATTTTCAAGGATTTTCGCTAACAGTAGTTAATTTGCTTTATTTATGACTTAAAGTGAAATATTTATGGGCGGAATATGAAATATGTACAGTACGATAATTTAAATTTTGCGTCGGACATAGAAGTATTACTGCTTTTCGATTCGAGAAAGAGCAATTTATAATTCTTGTTGAGCTCATACAATATAGCTAAAATACATTGGTGTCCCCGTCACGCTGAAAGATTGCGTCCATTTCGTATTCAATTTGGGGAAGAGTATTTCTTACCATTTCTGAGTAGACTGTCCAAACGTACCTCATTTTTTACGAACATAACATGAATAGTAGTTTGTATATATAGGTATTTTTTACTATAATAGTTTAAATTAATTTTTTAAATAATCTTGCTTTCAAAGTTAAATTTCCCTTACGCGTTATATAACTTTTATACTTGTACAATTATTATTTGTGTGACACGTATAGAATTTTAAGTAAAATAAAGTGAACGTGATTGACAGGAGTATTATTTTTGTCATCATGTTATGTTAGTTATGTCTAGGTCTACTTAGGCTTTAATATGTGTAAGCCTCATATTAATTTTAAATGACGGATACAACTTGTTTCAAGGATTAAAGACTGCCAAACTTTAACTTCGTGTACAAACGAGCTTAAAAGTTTTCAAAGCTCTCGGTCTTTATAAACAGTTTTAGTATAAAATAATTATTGTTGTGACTTTTGAATATAAATTCTTAACTGATAATTCTCCCTTACTTAAAAAAAAGAAAATCTAATGTTTAATGTTTTTGTAATTTTATTAACGATCGTAACAATACACATGAAATTACTTGTTAATTACTCATTTAGATTTATATCCGCGTTTAATAGTGTTGTTTATTTGTGAACGAGTTTATTTGTAAAAAAAAATATTACCCTTAATGTAAAAGTAGTTTTATTTGTTTCAGAAAATGGACCGAAATAAAGATGGGGTTGTTACGTTGGAAGAATTCCTTGAATGTTGCACTAACGATGAAGATATATCCAGATCGATGGCTGTTTTCGATTCGGCTATATGACAGTCCCCGAGGGGAGCACGACCCCCACCCTCATGGACCTGAGTTAATAGCTAAATAAGTTTAAAGATAAAACAGACATATTAATTATTGAGTAAATGAATAATAATTAACTGGTGATAATAGCACGTCCTCTAATCCATTATTTAATAAAATTATGACTATCTTGTTGTTAATAGTATATTTACCATTACATTAACAAAATTGAATTGTATTTTAATTATAATAAAAATAATTGTTATATATATTGTATAATTTTTAGAACATGAACGTGTTATAAACGTGAATATGAAACAGTTTGTATTGATGTTTAGATATCAATGTGATTCTATTTTATCTATAAACAGCGCCGATTTCATGCGTGTAAGTTTGAACCTGTTCCAGTGCCCTAAATATTACTTTTCCCAACTAACTAGGAAACAATTATCTTGTAAATAAATACTGTGTTTCTTGTATTCTTATATAAAAATAAATTATGGAGGGAGTAGTCCTTTTTTTCTTTAATTAGCATATTGAATTTCTTAAGTTTGATTAAGCGTTAAAAAATATTGAGCAATACGGAATTCGCATGCAGCAGGCCAAATTTTATATTTTTTAAGCATTTTAAAATTGGATAAAATATGAACTTTTGAAAATTGTCGATTAAAATTTAAAATTCACGCAACAATAAATAAAAAATGTGAAAAAATCAACTACAGATGAATTGTCTTCCAGGTTTAATTTCTTTTCTGAATGAAAGACTCGAATTACTTGAATATGACAGGAGGTTAATAATCCCTATCTGTGTTTAAATTGATTTTATGTATAAAATGCAGTTTTATATTAACTAAAAATAAAATTGAAAACTTGTTATTTCTTACTGTTTTTTTGTTAAATATTGTTGTAATTTTTAATATAAATTAAAATCAATAAAAATAAATAATTGTTATATTTTAATTATTAACTTCACTGTATTGGAAAATTCTATTATTAAACAATCATAATCATTAGACGCTACGGAAAAAGTATTATAAGAAAAAGAAAATCTACAAAAATTAAGTATAAAAAGATAATTTAAAAAAAGTAAAAATAATAATAAACATTATTATTAAGGAAGGGATAACAGTTTTATATTCTTATTATTGCAAGACTCCCTTAAAATTTTATTCATGTGGATATCTCTTTGTTTGGTTTAAAGTTCATGCTGTATATCTTTCTTGAAATAACTTATCTACTCCGTAAATAAAAATAACTTGGTATATGTTGTGGGCGAATTAAAAAATCAGGCTTATTGCAATGCGCCCTGCTAATTGGAAAATTAAATGTATTTCCATTGCTTATAATTAATTATAATCTAGTCAAACTTAACCTTCGCTCGCTAACCTAACCAGCGAGCGTAGTTTAAGTTTGGTTGTTTTATATTTACAATTTCTAATTAGTCGCGCGCATCGTAATAAGTCTGATTTTTCAATTCCCCTACGACATATAAATGTTTATTGTTATTCTAGAATCCCACCTAAAATACTTGTTTCATAGTGTTTCGTAAGTACCATTTACTTGTTAATTATTAACATTAGTTGTTATAATTTCTTAATGATTTTTTTAAATTAATTTTTAACATTCTTTTTATACATACTTTTTCCGTAGTATCGACTGATGATTAATGTTTAACAATCAAAATGTTCATCTTAGTTTATAGTTTAAGAATAATTTTTGTAAATTATTTTTGAAGAGTAATGTGGTTTTCCAGTTTATTTCAACAACCATTCAACGTAGCTATTTATGTATATATAATAGTTTATTTTCTGCATGCGTAATAACATTATAAAGCTGGCCTACTCAAATTATAGTAATGTATAAGTTAAAATCTAAATAAAGTACGCCGCTGTAATAATAACAATAATATACTAAGGTGCAAAATAATAATAGTAATAAAATACGTAAGGCACAATAGAGATTTCATATGCGCAAAAAAAAAAATATAATTACATGAGACTCATACTCTTATATCTAAAATAAACACCTGCTTTATATGTTACATATACGCGTATGAGTCTCATTTCATTTCTAAATTTATAGTTCGTACAGTCCTGTCGCAGTAGCTGTTTTTTATCGTTAGTTTACTAGAGACTAAACAATAACTGCCTTTTAGATCGAATAATGAAATGGTGATATGTCGGTCTGTATGCGAGTAGGGAGATGTGACTGACAGATTACCTTTGGTAGTACGTGCTCTCTCATAGTATCAGTGGACAGAAAACAAGCCTCGTGAACGTTAGGCAGTGCTGTTTGATGCGTAATTCAACATTTGTATCGATTCACTTTACTGATTAAAAGTTTTTAACTGATTAAATTCGCGTAGTAGTGACATGCAAGTTTTCAAATTATTTCTTTGTTTGTCATTTTGTTTTAACCAAACAGTGAATTATTTTAATGTGTATTTGAAGTGATGAATTTGTTGTTTAACCTCATTTCAATTTCTGAGACGTAATTAGAGCATTATTAAGGTTAGTTTTGTATTTTTATTAGTTTTATGATAATATATTATGACATATATTGATAATACGGTACTTACGTATTAGCCCCTCGACCAATAAATTGCAAACTTTTGGGTTATTATTAATGTCACCCGATATAACCGTCATATTATCATTTTTATTTAACCTTTTTTAATTTAATCTACCTTGCTTCGCTCGCTAACCTTGACTAATTAATACAGTAATGTTTTGAGTATTTAAATAATATATTCAATAATTATTACAATTATTTATTATTTGAATAATCAAAATATTACTATTGATTAATCGAGGTAAGCGAGCGTAGGTTAAATTATATCTATAATTATAAGCAATAATGCTTATATTTTTAATTTGTAAATTATGTAACTTTGAAAATATTTCAAAGTTACGGGATCATTTATCATTTTGGTTGTGGTCGACGGGCTAATACGTAAGTACCGAGAATACAATGCGAATTAATTAATTTGATTATTGTTTGTCTTATTTAGATTTCATTATTAAAAAAGTTAATTATATAAGAATTTATTCACTTAACGCACAAAACAACACGCGCGCATGCACACGAACACACACACACACAGACAAAATATATATATTGCGATGATATATATTTAAAACGAAACTTATTTTTTTAACTGTCGTCAAGTTATGAAAAGTCAAACATTTTTAAGGTTTATATTTAACGGGTTATGTTACTTTGTATTAGGAATAGTAAAAACTAATATACGTTTGTTTCATATTCATAATTTATTGACTGCAACGTAATGATAACAAAAAAAATTATCCTCCAAAAAAATTATTTAGTATGAAGGTAATTATTTTGAAATGTTTAATTAGGATGAAGCTATATTTATTGTTAACTTCGTAATTAAAAGATATAGAGTGATATTTTCGACAGAATGTTTGAATTTTACCGGTTTATTATCGTATGAATGTATAATTTATGTAATGTTTAAAATTAATTACATATTATTAATTTATTACATCTTATTAAAAAATGTCTTTCAGAGTTGTTTAAATGTTTTTAAATAGTTTTGTTTTTCAAATTATGTTTTATAATAATTGTGTTGTGTATATATTACATTAATATAAATAAAGTTAGTTTTATCGTATAGAATTTATCAACTGTTATGATTGTTCGATGAATAATAAAGGATAATTTTTGTTACTATAATTTCTATTTAATATTGTTCTACGTAACGACAAAAAACAGTGAACAAGAGAAGTCTATTTATCGTTAGTTAAAGTCTATATTAGGTTGTTACATTTAATCAGTTGCTCTTTTTCGAAATTGTTATAATTTAATTATTTGCATAGTTTAATTGCAGTATCATAAAATTATAACTTTGCATAGATTTTCTGTGCATTGAATTGTTTTTAATCAGTAAATCAATAAGACAGACGTCGAGTATTTTAACGCAGTTATTGCAATTTGATTAATAAATAAGAAATTACTTTTTTTATTATTTTGAGTAATCGTTAAATCGTTCATAGTTAAAGAATAATTTAAATGTATTCTTACAAATCATTTTTTCTTAAATATTTAAAAATTTAATTCGTAAATGTTTTTGGTCCTTTATTAATTTAATCTTCCTACTGAAAAATAATAAAAGAATTTCCGGTAATTATATGCAGTTACGAATTTATACAGTTTCAGTTCTTTATACTTGCGTACAGTTACAGTTTTTATGAAATGTGGAATATACCTAATTCAGAACCTGTTATTCGTTGCAATTGAAATTATTTTTCGGAAACGCTTCTCACCCGACGTAGTCCTCGTAAGTTACATATTACCGCACCCAAAATGTCGTTATTTTGCACTAATGGTTAAATTTGCTTAAGGTTAAGTTGGGCAAAAGTCTTGAATTGTGACTTCATCGACGATAAAATTTATAAAAAATGTATAAACCAACCTAATCTTAATCTTGACCTAAATATAACTAAACTCAGTTAAATTTCACTTAAACAAAGTTATTTATTCCGTAAATGATGTATATTATATTTGTATAGTGCTGAATTACGAAATTTTGGGTGAAAATATTGTGTAACTTATAAAAGGGACGTAACTCCGATGAATAATTTCAATTGTAACTAATAAATCGGGTCTTAAATAAGGTATATTCAAAATTTGCGGTGAATCCGTAACTGTATAATAATTAACGAATTTCAAAATTTTAATATTTTCTGAAATTACGGAGTTCTATTATAGACTAATAATTGTAAGATATTAAAAAAAAAAACTATGGAAGTTGTCGAATTAAAGTGATCGCTGACTAGATTTACAATTAATATAATACAAATTTTATAATAAAATTGTAAATTAACTAAGTTTTAATATGCTTTTCAAAACAATTTGTTAACGAAAATAAAATAAATTTTAAATTAACCAAAAATTTTTACAAAAAGAAGGATTTAATTAATTTATTTATACGTAATTAAAAAAAATGAAATTACTGATAGTCCGCCAAACACCAATTCTGATGATTTAAAGGCATTTTTTCGATAATATTTAAAGTGTGGTCAACATAATTAAAAATATGTAACACAAAATTATATTTTCGAACTTATTTAAATAGCAGTTAAATTTGATAAATGTGTTCATATTAAGTTCTGGTATGTTAATTTCTGTTCCGGTAAGTCTTCTTAGATACTTTGTATTCTTAAAAACATTTTAGTACAGGATTTTATAAATTAATCAAGTAAGTTAAATGTTTTACAACTTACAAGTTTATAATAAATAAAACATCAATATATCGCTACTATTAAAATGAGACAATAAAATACTTTAATTTTTGTAACGTATAAGAAGGCGGCGTATTGTTGAAATATTTACAGATAATTTTATTTATATATATATATAAAAATTATTTCATATAAGGTTTTTCTTACAAATTATTATAATTTTAAACAGGGTTTTGTATTTTTGTCAGCTATATAATTTTTACCAAGCTTTGTAATGTTCAGCTAGCTACAACGTATAATTATCCTCCCGAGTACCCTTTAGAAAATCAACATTAAAAAAAAAAAAAAACTCTAGTGAGTAAAGGCAGCTCCTTATATTATCTTCCTCATCATATAATTCCTTTATATTATCTGTATACTTCATAATGAAGTTTATACATGATTATGGATCATCATGTAAGTAAAGTAAAAATATTAGATTAGGTTTTAGGAGGAATAGTGGCCTGTCTTTACTTGTTACGCAATTGAATAGCTAATTTTTTTTTGTGCTACCCCAGATATGAAATTTAGATCAAGGATCGTACGATAAACAGAGTTCCTTCTACCTTAATAAAAAAACATGCCTCATCGACTGTTAGATGTCAGATGATCAGCACAATATAAAAATTTCATTTCATAACCATAATTATTCATATCCACAATTATGTTATGGATTGCATAATCTGTGAAATTAAAAAAAAGAAAAAAATTACATACTAAGTTGTAGGCTGTACTAAATTGCTATCTGAATAATGTAACTCTTAAAGAAGTAAAATATTATATTATTTGAGTGGTTTCTTAAAGAATGACAAAATTTTGAGAACCTGATTTAAATTCTGTACGTAAGTAACACAGCGTATTAACGCAGTTCTTACTTGAAATCCATCGAAATCAGATACTCTAAACAAAAACGTTCTGTTAGTTTATTTTATAAAGTTACTTTGCTGCTCTATATTTACTTTACTTTTGCTCTTAAATAACTCCATCACAGTAATGGATCCTTGTACGCTGCTCCTTTCCTGTATTTTATTCTAAAGCCTATGATGAAGTTAACCGTCTGTTTAGTGCAAGGGTTACTTCCAAAGAAGGATAAAATGATGAGACGGGTAGAAGTACTTCTTTTTACATTCAGTGGTACACAAGAGGATGATGTATTAAGACCGCAAATATTGCCTTTAACTGTTTCCCGTCAGAAAGTTATTTATTATAGTTATAAATTCTCATTTACATAATATTGTCAATCGATTCATTAAATTGTCAGTCGTTTGCCGTAACAATCATTTATTTGGTTAAATACATTTTTAACCTGCCTAAGCCAGATTCAGACAATCACTCAAACATAAAATTCCGATCTACTTCTGAAACTTGTTGAATTACTTCAAATATATAAACCTGTTTCGATTGACAAAAAGTGAAAATTTAGATTTTTTGTTATCTTCCTGTTCGTAAATTTATTTTAAATATCGTATAATTGACCTTAGCTGTAATTATTAGTTAGATCTATACATGCGATTGTTCATTTAAAGCGTGTATTTTTTGGGACATCTAGCCGAATTCCTTTGACATAAACTCGGAAAACTGGTTGTAAAAAACAAAATAATCTAATTAACTTAATATGCAATAGAAGAATACAGAAAATGTTTATTATCCTTTTGAAAAAAAATTTATTCACGATTTAATTTATTGATTGATAGTTTTTCTAGTGCTTAAACTAAAACCACATTCCAGAACTACTATTTTAGTAATAAAACACAAGTTTCGGACCGAAATAGGAATTAAAAGCTGTAAAAAAAAAAGTTAGTTAAAGGAAGGAAAACCAATAAAAATCGTAAAAAAGTCTGATTTGGTCATTAAAAAAAATAACAAATATTTCACTTGAAGAATATAATGATTGACTGTTTTAAATGGCGGGTGGAAGTCGAATGTGGAGATGAAATATAAGAAGAAAAATTATATAAGTAATTTTTTGTAGAGGAGCAGTTTCCTTTTTAAGGAAAAATTAAAAAATGTAACTTTTATTCAACGAAGTTTTTATTTATAGCTTCATTTTAGAAAAATTTTGATAGGTTCTACCTTACCTTATCCAGCTTGACAACCTATGATGTGTTTAAACGCTCTAGCATAATTTTCCTATATTTGATTTGAGTGTTATTTTCTGTCCTTCCTAGTATTGTCATAACATTCGTAGTTGACGGCAGTTTTGGAATAGAGTGCACCCTCAATTTAAGCGTAATTGTTTTACGCCATTTCAGTTATACGCAGTTAGGAAAATTATTTCTGAATACACGATAGGTTTCACTTATACGTAGTCACACGGTCACTATAATATTTTCTAAAACAGACTGCAATACGGTAGTGCAGTACATATTTCGATTACGAGATTAAATATCCGTACATTTATCCTGTACTCACAGGAAATGCCTATGGGTTATTGTAATGACCAGTTCACTGGTTTCACAATCATCGTTCATTTGCAGTTTACGTGGGCCTGTGTACAAAAGCACTGCGTTAAATACGTCTCGTTACTGTTATTGAGTTTTAGTGTGTTTTGTAGCTACGTTCGTAACACTATTTTTTTTTTGTACTGTACTGTTCCTTTACTACTGTGTACAAAAATGAGTGCCGTGTTAAAAACTAAGAAACAAAAAAACGTTTTATCGTTATAAAAAAAAAGTAAAATTCTAAATTGTCTAGATAATAAAGATACTGTGGCGTCTGTAGCTAGAAATTTTAACTTAAATGAATTGTCTGTGCGTACAGTACCGCTTAATAAAAACAAAATACGCCAAAGTATCGCGGCCAGTGTACCGATTTGTGCCAAGGTCGTTTCGTACGCTCGAAATCCGATATTGAAGAAAATCGAAAAGTTGTTAGTGACATGGATTAAAGACCAAACTCAAAAGCATACGCCATTAAGTTCAGTTCTAATTCGAGAAAAGGCTACGCGGCTTTATCGCAGGGTGTCCAGTAAAACAGGCAATTAATTAGAAATTTCTACCAATAGTTCATCCAGTTTCAGTTTTTATTCTAGTAAGGGCTGGTTCAGGAGATTTAAAAAGACACAGTTTGGACAATGTGAAACTTCGAGGTGAAAAATCTTCTGCAGATCTCAAAGCTGCTGAACAATACCCAGCACAATTTTTAAGCATCATAAAGGAGAAAGGTTACGTACTAGATCAGGTCTTCAATGCAGATGAAACAAGTGTGCATTGGAAAAAAATGTCAAAGCGAACATTCCTTTTCAAAGAACAGAAAACCGCACCGGGTTATAAAGCAGCAAAGGATTGTTTTACTTGGTTGTTGTGCTCGAATGCGTCTGGAGACTGCTTGATTAAGCCGTTGTTAATTTATATATCCTTAAATCCTTGCAAATTAAAAAACAAAAATAAAGATAACCTTCCGGTTTTCTGGCGAGCTAATAAACGTGCTTGGGTGACTGCTGATATTTGTATAAATTGGTTTAATAACTGTTTTAAACCAGAGGTTAAAAAGTACTTAGCGTCCAGAAATCTTGCATACAAAGTTTTGCTTGTTCTAGACAATTGTACGGCTCACCCAGAGGTGCTACTGAAAGAAGCTGATGAAAATATTCAAGTTAATTTTCTACCGCCCAACACTACACCACTTTTGCAACCCCTTGACGAGTGTGTAAATGCAACTTTCAAAGCGTACTCTACAATGGTCGAACATTTAAAAAACTTTTTGATGACATGAAAGAGAAAAAATCTTAAGTAAGAGCGAATGCTAGAAAAACTACACGAAAACTAACACGATTGCATTGCAAATGTAAAAAAATCATTACAACAGAAAACCTACTGGAAGAAGCTTTGGCCGAAGCGGTAAAGGGCTGACCAGAGAGAGAACGTAACGAAGTCATAGAGGATAGAGACGAAATAAATAAAGATGTAGAGGAGATACTTCTAACGAAATAGTCAACATTGCCAGACAGTTACCAGGAGAAAGATTTTTAGATATACAGGAACAGGATGTAAATGAAGAATTAAGTGACTCGGAACTTATGGAGAAAACGAAATCGTACGACAGTGACGAAAATGAAGAAGAGAAAATTTGATAAAAAATAAACAGTTGAATTCAGAAAAATTGTAAAAATGGCGGAGGAATTGAAAGAATCTATAATTGCCGAAGATCCAGTGATAGAGAGTAGTTTGCGGTTTTAACAGGAACTAGAAAATATAGTTGCACCATACAAGGAAGAACAAAGACTTTTACTGAACAAATCCCTACAGTCCACCATTACCAGCTTTTTAATGTTAAATGAAAAAAAAAAAAAAACTAAATGATAATAAATGTTAAATGATGTTAGTGGAAATAATCTATGCACAGTAGTGTACATATAGTACATATTTCTTCTTTTTAAATACATACGTTGTACTGTAATATTAAAATGAAGAACAGTATTTTTGAGTACAGTAATTTAAGTATGTCATTTACTGTATAACTTAACAAGAACCTAACCTGTATTTCTGCATTAAATATGAATCTCAATTTACGCCGTTTCATTATACGCGGAAATTTTTCGGAACGTAACACCAGCGTAAATTGAGGGTGCGCTGTACCTCCATTCTCAAAACTACTTTTACCACTGAATCTTCCCGAGTTGGGGGTCGTCGAATAAATAGCGATATTAAGTTCCTCTCACTCACCATCTCCTCTGTCATGGCGCATCTGCTTTTCCCTCCCGCTCTAACGGTTATACAATTTATTGAAACTAATCCTTCTGATTCTTTACTTTAATAATTTTAAATATTGCATTGAATTAAGTGTTTATTTGTTCATTAATTATCTCATCTCCTTCTTAATTTTAGTTGGAATATTTCCATATTTTCGAGAATATTTAAACAAAATAATCCTTTTTCTGCATCATGTAATATTTTTTATGGATTTTATCATTGCATTACGAAGAATATGTCCTTTTTCTATCAAATGTGTTGCAATATTTAAGAAAAATCTGAAGTATGCAAAAATTTCTAAAATAAATTTCTCACAAAAATCTTTAATCTTTACAAGAAAAAGATTTAAATTATGTAAAACAATAGAAAAACAAAAAATTATGCAAAACAAAAGATTCAGTGCTAAAAGTAGTTTTGAGAATGCAGGTACTTCGAAACGCGCCAACTACGAGCGATATTGCTAGGAAGGGCAGAAAATAACACTCAAATAAATTATGATAAGCCCATGGAAATACAAAATATTGTGAAAAAAATTTTCATCTTATATTTCTTTATACCCTTTTTTTAACAAATTTTATGTTTCATTGTTAAATTTTTAACAATGGAATATAACAATCACAGCGGAATATTTATTCCGCTGTGATTTTTCAAACAACTTTATATCTGAATAGCACGATTTCTTTTGCCAAGTATTTATTTTCGAAAATATTTGCCAGATTTTATTTTCTTTATTTTTATGCTTGCGCATAGAAATCTTCACAAATTTCAGTTGTCGATGTACTCTTCTTCTTTATTTCTTCCGTTTCAAAATTTCTCCACTTATTTATATCAATTTAGGATATCACATGACGTATCTAAGTTTATTTAAACATGTAAACTTACTATAATTTTGTGAAAAGTTATAAAGTAAACAGTTAGTTATATGTAGTAAGAATTCGTAATTAATTTTCCTTTTGATAAAGAATAAATAAAAATATGATTTAAAATTTTTTTATGAGTGACCGAAAATTCTTGCAACTATATATATATATATATATATATATATATATATATATATATATATATATATATATATATATACGGTTGCGAGAATTTATATATATATAAACTAAACAAAATTGTTTGATTATGTTCCCATAATTGATATTAAAAGATAATTTTATCTATCCATAAAAACTAGTTTATATTTATTAATTATAAGCATAGTAATCGTACAGTTGTATTATTGAAGTTTATATATATATTTAATAATAAAAGTATGATTATATTCAGTATTTAAAAAAAAGTAATATTTTTGACCTTTTCTCTCAGCAATTAATTTTTTTAATTAAAATTTTAATCCTTGGGATAAAATTTATTTATAGATTAACAAAACTTTCAATAATTCTAAAAATGTATAGCGAGAAAAATTTCTAATTCATTTAAATCTATCATACAAACAACGTGAAAGCATCTTTCCTTCTGTTTAATAGATTTACAGCCGAGTGGGAGTATAAAACGTAATGCAGTCCGACCGTTCCTTTTTTTTTCGATTATCCCTTTGAAATATCTGTTTATACATACATACATATTCATTATTTTACACTCCCAGATCAGTCGTAGCGTATCCATTTGCAAAAGTAGTAGTCCTGTCTTGCTACTTCGATACAGCTATAAAGTCAATCATTTCTTTAAATTTACTTTTTAAAATACTGTTATCTCTTACTCAGTTAGTAAAAAGGATTATAGTCTATTCGTGAAGACCATATAAAGAACATTTAACGGTTTAGTGTGTATAATAAATGTAAAAACTTGCACAACAAAAGAACATTTCTAAACATAAAATATGTTATTTGTGAATCTTAAATGAAGATGATAAGTAATAACATCAGTTTCTGAAAATTTGTAACAATGTATGTATCTTTTTATTTTATTTGATACTTTTGATATTAAAAAAACGTTATTCTGTACGTAAAAATAAAGTTCTTTATCTCAAAGTACTTTATTATTTGAAAATAATATATCAATTCAATATATCTTTTGACCAGAAGTTACGTGTTACTTTTTTTTAATATTATTTGAAAAAATTGATCGTACGACTTTTGCCTCAAAAGTAATTAAAACTAATTAATGATTTTTGAAAAGCATTAATCATTAGAGTTGTGAATTCAATTACATAAAGGAATCGAAAACCACCTACTCTACTTAAGGTGCAGCGTTTAAAACATTGTAGTCGTCTATGTCTCTTGCGGTACAATCTTTGTATACTCATTCCAAGTTATATTTCTTCAACGTTTCGTACTATACGCTATCTCTGAGAAGCTAAAATTTTTATAATTGTCCGCGAAAAAAAGAACTTGTTAAAAATTTAGGGACTGTTTTCTATATATAAAATATAATATATATATATATTTATGTGATATATATGGTGTATCGTTGTTATTATTATTATTATTATAAAATCATTAAGAAATGAAAATTTTATCTCAGTTTGTGTTAAAAAATGAATTTCAAAGAATATTACACGTTGTCTGTTAAATGTTTAGTAATTTATATTGAAAAATAAAATGATTTAAAAAAAAGTAATTTATTTATTGTAATTAATATTATTATTAATAGTTAGATTATATATGTATATTTTTAATACAAGACTTTATAGTATATATATATATATATATATATATATATATATATATATATATATATATATGTATGTATATATATGTATATATATGTATATATATATATGTATATATATACATATACATATTTATATTAATAGTGTTAACGAGAAGAAACTTTATTTTGACCATTTAGATTAATGTTCTTCCTTTAAAACAGTGGTTCTCTGAATAGTAGAATTGTTATATGATTATGTCTTGGAATTTGTTTATAACTTGGTTAGAGTAATTTGTATGAAATAGTGCTTAATTTTTAAAGTTATTATTTATAAATTGGTTGTAATCGGAAATTTATATACTATTTTATCTACGTTAAAAAGTTATTTAAATCGACTACTTGTAATAAAAAAAATTAGTTTTCTTCTGAATTAAAATGTTTATATTGTTAGCGTTTTCTTATATTACTTTTTTTTTACTTTATATGTTTCTAACTCAACTGTTTTTGTTTAGAATAACTTAAAAATAAAATCAGCGAATTTAAAAAAAATATATTATGTACCGTATTTACTCGCGTACGATGTGTCCTCACGAAAGATACCGAAAGAATACCGAAAGATACCGTACTCGAAAAATACCGAAAAATAATGTGTACCTCTATTGTGGTAGAACTGTAAAAAAAAAAAAAAATTCTCTCGTAAATGAATTACATGTCTCTGGAAGACCAGTAATATTTTCTCAAAGGCATCCGGAAAATGTTGACAAATAGATGTACGTTTTCTAATTGATAGCGCATACCTATTCATAAAATGACTTAACCAACCTCAACTTGCTTTAAAATTCGGTTCCCTCGTGATTTCTGCGGCTTTTGATTGTGTCGTCTCCATTGAAACAGCAAATCCTTGTTCGTGTTCGTCTTGAATGTAAAACAACAACTGCTCTTGTTGAAGTCCGCTGCCAAATGCCCTTCTACTTTTACTAATATGTATAAACTTTCTTTTTTCTTTTTCCAAACCCTTATTCACGATTTCGGAATACTGTACTTACGGCCTACTGTACTATTACCGATTTCCTCAGCTAAGCGAATAACTTTTAATTTTTCGCCAACCGTAAATGAATACAAACCTTTGTACAAAATTAATTTTTACTGTTATAGTTCTGAAATCATCTTGCTGGTAAAGGTCACGCGCTCTTTGCCCTTCCACTGCTTAAGGTTTCTTCTCATTCCCCCTAGTCCACGGTAACAATACTACACTGAATCGTTCCTTTTCTCTTTACAGGGCAACGTTTAGTCAACTTATCTTAAGTATTTGTTAGCAAAATATTTATTGAATTACTCTGGTGCGCATAATAAATTATTATCTCGCATCTAAAACTTTTTATTTTCATAAATTATTTCTCTAATTTTTCCACATGTTCAAGAATTTGGAAATGTTTCGGTTAAATTTAAATATGGACTTTAAAACTGAAAAATTCGCGAAACTTTACTATAAATCTAAATAAATTATTATCTGAAAGTCAATATCACGTGAAATAAATTTTAAGTCTTAATCACCTGATAAATCTGTCGTATTTTCGTCACTGCCATCTTCTAGTAAGTTCACTACAATGCGTTCTAAGTGCTCGTCCCGCAATCCTTCTTTATAAAAATCTTTTACTTAAATTTTTTTCTGGATGTCTAACGCATTTTCTCCAGTCATCTATAGTTATGCGGTTTATGGCATCTTTCAGTAACGTTTTTACGTTATTTATTTGAAATATACTGTTTCTGGCTGCCATCTCACCTTTCATCTGAGCACAGTTAGCTCGATTGGGTTATACTGTCAGTGATACGACGGTAGTCGAATGACTTCATGCCCCATTTCTTCGGCAATGTCGTCAAGCACATACCTTCTGTATTTTTCTCTTTGTTCATTAGTAACAGATAATAATTCGGAAATTATGTGAAAAGGATTGTATTGTATTTTCTTCTCTTCCAACCATGAAACAATTTCCGCTTTTTCTGTTGGTCATTGACACTTTCTCTTTAAGTGCAGAATGATAGCTGGCGTTATCCATCACGTTTGCATAGCCTTCTTCCAAAGATTGCAAAAAAATTACGAACTATTTTCGATCACCGTTCATTTCTTGATGGAAGTCCCCCAAATGCTTCGATTGAAAAACGAGAGCTTTTGTAGCAAAATAACTTGGTTTTGTATAAAACCAAGCCCAGGTGGCGTATAGTTAAACGGGATCCTCTCCCGACCGGGTAAAATTTTACCCGAACAAGAACAATGACAGATCTCTCCGTTAAAACTTTCTGCTGTTCTTACATGTACGAAAGCGGAACCCAAATTGTCTTACAATTTTACTCGTGGAATACCACTCCCGGTATTTTTTTCCCGTGTCTCTAATTTTATTGCACGTCCGATTCTCTCCTCTATCCTAAAATTCTTGAATGGAATGATGATACCTTTATTAAAATTGTCCAGATCGATTACTCAGTTTGTATGAGGAATTCTTTTCCGAGGCGATTCAAAAAAATATTTGCATAATTCACCTTTTGGGTGATGCATTTTCATTACCTTCATAACGAACAATTTGTGCAGTACGCACTGATACAGCAGGCATGGTTGCGGTCATTTCCTGCATTGCATTAAAAACCTCCTTAAAAGTAGCTATGCACAAGTTTTTTTAATAATTATTTACCCTATAAATCATTTTTTTCGATTGTTTTCGAAGATAAGAGCTGTTTACTGCCATTTTTACTAACAGGCTTATTAGATTTCTGAAGCGTAGTTAATGATAGATGAATGTGATGTACTGGCCGTATGGGCTCCGCACAGCTGCAGAATACGACTGTTGGGTGGCAAGATGAGAAAGTCGCGTGACCTTCACCCGCAAGTTGATTTCAAGTCTATTATTGCCCGCTTAAAGTACAAACTGGAAAAACTTAGTGTAGGTATAAACTGAACAAACAATCTACCATTACGACTAAAACAAAATGAATACTCTTACGTGTTTGGCTGAGATGACTTGTTTCCTTAATAAAAATATGGATGATTAATAATAATAACAAATGGTAAAGTAACCGGAAATTCAGAGATAAACAAAAATTCTTATGACAAAGGTGTATTTATAAACAATACGATATAGCCTACATAAGAGATTGTGACTCAACATTAAGTTAATGATGTGAAATCAAAAGTAATTAGAATACACTCTACGATTTTTTTGTGGTACTACCGTATATTAGTATTGTGATATCACAATATGAAATACAATGGAAAATATAGATACTGAACTCTCATTTAGAAATCCCTGCGTATCGCACACACCATAAACTTCATGTTGGGCGCGCCGTAAGGAATAAATATTTACATAAATAAATAAAATAAATATAAATTATAAATTATTATATAAATAAATAAATTTTTTTTTAATGTTAAATATGATAGTTTTTCTTTTAAGATAAACCTACTTTTCTTTAATTTTACAATTCTATTTTTTTTTTTTTTTTCAGTTTTCGCACCAATAAAGAGTTTGCCAAGCAAAAATGTTTTGTGTGTATTGTGTAATAAATATCACAGTTACAAAGTTAAACTAATTAGTTTTAGCTATATAAAATTAACCTTATAGAAGTCTTGGCATCTTGAAAAATTCACGTTAAATTTTTTATTATTTTTCGTTAATTTTTCTGTTTGTGGTAAAATTATTTTTAAATAAACTTTGCTAAGTATAGACAACTTTACCGATTCATTTCCAATAATATTTATTGATCCCATTTTTCTTGGGAATCTTAAAAAAATAATTTCCCTCTGCTTACCTATAAGAAGTGAAAAAAAGTCAGTTTTTAATCGGTTTATTCCCTTAAGGATGTATTTTCTTAATGTAACAGTAGTTATGTATTTTAATTTACATCTTATTAACGAGTATTATTCTTTATAAACGACATTTTATTTAATACTAGAATATTTTTCTTTGAAAACCTATTTTTTAATTGATTAATTTTATTATTAACAAATTATATATATATTTCCAGTTGAAACATGAATAAAATTATATAATGTATAAATTTCCATATATTAAACGAATTTACATAGAATACATTGGCTGCCATTTAAATATTTTTGTATGTTTTTGGTAGTCTTAAAATTGTTGAAAAATTTTAATGTATGGTAATTTCATTAATTGAGAACCGTTGTTTTAAGAATGGATGAATGAATATATTAAAATATAAATATAATGTTTATATATAGGCTATTTGTATATGTATATCTGTTTTTAATATTGTTATGAAATAACTAAAAATAAATTAAATCCAAGGATATTAAATTAACTGAAAATAAACGAACGAGAGAATTATTAATTTACTTTTGTTTTTTTGCTAAAAGTTTAGATGGTTGATTGTTTAAAAAATAATAATTGAAGGCTACGTCTGCATTTGATTGTTTTGAATATTAATGTTCTGGAAATTTGTAATCCAACAGAGTAAACGACTCTATTTGATTTTTTAAATAATAAGTGAACTTGTTTGTTATTCGTTTATTTTAATAATACTAATTTTTCCAATTAATAATTTTATATATATTTAACTTACCATGAACGATATAAATTCGTATAGTTGTTTCTTACCACCCAAGACAATTAACAGTAAAAGAATGATGATTCGCCAGTCAAGTTATATCTGTACGGATGAGTTTAAGGCTTAACAACATATTTTTCATTAAGACAAAAAATCGAGGAAAATTGTATTTTATTGCCAGTTATTTTACTGATAACCTATGTTTAAAATCTGTTCTTCTAAAAAGCTGATGAAGAAAAATTCCTTTTCAACCAATATTTAAAAAAATTCTAATTTACCCTTAATGTGAAATACGAAAACTAAATTTATAAAATATGACTCCTTAATACAATTTTTTTATCAGTTTTCTCGCCTAATTTGGGCATTTTTCGATCAACGGTATTCCAGTTTTAGCCACTTTTCAAGTAAAAGTTATTTCAGTCAGGAGTTGTTACTTTTAAAAATGAAAAAAAAACGTCGTATGTTTGTTTTAATAAATCGAATAAAAATAATTTTGTATTGTGTAATATATTAAAATTAACCATCATTTCGTGGGGGGGGGGGGGGGGGGTGAGAAGCAGTAGTTTTTTTTCTGAATTCCTTTATTTATAATCAGCTACTACGCTGAAGCTAAAAGTCGAATAACAGGATGTCATACGACTATCACTTGAAGTAGGATCATATCCAATAATAATTCTCAACGAGTACAAAAACAATTAATTTGAATAAATACTAGTAACTATAAAATAACATAACATTTGATAATGTCTCTGATTATATAATTAAATATCTACATGTACATCACACTCTTAATCAAGTCGGGTACGTATATAGAACAGAAATAAATAAAACAGTAACTTTAAGATAAACATACATAAATTATAAACATAAGCGCCCATAAATCTAAATAACTGAAAATAAAACAATAATACTTATAAGAAGTATAAACAAACCGGATCATAATCGTTACGGTCCTTCAACCAGATCAAGCCCATGGAGTCTTTTAACCTCCTAATGTTCTCACTGTTGTCAAGTAAATGCAAAGCTAGATGATTAACCAGTGCTTTTCCAACCTGAACACATATCTCGTAACTTCTCGTATGAAATTCCTATCTAATCGTGGATTATTCTTCGCGAACCAAGGCTTTTGGGTTATGTTCCATAGTATTTTATTCTGGAACCGCTGATTGATCTCCACATTGCTGGTACTGGTTTTGCCCCAGAGTTCAATTCCGTAAGTCCATACCGGCTTCAAGAAAGCCTTGTAAAGCAGAATCTCGTTGATTAACAAAAGTTGAGATCCTTTACCCAATATCCATTACATCTTTTTAAACTTAATGTCAAGTAACATCCTTTTCTCTGTCGCACGACCTCTCCAAGTTAACGCGATCAAGGTAAAAGCCCAAGCACCTTACTTCACTGGCATAAGGTATTTTGATACCGTTTAAGCGAACTTCGGGGCAATCTTTTCTTCTCATCGTGAACATTATGTGGCTGGACTTGGTCGGATTTACTTTTATTCTCCATTTACGTAGCCAAACGCTGATGGTATCCAGTGCAGATTACAATATTTCCGAGGCTATATTAGGGCTGTCTTCAGCCACCAAGATTACCATGTCATCTGTACATGACACTGGATTATTTAGATCAATAGTGTAGACCAGGAATAAGATCCGGTCCCAGAACTGAGCCGTGAGGAACACCTGAATTTATGCCGAAAAACTAAGACATCTCTTGATTGTAGTTAACTCGTGAGAAACGATCATCCAGATAGCTGCGTAGGATTAAGTAGTAAGGTTGTGGCATTGAAGGTATGTAAAAGTACCCACCGGGTTGGTCTAGTGGTGAACGCCTCTTCCCAAATCAGCTGATTTGGAAGCCGAGAGTTCCAGCGTTCAAATCCTAGTAAAGCCAGTTATTTTTACACGGATTTGAATACTAGATCGTGGATACCGGTGTTCTTTGGTGGTTGGGTTTCAATTATAACCACACATCTCAGGAATGGTCGAACTGAGAATGTGCAAGACTGCACTTCATTTACACTCATACATATCATCCTCTGAAGCATTATCTAAACGGTAGTTACCGGAGGCTAAACAGGAAAAAGAAAGAAAAAGGTATGTAAAAGTACCACTCTATTAATCACGTAAGCAAATAATAAAATACATAACTGATATTATGGATTGTTTCTCATAAAACAGTATACATTAAATGTTATATTGCAAAAAATGCCTGAGTATCTCCCTCTCTCTCGTAGGGAAATATTTATTAAAATTTTTATTTGCAGATATCAATTTATCCTTAGATTTTTTTTCCAATATTATACATATATTTTTACTCATATTATTAAAATAATATTTTAATTTTTTTTTATTTATTTAAAAAACAATGATTCCTGGCTAAAATCTTTCTTGTCAAGTGGACAATAAATTGAATTCTGTTATTCGATAAACGCCAAAAAGGAAAGAGACCAGTGAAAAAGATTAAGATATTTACAAATAAATATTTAATAGGAGATATTGAGCTTTTCTTTTTTTAATTAAAAAAAAACCCGTATTTAAAAAACATTTTAAATGTCATATTCCGCAAAATGTTTTTTCCGGCTTTATATTGACTTAATCTCATTATTTTCAGTAAAGTTTATTAGATATGTTACAAAAAAAATTAAGTAAGATCATTATCTAAAGAGTACAGAAGAATTTGCCTATTTTTTAAATGCAAATGATACATGAACTTTATTTTTTTTTTAATTTTCTGAAGGAATACAAATAAACGGTTATTTTAATAAGTCGAAAACAAGATTACATTTACAAACTGTTTTAAACACTTTATATAGATAGATAAAACTTATCTCAAGAAAGATAAAGACAGTATGAATCTTAAAACAAAAAAAATGATACAGTCCATGAACATAATTTAAGGCAGAGGATAATCGTTTAATATTCTATGATTAAAAACTTTCCAAGAAGGATTTTTAATAAATTTTCAGCCGACTCCGTGGCTGAATAAGTAGCGTCTCGGCATTTCTTGCGAAGGTCCTGGGTTCGAATTCCGGTCAAGCATGGCATTTTTTCATATGCTATCAATTTACACCGGGCTAAAATAAAAATTATAGATCTTTTATATTTATCAGTGATTATGTTTTTGTTTAACACTAACGATGAAATAAGTTTTTCAAATTATCTAATTCCTGTTTGTTGCTTTTTAAACTCATAATTCTGAAAAAAACAATTATGTTGTAAACCAGTTTCCAGATTAGTTTATCTAGTCTTCTAGTTTATTTTGGCTTCAATTTTTTCTTTAATATAAATTTATCTTTATCTTCCTTTGCTTTATCTATCCTTAATTGAAATTATATCTACAAAGCAAATTATAAATGTCCATTCAAGAGGTTAGTTTTTATCTTTGTTTCAAAGGAATCAGACTAATCCTAGACGTAGCTACGGTAAAATTAGAATTGTGATTTTTTTATAGAATTTTAACTACATTATTATTCCCAAATTAATATTTTTCCATGCTTTATCTTATCTTTCCTTCTCCACTGTATTGAAGTAAGGCTGTTTTTCTACATTTGTTAAATATTTTCAGGATGAGGACAATGATTTTTCTAATAAAAAATAACCATTGAACTCAGCTGTACCTTTAAAAAAATTATTTTTTTCATAAAAGCCTGAAGATAAATTTTGAGTGTACTCTTGTTTTCCAATATATTTAAAGGAAAATTATATTGTGTACATTAAACAGTAATATTCTTTCTTTCTTTTTTGTTAATAACTAATAGTAACATTTAAGACATGTTGCACCTAGATTATATATGTTATTATCCACTGTTAAAGAAAACGTCTGTAATGGATTCACTTAAACAATACAATACACCAAAGTAGTATGAGTAATTTGCAGATCGTCCTCGAAAAGTTAAAGGTGAAGCATTTATCTGGTTTCTCCTATATTTATTTTAGTCTGTTGGTTTACTTATTTGTTTTTCAAACTTCATAATTTCTTCATTATTCTTAATATTTTTTTATATCCATAAATAATGTGTAAGTTATTATATTTGTGGGGCCAATATTCGTAGATTTTAGATGGATTATTAACAATCGTTTATTAGTATACCATTTATTTTTGGAATAAAATTTTCGTTTATTATTTTGATCTTTTTTTTTAGCAGAAAATATTAATATATTAGTAGTAGCAGTTGTCAAAGAGCTCGTTTTAATGTATTTAAAAATTAAAATATTAATTATAATGTATGTAAAATTTTCAGAATTTTTAAAATACGAGTACAATAAAAATAAAAGTATTGTGGATTAAAAAAGCCTAATAAATTGATAATTTTCTTTAAAAATTAATATTATTAAATTATATACTCATATGTACTTGTGCAGAATTTGTTCTAAATATTTTTTTTCAGGATTCCTAAAAACTTTCTTGAGAATAATAATTTTATCAAAATATTTTTGTCTAGCGTAGGAAGAATTAAGCGTAAATTAAATATAACTGTAAAAAATAATATTTTGAATTTTTATGAATATAGTTATTTCTTTGTTTTTTCCATAATTCTACGAATGGTTTTACTTGTAAATTAAATACTTCATCCTATTTATTTAAACAAAGTGATAGTAAAAATTTAAAAGTACAATTAATTATTCTAATCGTAACTGTTATGTATTCCCTTATTCTCATTTTTATTAATGACGGAGTCATATAGAAAATTTTGTATATAAATATATATTCAAATTACTATGATTTGTATTATTCTTTACAATTTGTATTTTTTTTTTTCTTTTTTATATAACAATCCTATCCTCAGACTTAATTTAAAAAATAATGCTTATAACCCTATACAACTATAAATTAGTTAACTTTTACTTTCCTGGTATCGTAGCTTCAGAGCTATGCTGCAAAAAGGAAAGTATAGTAATGAGTCAAAAAAGGGGTATGGCTTTTTTATTTCAAAAAAAATGGGAGGATAATGTTAGAACGTACGTATGTACCTGTTTTAAGTTTAATAACTTCTGGCTGGATAAACCGATTTTGATGAAATTTGCCACAGAGACCAGTGTACATGGGGAAATTTGTGGGTAAAACTTTGGGATTTGGATCTCCAGGGGGTGTGGGATAGGTAGTTTCTTTGGGATCAGTTTTTCAAAATTTTGCAACATAACCCCACATTATATTAATGTCAGTATATCCATACATGGTTATCTTACCATTTAAAAAAAAGATTTCCCCCTCCCCCAAATTCTCCCTATTCTCCAAATATAGAAAATCTATAATTTTATATGTTGCATATTTTTTAAGTGAATTTTTTTATAGCTTCGTAAGCGTAATCATATTGTAAGTGGCCAAAAAAATACTCTGGGGCAATATTACGGAGGGAGGTGCCGATCGAACTTAAAAATTATAGATTTTTTTAAAACTGATTTAATTTTATTTGATCTTCCTTCGTTACTATCCAAGGAGCCCCAACTGATCACAGCATAATACTGAATTTAAAAACAAAATTTCTTACCAGTGCAAGAAAAGTAGTTTTAACAACTTTATTGTCAACTTATTTTTGTTAATCTACAGCTCTGCACTAGCGTAGTGACTTGAGAATTCCTATTTTTCGCAACAAGAATGAATGTTCTTTCACTTGGTTTTTTTTTTAGTTATCTGTTGTTAGAGTGAAAAGATCTGAATTGTTGATACTACGCCAAAGATTTTCCGTCAATTAGTTTTTTTCAAACTGATTATCTTCTATTACACCTTCAAATTTCGGTTTTAAGTCAATTATTTCTAATTCTGAAATATTCATAAAGTTTAAAAAACTGAATACAAAAAATATTTTTCATTACGTAAATGTTAAACAAATTACCAAAAAATCGATCCATGTTAATACCTAACAATTAGTGAAATATCGTTTCATCGATAAGTCATTCTAATGTGTATAAATTTCCAATTTTTTATTAAACTATAAAACAACGTTTGTTTAAAGTAATTTAAATTCTATGTTGGAAAATTTCCAGCAATAACTTCTCAAAGATAAATTACAGATACGATGTGTTATCGGGATATATACAGTATGTCTGAAAAGTTCCCGAACTAAGTTAAATAAAAATACAGATTTAAAGATAAACGGATTTACTCATATCAGCCCTCTACATAGAACTCTTCTACCCGTATACATTCGTTGCAGTGCCGATAGAGCCCGTCAAATGCTCTGGGGAAATCACTTTGTGAGATCGCCTTCAACTGTTCGGTACAAATCCTTTGGATGACCGGAATGTCACTGAAAAAGCGTCCTTTCATCTTCAACTTGAGTTTTGGAAACAGAAAATAGTCTGCTGTAGCTAAGTCGGCTGAATAGAGCGGGTGGGATAAGACGGTGATTTTTTGCGCATAACTTATTAAAACTGTTGCCATGTGGCCGGGGCATTGTCGTGCATGAGAGTCCAACTGCCCGGATCCAGGTACTCGGGCCGGATTCGATGAATACGACGCATCAGGCGTTTCACTACTATGGAATTTAGAATTTATGGTTTGACCAGTTCGGATAAATTCATCATGAATCAGGCCCTTTGAATCGAAGAATGCGATCAACATCGTTTCCACTATTGATTTTTGCTGCCTAACTTTCGGCGGTCTTTGTGCTCTAGGACTCAAACAAGCAGCGGATTGACTCTTTGTTTGCGGATCATACATGAAGCACCAGCTTTCATCCCCAGTTACAATTGTTTGCAAAAACTTCGGGCCGCTATCGGCAGTTTAAACGAAGTCTTGAGCGCAAGAAAGATGCACGTGTGTTTGTTCTTTGGTCAAGAAATGTGGAACGAAACGAGAGCCACCTTTCGGCGGTTCATTTTTTGTGTTAGAATTGTACGTACCTCTTCTTTACCGATGTTTAGCTCTTCTACTATGACCCGAAGGGTAAGATGAGGTAGTTCGAGCAAGAGCACGGACACTTTCGCAACGTTTTCGTCGTGAACAGCTGTTGATGGCCTCCCGATTCGTTCATCCAACAACTTTCTACCGTCTTTAAATCGCTTCCGTCAATGTATGTTGTAGTACGAGATGCAGCTTCATAACCGAATGCTTGCTGTATCATAGAATAAGTTTCAACGAAAAATGTTTGAAGTAGAATATAAAATTTTATCGAGCTTCTCTGTTCCATGTTGCGAGCTCGCATAATGTTACATGAACACAACGTACGCGGCCGAATATAACTCATGACTGGAGTAACGAAACGTGATGAAATTTTGTACACATACTCGTCAGACTTCGTACTACATAGTTCCTTGGTTATTCGAGAGATGGCGCTACTTGTATGTTTGTTCGGAAACTTTTCCGATATACTGTGTACATTAAGAATATTTAACCCATACTCGACATTTTTAACGATAAAAATAATTGTTATAGGAAATTACTTTTATTTATTAAAAAGACTAAAATTTTTCAATAGTTTTATTATTTCTGAATTCATTAAAAATATATATATTTAGTTTTATAGTTTTAATAATTAATTTAAAATTCTCATCTAACAAATTTGTCTACAAATTTCACTATAAAGATTTAAATAAGAACCGTACAAACCTATTTTAACGTAGCCAGATGTAAAAAATCAGTATGTAGTACGAATTGTGAACGGTGTAACTATAAGTCAACCCCATCTACCGTTTACTCTAAAAGAGTGAATGGGGAAATCTCCTAACTTTTTTTAACCCTTTTTCCAGTTAATTGTCCTATTGTATGGCAACCTTTACCTCACTGCAACCTGCTATTTGTGAATTACAGTATTACCCCGATTCGCGTTTGTTCGTTATAAAATTAAATTTCAATCCTTTTTTACAAATTTACATATTTTTTAACTACTTTTCTTGTCTTCTTCAAAAGAAAAATCTTCTAATTTAAAAATGTTAAACAAGTAATAAATAAAATCATACAGTTAATTTTCTATTACTTATATCATAAAAATGGAATAGAAAACTTTCTATGCTAGACAAAATAAGTTTTTTTTTTTTATTAGCCGGTAATTATGCTTGTATAATTTATTTCAATTTTTGTGTTTTGTGTTTGTTAATTTAAAAACGCATAAATTTATTATTTTCTTTACAGAGCATATGGATTACTTTCTGATAAATATTAATTAATTTTTAGTGGTCCAGATTACATTAGTTTAATAATTAACAGGTAAACAAAACATATCCAATATAGTACTTATTTCAGTACATAAAGTAGTATGTAAAATGATATAATAATTATTATTATTAAATTAATAATTTTTATTATGTATGTGTAGACAATTATAATATTGTGGTTATTTCATTTAATGAGACTGATTTTAATAAGTATATGCGAGTATATTTTACTATAATTAAGACTAGCTTTCATAGTTTGCTAGTACGAAGCATATATAAAATTATTTGATATAAAATATTTGATCTCAATGAGCTATATGAATTTATAATTTTAGTCAAGTATAATAATTATTTAATTAATTTTTTTTAATTTTATCATATAGTTGGACCCCGTTGATAATTTCTTGTTGGAATTCTAACCTACTTGTATCAGTAAAGTACTATCCATATTATTATTAAATCCATATTTATTAAGAAATTTAATAAATTCTCCACTTTACTGATTTCATTATAACTATTATTGTACAATATAATTTAAATGAATATTAAGAAAATTTAAATTAAAGAAATGCTTTGCAAAATTTATACAAAGAAATAATACATTTAAATTTGTATGTTAATGTCATAAGAGTGATAGTTGTAGATTGACACAAACCGCACGCCGAACCAGAATATAGACGCAGAGAGTTGACTACGGAATTCCAAACATACCAGTGCAAATGAATTTCTCGTTGCCTTCTTTAGTGAGTTATGTGTGTATATATTGTCACATGGCAACTCCACCGAAATGCAAACCATACAGCCCGAAATTTACATTCTCATTTTGTTCGTTACAGGAATTTTGTCTATATAATGGGCATAATTACTCCCAGAGAGAGCAATTTTATTTAAAACGATAAAAAATATAACTAAAAATTTATTTATATATAATCATTATTTGTATTCAGCGTAATAAAAAATAGTTTAAATATCTTTTTGCCCTTGACGATCTGAGGCAAATATTAGTAAGACGACTGTTTCAGATTTTATTTATAAGATTGTTATCTATTTAAATCGAGATATTTTAGTATATGCACGGTTAGGTTACATCTAGGTCTAACACTTTTGTTATATCGTAATTTTGTTGATAATTTTTTTCGAATTTAGAAGACGCACCACCCATCCACCCACACACTCACACAAAATGGAATCATAAAGCTTATAAAATTCTATTCCCTTTATTTCTTGGATCAGTGTTGGGTGTTTTTCTATGTTTTATTAAGAAACACGAAAAAAATTTTGAAATTGTATTTATTTTATTACATTTGTTTAATATAAATTATTATATTACATTATAAAAAACGTCAGTTAACTGAAATAATTTTTATTTATAGCCTTATGTGTACGTTGCAGTCTGATCAATTTGTGAACAATAAGCAATCTCCCCACGGTCTAATGAGATGGAGTATACGTATAACATGTATATGAGGCGCAGTCTAGCACACAATCAGGTCGACCACTCCTAAGACGTGAGGTTAATTGAACCCTTACCACCAAAGTCATTTATATCCACTGTCTAATACTCAAATCCGTAATAAAACGAGTAACGTTACTAGGATTTGAACCTCAGAACTTGACTTTGAAAATCAGCTGTAAACAACTGATTTGTGACGACCAGTTAACCAGTAGACCGGCTCGGTGGGCATAGATGAAATAACGAAATAAATATTTTTCCCCCTTAAAAAAAGCGAAACAATAGAAAATCGTAAGACAAAACAATTAATTAAAAACATGTTTTATGAAAAAAAATTAAATTAATTCCAGATTAGTATTAAGTAATATTAATTCAAATAAGGAAGGAAGTTATATTACTGATGGGTTTCTTTTATATTTCTCAGAAATTAAACGTAAATGATAGAAGGTTAAAATAAATAGAGTGTAATAGGATGGCTTTGTTAAAAATATGTATTAGAACAATAGGCAGATAATTTACCTACATCAACAAATTTTTTTTTCAGATCATTGGTTGCTCTCCAAACCATTTTGTACAACTGAAAAACGTCGACTAAATATATATGTCATTCCTTTGACGATAGCCTCCAATTCTTCAGAAACAGCTAAAGCAGTTGCATTTTATACGAATTCATCCTCCTTTAAAATATTAGTTTATTTAAACATCAGTTTCTTTTATCGCCATAAAATAAATTCATCGAATTCTACTCTAATTTTATAAACAGGAATATTTTTTGTTATATTTTTTATGATCAGGAATATTAAATCGTAATAGAAAGATTCCAGAGTAATTTTGAATTATTATTAACTTATATTCGTAAGAGCTTTATTTAATATAACTCATTATTTGTTCCAGTAGCTTTTACTATTTCAATTCGAAATTTAGTCTCGGTATTAACGACATTAGAAATTGCAACGTTTTTAGTGTAGAATTTCTAAAATTAATGTTTCTTCCTTATTATTTTACTGAATATAAATTACTTCAGTAATGGAAAAACACATTGTCAATCTTTATTCATAAGTTACGTCATTGATTTATAAGTCGCGACTGCCGATTAAGACACCTAAACTTTCAGGAATTTAAGCTAGAATCAAATAAATCTGACAAATGGATAAAATTGCAAAACTCTAAAATAAAAATTCTCAGTAATGAGTATTTGATCTCGAGGATTGTTCCTGTAAATCTCAAATTTCATGCACAGTAACCTTTTTAACTTTTTTTTAACAGGGGTTACATACTAATTTAAGGAAGAAAAATGTAATCTCAGCCAATTATTTATTTTAAAAAGTTAATGATATTTTTATGGAACATCTTCAGAAGGTAAAACTATATAACTTCTAGTTATGTTCCTTTGCTCGACTCTTAAGGATCCCTAGAAACATAGGAAAAGTGTATTAAGAACATATATGTTTTAATCAAAAGACGAAATTCTCAAAGTTTACTTGTGTCCATTATATCAATCTACATTATCCTTAAAAATCAATTCGTAATTAAATATGTTTTTCCCAAGAAAATCAAAGAAAATCTTTTACACCAAGAGAAAAATAAATATTGAAAAGGTGAGTGGACTTTACACTTTTACCCGGATGTCAAAAATGATATTTTTATGAATTCTTAACGTATTAATTTATTACATATACCAGTGATTTTTTATTTGTTATGTATTCTACTTTATAGGGACACTTAAAAACATACTTTTAATTACTTTTAGTTAATAATAAATGGCTGTTTGAATTATTTAAATTACACAGATTAATTAACTATGAATTTTATTATTTTTTTTTAACTAAAATAAAAAAGAAGGATGTTCAATTCGACACGTTTGCTGTTTTATTATTTACGAAATAGATCATTTTCTGTTATTTTCGTATTTTTGGTCCCGCTGTACGTTTTTTTTATACATTTGTGTATATTACTACTATTTCTTTACTCGGGATACTCTTTAAAACTTTTCTGTTTCTTGAATTTCTTTTTATCTATTAATTTTTAAAAGAGCATGCAAAAAGAAGTTTTGAATTGTTGTCTTTAAACATAGTTAGAAAGCGAGTGATTTTTATAATTATAGTCGTACTATAAGTTGTGTATAACAGAAAGTTTAAGTACGTAAAGGTGGTAAAAGCAGGAATCCAGTTCAAGTGTGCTTACAAACTTCTTCACCCAACCTTTACCTACATTATCTCTTCGAAATTTCAAACACATGTAGATTTTCACCGCAGGATAATTTGTTATAGTCGTTAACCACATGTCAATTCAATCACTGAGATGATTATAAGCCAAGACTGCAGCAGTAATCATCTGTCAAATTGTAATTAGCAACAGAATCTGCTTTTAAAAATCCCTTTTTGTTATTTCATAATTTTTTTTTATAACATTGATAATTACAAATTTTTTGTTGTATTTATTTTATTATTAAGAAATTAAAAGTAACGGGATTCAACTCTATTTTTTATGAAAGGCTTATGAAATAATATTAAATTAAACTAAGCAAACGATTTTTTTTTTGACACATATTTCAGTAATATCAACACCTCACAGTTTGCGCTTGAGTAATGAGATAAGAATGAAATTTAAAGATAAAAATGCCAGACCAGGATTGATAAATTAAAAACAAGCATATTTACTATATTAACAGTCAACGGTATATTTTTATTATTTTTTTTTTTACTTTATTATTTCGGTTTATAAAAAAAATGCATGTAAGTTTTAAAGTAAAATGATAAATATTTTATAAATAAAATATTTATGATATAAGCATTACAAATTGTAGAGTTAAATATTTGTTAAAAAAATATATAATTAATTTGAAATATAATGTTTTTAAAGATTATATTTTAAGTTTATGTGTATTATAATACATATGTGTATTTTTTATACATCAGTGGTGTACTTTCTTTTTGTTAGAAAGGAGGTAGACACGACTTTTATTTTGTTCCAATCAACTAATTGCTAGAAATACTGTACACAAAAAACCTAATTATATTAAAACACTATCTTCTTATGTAACCTTAAATTGTGATAGATCAAGTGGGTCTAGTTTAATTACAATATGTTAGAAGATTTACAAGTCATAATTTGTTATACTGGACAGTTTTTTAAACCGTCTATTTGTCCTACGACAAAATATTAATATTATCATTATTGCTATTATTATAGTTATTATTATTCAGTCACAGTTTCGTTCGTCTTACGCTCGTTGTTTAATGTAAAAAATCCTTCGTGAAATAGTAAAATTAAATAGTATTAAATGAATGCTATTCTAAATAGTTAATAAAGTAAAATATCAAAACAAATGCCACACAACTGTTTACAAAAAATTAAAGTTTATTAGTATATTTTACAATCGAAAGTTTAAAGAATATTAAACAATTGAAAGATACGATTTTTAAATAATCAACATCAGTAGATACTAAGAAAGTAGTTTAAATATAAAAGCAAAAAAAAAAAAATCATAATAATAGAATAAAAATCAACTTACGGCAAAAATACTTTCATTTAAATATTATTACTACAAAATTATCATTATTTTTGTATTTTTTACTATTTATTTATTCTATTTTTTTTTTCTTCATATATAGATTTATATTTAATTAGTTCATTTGTAAATTCTAATGATAGTTGTTTAAAAATCAAATACCGTAACTAAGTCAGGATTTTCATCTTTAATAAATGGTTTTTTAGCGTTTGCTTTGAAATTTTATTCACTGAAATAGTACTTATTAATTAAAGTCTGTTTTGAAGAATATTCTCGTTTAGAATTTCTAAAATATTAAGCTATTCTTATCGAATAAATGATGTGTAAATGGTATTTTAATACAATAATACAAGTACTTCGATTTTATTGATAAGTATTTTTAAGGTAAAATGCTGACTTTTTAAAAAATTAAATTAAAACAGATTTTAAACAGGATAAATTTTTTAATTCTAAATCTTAAAAATATATTTATCATTAACTTAAAAAATGTTTACCGTATCTTTTTTTCCGATTTACATTGTTTATTATTTTTCTAATCTTATTACAACATTTTTTGTAATCATTTATTGTTCAGTTTCAATGACTTATTATAAAAAAAAATTATATTTTATTAACTAGCGTTCCCTCGTAGCAACTTCACCCGCAATATTTTTTTAATAGCAAACTTATTTATTTATTTACAAATAAAAATTATTTAATCCAATAATGCTTTTAAAGTTTCATTAAATCTTGATAAATCGGTAAATAAAATTTTTTTATTAAAAATATACGATTAGAAAGAATATACGATAAACAATGAATTGTTACACAAAGCTTAAATAAATAAAAATAAAAAAAGAAAGATAAGAAAATTACCCGATAAAAACTGTATTTCATCATCAATTTCGACGCGGCTTCGCTTACGCAATACGGTTACTTCCTTTTCCCGTCGCGGTCAGGGGATATTTAGCCGGTCATGGCTCGCTTCGCTGGAAGCCAGAAGGCTCTGCCCTTTGGACCCGCTGTGTTCATTAAACTCATGCATGTGAGAATAATAATGATAAATAAAAATTAAAGCCTGTTCAATTTATAAAAAGTATCAGTGCATTGTAATTTTTTCAAAGCAAATGTTTGGACAGTACTGACCCCAAACTTTGAGCGATCTAAATAAGAACCAGTTTCAAAACAGTCGACCTCCATCTTAAAAATATTAGTTATAACTGGTTACCCGTATGAAGTACGGGTAAAAATGTATTTTACCCGATTCTTAGCGTTACCCGACAAACACAACTAGGAGGAAATCACCGTACTTTGTTTCAAATTTTTTTTACATTTTTTAATTATTTTTATTTTATGTTTTTTAGTCAAGTAACCGGAGGCAGGTGCAACAGTCGCATCGCACATACGGTAACAATGGCTGTGTTGCTTGAGCCGCCGCACGTGCACCGTCACACCCCTTAAAAAATCGAAATTCAAAAAGACCCGAAATGATTTTTAGATATTTATCTGAAGAGTACTTGCAAGTCCTATTATAATGAATATCTCGTTTAATGTAGTTGGAAACGGGGAAAATTTGCAATCGTTGTTTAATTTTTTTTTACTTTCCTTCACCCCTTTCAAGGTTGAATTTTGAAAAATCTAGAAATTGGTTTTTAGATACTAACATGAAAATTACACACCAAAAATCAAGGTGGTATCTTCATTTGTTACCGAGAGATTAAAAAAGATAGTCGAGTTTAAAAAAAATCAAAATCCATTTTAACCCTTTAAACTCGGAATTTTAAAAATCTATAAGTTCATTTTTAAATATTCACACGGTGATTTCACACATCGATAATCAAGTTGCTACCTTCTTTTGTTTCCGATAAAATAAAAAATTATTAAATTTTATTGTTACTCCATTCGGATTTTCAAAAAATTCTTTCTTAATGAACACTTACACCGTAAGAAGAACATGTATAAAAAAGTTTATCACTTTATCTTTAGTAGTTTTTTGCTAAACGTGGATGAATCAATCCGTCAGGACAACTTGTTTTATAGGAACAGATATATTATGACGTTTTATAATTCAGACCCTATTAATTTATAAATTATAAATAAGGTAGCTTCAATTTTTTATTTTTTAATATGTCTAATAATTGTGTGTATAGTGATTTTTAAATTTTACTGCAGTTCAATATATCTTTGTTACAAAAACAATAAATAAATATACCTAATGCAGGAGACCAGAGCTCAGAAGCCATGTCAGCTGAAAAACTGGGAATATTTTCTCACAATCTCTAAACCGTATTAACGATTTTTTTTAATATTCTAATTTAAAATAAGAGAGACAAATCGGATACTTATTACGCGGATTTGCTCAAATCCGCGTTCTGAATTTGTTCAATCAGTGTACTGATATTATTAAAAAAAAATTAACATTGTACAATATTATCTCATTGTATTTTTCTTTATAAATATTTTTTTTTTTTCATTTAGTTATTACAACAATTTTATCATTTATAGCATATTCATAAATCTTATTCCTTTGAATTAAACAGAGCTAAGTTACAGGCAGTTCTTGGTTTCAATATCACCCACTTAACAGATTAACAAAAACCTATAGTGAAGTACTTCTTATGTTTTAGTTTGCTATAACAACCGGTACAGTTATATATATGTTATATATTACATATGTTATATATTTTTTAGCAATTTATTTTTGCAATCGGTTGCTAAAAGAATTGCGATTGTACGTATAATTTTATGGCCAAGAGTAACGTATCAAGAAACCATCCAAAGATAGCCCACCTCAAATATTAATAATATGCATCACCTCTTATGACACAAACGAAGCAGTTAGTTAACCAAAACAAAAATTATAGATAACAAAGGAAACAGTTAACAAATAATAATGGCAGATAAAAACAATAAAGACACCAAATTCTTAGCAAAGAATCAGACCACACTGACTCAGTCAACCACCAATATTAACAGATGTCAAGTTGCAGTATAGATTCTTAAAGTTTAAACTATCTTTAATATAATGATCGCTGTATCATCCAGTATATTTTATAGTTGTAATATTTAATTTTCAAAAAAAAAAAACTATCTTCCACATCCGTTTATAAACACGGATGTAGCTATCAATATTTCATAAAAATGGTTTAGAAATTTCAAATATTTGAATATTCTTTGAGAAGATAGAAAAAATAATTACATACGATCACATATATTATTGGTATAATTATAATTGAATTAATTTCATCATTTAGGTAGATCTATCCTTCTGGACAAGAATATCGGTTTGCTAACAAAGGTTATGTCGGATACAGATCCGAACATTCTAATTAAATCTAAAAGTTAGTTTTTTTTACATTTTATTACATGGTACCAGTTAATATTGAAATTTTATGCAGCTTTCCATGCTGTTAGTGAAGCAGCCTATCAATTAAATAGTTTAATAAATATATTTGGTAATTAATATTCGATTATTGAATGTAGAGAAACATATTCAAATTTTATGAACTAAATGCAGTATTTTTGTGGTAAAGATATAATATTAACTTAATGATGTTGTTTATAAGTAAAAAATAAAATAATTATTTTAATAATACACCACTGATTAAAAAAAGTTTATAAATAAAATATTAATAATGTAATTTAATTTATAAACAATATAAAATATATACATTATAGTTCCAATGGACAGACAGTGTTGATTAAAAAAAAAAACCATAATTTAATTTTATTCGTTCGTAAAAGAGTGCCTGCGCTTGTAAACTGAGTTAATAATTAATAATAATAATTAATATATGCCTGCAGTATACAATACATTTTTATCAAAAATTAATAAATAATTGTATAAAAATAATTAATATTATTGTATGTTGAAATGTCACTTTATATGTATACATAATTATTTAAGTAAATGTTAACCATTCTATATCTGTAGCTGATATGGTGCTTAGGTTATTATTATTATGTTTAATAAAAACAAGAAAAGAAAAGGAAATAGTAATTTTAAAATAGGAGGGAAATAAGAATTATAATAAAACTGTATATTTCTTGTCTGTTTTTTTAATAAGAAATAAATAGGAACTAGAAATATCTATTAATTGAAAAATAATAATAATCTAAATAATTATACATACAATCAAATAATTAATTTGTTGTTTGGTACGGATGAATTGTATAAAAATAAATTGTATAAAATGTTTTGTGTGTTAGTGTTACTTAATTTTATGTGAATAAATTTTTTATTGTTATAATTTTTTTTTTATTCATTCATTTATTAATTTTTTTTTGTTTTTTTTATATACAGTTATAATTATCGATCTCCTGTTGTTGGATTGTCAACCGCAACCGCCTATTGATGGATAAATAAAATGTCTAAATGACTGAAGTATTAGATCGTTAAGTAAATCTGCACTACAATAAAATAAAGTATTGATAATTACAGTAAACTCAAAACTACATAAGGTATGGTAAAATACAGATATTTATTTTTGTCCAATTTTTTTTTTCGTTATTTCCTCTTTCTTTTGATGTTTCTGATATTAGATATTTTATTTATAAATACCATCCATATTTATAAGTATCCAGAGTTGCTTTTGGTAAGGAAGTTCTGACATCATGCAGTGACAATAATATTTTTGGAGGGATTAAGAAGGTTGGTTTCAATGGCTAAGTACTTCAGCCGCTAGAGTTTTTTTGTACCAAACGGACAAAAAACAAAGTACATAGAATCAAAGGATCCTGCCCCCTACCGAATTATATGGGCTGTAGAAAAATAAAATTCTAACCGTAGATTTAGAAAGTGCAACCGAGAATGGAAATTAAGGGATCAAAGAGAAGTAAAAACTGATTGCTATAAACTAACAAACCACTCCTCGAAATAAACACAACCGTTAGCCTCACAACAAAGCCTCTGATTTTTTCTGCAACCTTTCGAAAGATAAGGTCATTTTAACCAGGATGGAAGTAATTTGATGATCATCCAAGTATTTTGTACAGATCAGCTTAAATATATGCTGAACAAAAATTGTTTTATTAAAAAAATTAATGAATTATCGGGGATCATTCGGTATGAAAATATTAACGTTCAATAGTAATTTATTCATTGAATATTTCCGCGTTATTGATATTTAAATTTACATCCTACTTTGATATTTAAATTTTTGTGCTTATTTTGTCAGGGAAGGAACTTCCAAGCGAGCATATTTAGTGGTAGTATCTAAAATCTATCATTACATTGAATCATTAAAATTAGTATATATATATTTTTTTTTTTTATCTATAAATGAATAACAGGAGTATGACAAATTCATTAATATGCAAAATGAGTTTCATTTACACGAATGAGAATCATATGGATAGTTTTAAAGAATTCAGTTCCTAAAATTTATATTTATGAAAATATTAAATGATAAAGAGTTTTCACTACATATTTAAATATTGCTTGCAGAATCTAAAGCATAGTAACAATCATAAATAAAAAAGTAATAGTATTTCATTCTGTTCATGTTAGTTAAAACATTGGTATCAAATGTAATATCATTTTAATTATTTTAGTATCATCACTAGTCCTATAGACATAAATAAATACTAATTAAAGTTTTATGAAGGCAATTATTTATACGGAATCGTTGATTGAAAAAGTGAAACATTTTTCACTAGATATATTTTTTTATGATTTTTTTCTAGTGATTTAATTTAAATATTGCATTGAAGAGTTTCTTATGATTTTTTTTCTTTAATTTTGTAACCGTTAATGAAAAAACATACCTTTTTTCTTTTATTCTTCAATTTTTTTGAAAATAAATACAACGAGGTAAATTTTTAAAAACAAAAACCAGCATAATAGTATTAATAAATATCGAGCTCCGTGCAAAGTGGTAGTGTCTCGACCTTTCATCCGATGGTCCCGGTTTTGAATCCTGGTCAGACAGCCATTTTTCACACGCTATAAAATTCCATTTCCATACTCAAAGCTAAATAAATAAATTTCAAAGATTCCGTGGTAAATTAATGAATTAATTCATCAAGCAATAAATTAATAATAAAAAATTATTCTATTTAACTTCTTTCAAACTCAACTTTTTAAAAGTCAAAATTTACAAACGTTTGTACTGTAATATTATTTTGTGCTGTTTTTGCCGATTTTATTTATTTATTGAAGCTTCTTTTATCATTATTGCATTTAAAAAAGTTATGGTAAATCGTTACTTAAATAAATTAGAAAATAATAAAACGTTCAAAAATATTTTTGCTTAAACATCAAACTAAACCGGTGGTTATATTGTTAAAAATCATCATTAATAGATTTTGATAAATTAGTTTTTAAAAAAATGATAATGAAAAAATTATAATAAATATTAATAAAAAAAATTCTTGAAAAATTAAACATACCGAGTTTTTCAAACAACGTTTATTGAATAAAATTAAAAATATAAATTGTTGATTAAAAAATAAAGCAGTATAATTTTAAACAATTCCAACAATTGTTAACATATCATCTTAAAAACAGTCTGACTGATTAATATCCCCAACCAGTTTGCTACTCTTTGGGCGTGTTATTATTGGTTTTTAGTTTTAAAAGATTTATAGTTTTATTCTTATTTAAATACTCGTATGTAGGCGTAAAAAAAATAATAAAAATGGCCGGTTGAAAAAACTGATAGCAAGAATCGCAAAAAAATGACAAACCAGCATCTTTGGTAGAAATAATATAACAAATGTTGAGAAATGACATTAATTAATATTAAGTTAAGTGAAAGGTTATTTCTATAACAAGGAATGTCGTAATATACATTATTTTTATCTTTTTTTTTCTTGAAGTTTCGCTAGAAAATCAGAATTGCATCAGGGTACAGTTAAAAGGTAATATTAAGTAATGTTTAAACAAACAAATATTTTTTTCAAATTTTCACGGTCTATATTAGCATGTAATTTTTGTTAAAAAATTTTGTGCTATCTGCAATATTGACTTCGGATTTATCGGAGGAATTTCTGTTTCAAAACAATGAGAACTATTCCAAATTAATGCGTTTAATCTTGTGTGAACCTACATTAAAAAAAATTTTTTCAACTTCTTCCTTTTGTTGAAATCCATTAAAAAGTGTTTTATTTTTTTGTAGTAGGTCCGCATAGTTTGCTAAAATTAAGTACAAACTATACACCTATGGTGATGGTTGTGATGACACCCAGTGATGGTTGTGATGGTGGAGGTGGAGGTGTTGGAGGTGGTTGGTGGTGGTAGAGGTGGTGTAGGTGTGTGTGTGTGTGTGTGTGTGTGTGTGTGTGTGTGTGTGTGTGTGTGTGTGTGTGTGTGTGTGTGTGTGTGTGTAAACTCTTTCATGCTTGAATGTATGCTTACCGTAGTATAGAGGGGAAAGTTACTATCAAACGAAGCTCCGTAGCGAAGTTTTAGCATCTCAGCCTTTCATTCAAAGATCCAGTTTGTACAAGCTAAAAATCGAGTACATACACAAACTTAAAGACTGTTTAATAAAAGATTAAAACAAACTATTCTATTGACCGACCAATAGCGTACTGGTATACAACACCGTTGCTGAGAGGTGAGGAAAAGATCCTGAAATCTAGCAACTGTATTTAAAGATTTTACTGCAAGATTTTCATTTATTTATAAATAATGATTTTCTTCTAACCGTATTAATGACTGATATTCTGGGTATATTAAATTTGTAGTTGTAGGCGTTTCTATCTTAAAGTTTTAATAATTTTCAATATAGTGTTTACTTGTGAGGACTACAACAGTTAGCCATTTCATTTCAGAATTATGAAATGAAATAACTGTCGTATAACGTACTAATTATAGTACGCATTAATAAGAGTGTAAAAAATTGATTTTAGCAATAGGTAGAAACAAGTCATTCTTCTATCTGATGTGAATAATTTTACGTTTATTAGTTATTATTTTTTTAATCTAAATTTCAATAAATATTTATAAATTTAATGTTCTTTTTTCGGTGATAATTTTATCGCAACATTCTGTAAGCTTGTTACGGTTAATTCTCATAATGGACAACATTATGAAAATAAACTGTAACAAGCTCAACTCTCAGTTGAGCCTATTCTAAGACAAAACCGTTAACACACCCTCAAAGACTGAGGGAACAGATGTTTAACATTCAATTAAAGATAATTATGCATTAATTGAAGTCAACACCTTAAATGTATTAAATAAAAGAATATATTTAAAAAATATATTTCGTAAATAAGAATGCTTTAATACAAAGAGAAAAGTAGAAGAAAAAAGAAATAGATAAGTTTTGATCCTTTCTTAGTAAGCTGCAAACAGTTTTATCTTCTTTATTCCTCTTTAGCCGTCTAAGTGATTTAAGTAAAGAGCTTATAGATAGATTAATCAGACAATAGATATACCACCGCATACTTAATCCAAAAGAAAAAAAATAATTTGCCGGTTTCAGCGTAAAGTGAAAAATAAAGTCTTTTCTTTTTGATTTGTTTTTTCTTTCTTAAAAATAGATAATTTCCTTCAGTAAAGACATATAGAAATTAATCTATCACTCGCTGTCTTTCAACTTAAAATTGAAAGATTACTGATGAAGGATGTGCTAGAAAAAGGAATTTATTAAAAATGTTTTATTTAATCTCCAGTTGCAAATCAGCAAAATTATCTCTTCTGGTTTTTTATTACATTCTTCCTACCTAATATTTAAAAATTCAATTATTTATTTACGACTTTTTTCTTTACAAATAGCTGTAATTATTCACATTAAATTAAAACTGAAAAGCTGATTGAAAACTGTTCTTTTTTAACAAAAATAAAAAAAATGTAATGAATGAAAATTTAATTTTTATTCTCAATTAAATTTTTTATGGCATGAAAATCAGATATAACTATCCGTTCAATTTTTAAATCTTAAAGAGTATTAGAAAAAAATATTGAAAAGAGTGAAACAAAACTTAATACAAATTATTAGTGATTCTAATAATACTCATATTTCTGGCCGATGTAAATAACAGGAATATTTATTATAATTAAAAATTTGAATGTTCATAAAATTTTTTAAAAATGTCTCCATCTGACTAAATCCATATTTTAACTTATTACTTCATATATTAACTTATATTTTTAAAACTATTGTAAAATAAATATATTTTTAGTAATATTGTCTACTTTATAGATTCTTCAACAATTATTTAGCGAAAAGGTTGTTTTTATTAAATACTAATAACAAAAAGGTTTTATTAATACGTATAAATGATTGATAATAATTAAAACAAATTACGTAATAAAAAGTGATTACTTATTAGCAAAAATATAAGATATTGTTGAAATATATTTTTTATTTGTTAGTTAAGACAAGGTATCTACATTCGTTTTTTTTTTAAATGCATAACTCAGCCTGAAATAAAGCTACAATAAGATAAAATGTATACGTTTTAATTTAATGTTTAATTAGAATACATTTAACGATAAGAACATAAAATATGTTATAGCCTATTTATAGGCTTTTGGGGTCAATTTTTCAAGATTGTTCAAACATAACTTCTCTTTATATTAAGCTCAGTACATGCGTGCATGCTTTATCTTACCATTTAGAAAAAAAATTGCCCCCAAAATTAGTTCCTTCTCCAAAAATTAAAAAAAAAAACTGTATTTTTTATTTATTGCGTATTTTTTAACCAATTTTTTAGGTCTTCGTAGGTGTGGTAGTAGTGAAAGTAACCCCAAAAAATACTTTGGGGGCAATACTGGGGGTAGGGTGCAAATCAAATTTTAAAAATATTGATTTTTTCTTTTTCTTTTGATCTATTTACTTTTAATATTATTAAAATTTAAAATAATAAACTTTTAATAATAATATTCAATAAAATTTCATCACAATTCACCACCATTCCCAAAAAAACAAATCTTAGGCAACTTTTGATTGGTTGTTCATTTTTCAGTGGAATCGTTTCTTTCATTTAACATAGTTAACGTAGAAAAATCAAAACGTTTTCTTGGAAGGTGATTTTGGAGGTGGAGGAGCAGAAAAAGAAATTAATAAATACCGTTTTTTTCAATTTAAAAAATTTTGTATACTTAAATCTAAAATGAAAATATTACATAAAACTTCATCATAAACCGCCCCCCCCCCCAAATAAAAAGAAATCTTAGGTAATTTTTTTCACTACGCTACGTAAGAATAAATAACCAATGTCAGGAAAGTATTACAACTTTGTTGTCAGATTTTTTTTTAAGTCTAGCCGAAAAATTAACGTACGTAAAATATAAAATTCTAAAGAACGTTTTGTTTATTATTATTCGTATATTTTATTATATTCTATATAAAAGTATTTACATATTCTATTTAATCTTTAATACAATTTAAAAAAAAAATAAATCCTCAAGAATAATAAACCGAAGGCAAAACTGGAGAGTTTAATGTTTGAAGCCTGAGATGGTTTATTTCATTTTTATTTATTTTTAATACATATAATAGTTCTAATATTTTATTGGTTTACTACAACATATCTTCCATTGTGTTTATCTAAAAATTTTCTTATATAAATATCACACATTAAAATATGGAATAAAGACATACAGCCGGTTTTTTCTTCAATATTGAAAAAAGAAACTTCATAGAAAAATTTATTTTCAATGATTATCTTATGTAAAAAAATTGATTTTCTGTTTTTTAAAATTATATTTAAAATACGCAGAGCTAAAATGCACAGAGCACAGAGCTATTATTTGTAGATCACTTCCGACTTCCCAACTAAAGGAAAAATTGTTTCGTTCGATAAAAATAAATATTAATAATATTTACCAAACTTTATTTTCTTTTCTATATCTCAATGTTCTTAGAGAGCACGTGTATTTGTTCAGAACCTATTAAAGGTACGTAATAATCATTCTTGCTTACAACTGTTTCTATTAAGCTCATCTAATATTGTAATATTTAGCTCATATATTATTCATTATACCATAGAGCACTATCGGTGGAGGTTCTGGTTTACCTGAACGTTCATATATTCCACTGGGAGATTATTGAAACGATTCGATAACGGTACTTCATCAGGGGTATTTTTGGGGGATTGTGGTGCCCTTTGTTTCCGAAGCACTGGAATTTTCTGCCACGGAAGGTGATCCGACTGCGAGTCTGTGTTATAAATTTCAAAGTCTCTTTCTGAGGCATTAGCAAGACTGGAGATAATATTGCCTCTAATTAACTTTCTGCGAGATGATCTCCTTGGGTCTATGTCTGAACATACCAGCGGTTCTCATTTTCTAGTTGTTATGCAAGGTCCAGAAAATTCCGTCCCATTTTCGCTTGGACCAACTGACAGCTTATCCATGTTTACAATTTACTAGCCTATAGGTTATTCCGGCTAATCCACTAATTAAAAAATAAAAATGTACATATAATTAAAATCCTACTACAGTATAGTTTCCATACAAAAGCCAGAAAGAAAATCTAGACGCACCAGCTTCTGTTTCACAGAAAAATAAAAAATTAAACGGACTATAAAAAAATGTACTTTCACTTAACATAATCTCATTGGACATAGGTTCACCCAGAAAGACGAAAGGGCTTTCCGAGTAGTCCTCAGGAAACTGCATCACTCGGTTCCAATGGATAATAATAAGGAAGAGATTGAAGAACACGAACAATAGAGACTGTAGCGTTACTAATGTCCAACATAGTGTGAAAATCCCCTGGTCTGGTACAGTGTATGCACTGTCAGCAGTATGGCCATACCTGAAGTAACTGTATGGCGACCATACCGCTATGTCAAGTGTGTGGAAGGGTACAGTACTGCGGACTGTCTAAGAAAGGATAGAAGTACTGCGGTCACTTGCGCAGTCTGTCAATCGGATCACTTTGCCAACTACAAGAGTTTACTGAGAAATGTTGGAGAGAAAACAGTGGCAACGAGTGCATCACGTCTGAAGGACTGTTACTACTGGATCTGCAGGCCAACGGTCTGCATGTTTTGACTCAGATAATGCGAATTATCCCGCACTAAGACGGAGAGCAGATAGGAAACTTACTGATTCTAATTGACTTAATAACCTCCCACAAACCTATACTGTGTAGTTATATTAGTATACTGTGTAGTTGCGGAGTGTCGAATGCAAAATAAAGAAAGTACCAACTTAAAATCCCTCTTTCAGTAAAAAGGAGAGCCTTATAGCCTTACTAACGAAGGTAATCACCAAAGTTTGCATGTGGAACATATGGTCTTGCTGGTCGAAGGGGGGAATTAGAGGATTTGATGTTTATTGAATCGTTAGATATGATCCTGATTTCTGAAACCCATTTCAGTGATCGTAACTAGTTTCGGCTTAGAGGTTATTCTGCGTATACGACCAACCATCCAGATGGCAGGGCTCATGGAGGAACTGCGGTGTTAGTTAAAAGTTCACGAAGACATCATCAACTCCCAGAATTCAGTAGAGAACAATTTCAAGCAACCTCAATTGAACTTTGGACTAATTGGGGTTTTACTACCAGGTTTACAGCGATCTACTACCCCTCCCATCTAGCATGTCATCATGAAGAAGTATTCATTAAGTTCTTTGAGACGCTTTTATACATCTTTCTATCGCCTTCATGTGAACTCTTTCAACCACGACTACCTACCATAATTTACAACCCTCAACTATCAATTAACCGATAACTCTTCCTATATCTAATTTCAATTAGACTTCAGATCACCAATCTTTCAATTCCAAAAAATACTATCCCATACCAACAAAACAATTGTAGATTGCAACATCGATCATTTTGTCCTACAATTCAATTTACTCCAAGTCCTTTTGACTTGGAGTAAATTGAAAGAATCAAGAAACAGATTCACAAATTTAACAAGCCTTAATGAAAATATAGCCTATTTCTCTCTACTCTGGTCCGCTTTCGGGAGTGAGATCAATGCTTACACCCTACCACACAAATTATTCAGTCTCTGATATATCCAAAAAGATATCTAAAACATACTCAGACTCGCTAGAAGAAACAAAAACAGAATTCTAGTTAGGCATGTCATTTTCTATACGCTACAAAATTCCATTTCTTATGCTACAGACGCTTCAAACTTATGTGGCGATATCATCAACCAAAAAAAAATAAAAAATACTTTCATCTTTGGTATATATATATATATATATATATATATATATATATATATATGTCCAAGTGTAGCCCAACGTACCGTACCTATCTGTGTGAGGGATGTAGACGCCATTCACGTGGACCTGTAGACAATCACCCCTTCTCATCATATTTGTCACGTGGGTCGATTTATTCTAATTCACCCATTTCCATTTCATCAGCCAAGCGCCGATCTCGTCTAACTGATTGTAGTTTAGCAGAGGCTTGATTCGGATCTTCATCATTAACTAGGATTGCCGTTAGAGGATTGGACCGACCCCGGAGGAGGAGAAACGGTGAGATAAGAGTTTTAGTCGGTAGGGTGCGGGTACACATAGGCTCTTAATATCATCTAGCCGAACCCGTGTGAGTCCGACACTCCCCCATTTATGGGGTGCGTAAATGGCATTTCTCAGACTCACCTAAAAAAAAAAAAAAACTAGGATTGTCGTGTCGTCTGCAAACGATGCGCAGTTCGAAACAGGAAGGAGATTTAAATCGTTTAATTTCAGTTAAACGATTTTTTCGGAAGTTACTGTTTTTTAAAACCTTTTGTCAATAAAGTGAAAAGTCAAGAAATGAAACAAATTAGTAACCCATAGAAACCTCTTTCATAAAAAAACATTTATGAAATTTTATTAAAAAAACATAAAAAAAATTTTTTGTTTTCAAATAAATTAATCGGTTTATTAATAAATTGAAAATTATTAGGTAACGACGTCGCCGGGCCCGGACTAGCTCTCTAATTTGTTAGAGGCAAGACACAAGACGAATTCCTCAAAAGATTCGAACCGGCGAGCCGACCTGTCGTACTGGACATGCAGCCGGCGGGCGGGGAGGCTCGTTAAGAGTTTAGAGACACTTTTCTTGGACCGTGCTAAAATTAAATGTAAATCCGTTCCAAGCAGAGCAGAGAAAAAATTCCTTTTTTTATAAGTTCATTTAAAAAAGATTATTATTTATAATTAGAATGAATAGCTAAAACACTGAAATCCCATAATTTCGATTTCATTGTTGAAATCTTTGCAGAATTATAAATTAAGTTTAATGTGATTTTGCACAATTAACACACAAACGGTAACAAATAAATTTTTATTTATTTTGTTACTTGAAACAGAAGACGGTTGGTTGGGATTACTTGACTGAAATTATTATAATCCTGAATAATGCAATTCTAAAGGAAACCCTCTTCTATGATTACGATATAGAACTATATTTACCTCTTTTTTATGTTCCTTTATAAACCGGGGTTTTGGGAAAAAACGAGGTCAAGTAATTAACATACAGTATTTTATTTAGCCATTTATTTTATAACTTACTTATTTACTTAAATACTAATTTATTTCGTTTAAACCGTGTATATTTATTTAAGTCTATTTATCGAATAATGTAAACATTTAAGTTAAATAATCTCCTTTATTCCAAGTATTACAAATGTATTGTTTTTAATTAGAGGTATTTAATTACAATTATAGACAAACAAGTCATGAGCTTAATAATTAAATGTACATTAGTGAAAGTACATCAAACTTACATTTTATGTCTTTTTCCTTTTTTAAATATTAAATCAATCCTATATATAGATATATATATATATATATATATGGTTAACTGTTATTGGCACTGTTCAATATTTCATACTAATTTAATTAAAATTTACTCGCTTAATCTCACATCGTTTAATTTTAATTAAATAATATTGAACTAGTAGCAAACAGTAGAATAATTGTTGGCCTATAATCCAACCAGCGTTATAATATTCACATTAAAATCAAAGTGTTGGCTTCATCACATGGGATTACAAAATAACCATTTATAATTACCCTTTTATCTATTATTATTCACTTATAATAAATTAATCTATTTGAATTAAATTTGTACGCTTCAGTCGCATGAAATTAAGTCTGTATTCAAAATTTGGTTTTATACATATCTTATCTGGTAATTTAACACAATATGTATATTAAATTTAATACAATTAGATACTTCAAAAATATGATATTTTACATAAAAATAAATATATACATACTACAAATGGGTGATTCAGGAGGAAACGGAAATAATTTAAACTGATTCTAGAGCTTCAGATAAGTAAAAACGTACATACAAACATATGCCCGAAAAATTACAATTGTATCTTTATAGTTGTATAACAACAATAGTGATAGCATATTCAATATAGCAATACAATAATAAAACAAAGCTTTCAATTGAAAAATTAAACTTACATTTAATGTGAAGATGAATCTGATGTGTTTTTACCCAATTTTCTGTGGGCCTTCTACCGTTCCCCTGAAGGCCTCCAGCCGCCTACAAGGAGGCGTTATCGCCCACTTTGGAACGAATAGCGTAAAGAATAGCATTAAAATTATTTTTTTTTATGTACAAACGTTAAAAGTTAAAAGGGGTTATGGACTTTTTGAATATTGTGTATATATACAGGCATTCAGAATACAATACCCTTTTAAGTTTGCAAGATATCGATCCACACAAACGATACATCGTTTATTTTCTCACAAAAATACAAAAATCACGAAAGATTATATAAATACAACTTCTAACAAAAACAACTGTTTTACATAAGCAGAAGAAATATAAGTAAAATGTTTAAATTACTTTAAACAATTATGGAAGTTTTACGTTATGGAAGTTCTATCGAAAAAGTGTAAAAACTAGTACAGAATTGTAACGCTACGTAAATTCTTCGAAATAAAATTAAAATAGATTTTACTGAGCAATGAAAATGTTGCTACTATAATGTTAGTTTAAAAAAAAACTAAGAAATCCAAAAAAAAACATTTCGGAAACGGACAAAGAAAGAAGAAAAAAAATTAGAAAAAACGAATTAGAGTTAATAATTGTAATTATAAGAAAATGCTGTTATTCAAAAAATCATTAGGCTAAAAAAATAACAAAATAGATAACTATTTAAAAATAAATGAAATATAGAGGACTTTAAGAAATTATTAAAATGAAAGAACTTTTTTTTTAATTGAACAAAAAAAAAAAATTCAACTATAAATGACTTTTTCGAACTTAAAAAATACAAGCCGCAAATGGGAATTATTTTGCCGATACTGTTTAATTTTTGGTGAAGTAAAAATTATCGGAAAAATAATTTTCAGTTTTTTTTAACAACTTGTTTACGTAGAAGGGATACCGATTCAAAATTAACTTACAAATCAGTTTAATTTCATTTAACGTAAACTTTTATAATTTTGATGTACATTTTTTTTTTAATGAATCTTAACAAATGTAATCTAATTTGTTTCATCAGTATAGAGATGTTAATAATGAATATAAAAGTTTGAATGTACTCTAAAATAATTGATATGCAATACTTTTACTCATAGTAGTAGTTTAAAATTTATTAATGATAATAAAATATATTTTTCGCGATTTTAATTTGATTAAATTTTTTTAATTACTTTCATTTTGTTTTATTATGATTATTTCATTTTTCTTCGACACAATCACCAAGATTATTATCACTCATCATCAGAAAGAAAATATTAGTAATATAAATTAAATATTAGTGGAGTTTGTATTAGACCGCTGAAACTTTTTAAACTGCAATTAAGAATAACAGCATTTAAAAAATGCGAAAATGTAATTTTATTTTAAATTTGAGAGAGTAGAAACAGCATTTGTATTATACATATAGTAGTAACTGACTGATTTGTAAGACTTTGTTTTTGAGAGACCAAAGTCAGAATGTAAAAATTCCTTTTTTTTCTGCTTCCCTGGATCGGATCAGCATTCAAGCAATTCTCAACCCAAGGGCGCGGATCTTTTATTCACCTCATTCATCTGTTTCAAAACACTGAGGCGGGGTAACCGGGCGCGGCTATCCCGTTCCCGGGCCCCACCACAGTAACCGGGACTCGGTCTTGCCTCTTACCTGCCTCAATCCACCAGGGAGGGAAACCGAGTCCGGCTATGCCGTTCCCAGATCCCCCCTAGAAGCTGGGTCTCGGTTTTTCTCTTCCATTTTTTATATTTGCTGTTCCCTGCTCTAGTCACGAAACTCTGCTTCTTTCCTCTGAAGAATTTCCGTGGCCAAACCGTCTGTAACATTCCATTCTACCACCTTTGTATCACGTAGCTTATAGTGTTTTCAGGCGTTATCCATCCAGGCCCTCCTCTCCTTTACATCCGATCCATCTATCACATTCATAAAATGAATGGCAGGTGAATCTACCAGGACACAGTATATACAGTTGGGCATCTCTCACTACCCAAATCGGTGTAAATATTCACCAAATTCTCCATGGCCGGAGAGAAACTGTGCAACGTAACTCGCATCACCATGACTTCTTCCTAGCCACGGCTTTAATCGCGGTTTCATTCTTCGTGTCCATGTTCTTCCAGTGTATGACTCATCCCAAGTCCCTTGTTACTCTTGCCAGAGGAGGGTTTTAGCGTCCTCTCTTATCATACCCTCGTATATTCTGTATATTATGGTAAAATTCCTGGATAGATGTATTGTCCAGATTCGGATGCAATATTTTTTCTTCCCCGAAGGGGAGTCTTATTCTTTAAGACTTTGGGGGTTGGCTTCCCCACGGGCCTAGCCTCTGCAGCTTTTCTTCCCACTACACACTTAGCTGCAGAATACTTTTCACTATACACGTATGCTACACCAGGTACACTACATGAATTACAACATATACATTTACTCGACTACACAACAACATCCAACACAGTTTTCTCTTTCACTTACACTTGATGGTGTTGCGACATCGTACGAAATGCAACCGTAACCCAAGGTGAGAACTATCGTGCCGATGGGTGAATGGCTCTACGTAGTGAGTCTCGAACGATGTCCTGTGGGCACCAGAGCAAACCCAGTTGTATTTAGCTCTATCTCCAGTACGCGTGCGCTCTGCTGGAGTGGTCTACTGTATCGCCGGTTCTTGTGGGACCAAAATTTAAGTTCCTACACCCAATTCTATGATGGTTGGTGGTCCTTCTGAAAAAACCACCACTTTAAGTCTGATGAAAAGGCCTCGGTCGGCTTCGTCTGACGAGGATAATTTTGCTACAGCCAATGAAGATGGTGTTCGGTGCAAGAATGTCCGCTTTGTTGTTGTTAAGAATAATCAGGAGGGTGGCTCCCTTCAAAAGGTCTCACCTTTCTTGATTAGTAAATGCATCACAGGATGTAATGGTTCCCCGAAAAACATTAAAAAATTACGTGATGGGACAATTCTGGTGGACACTTATAACAACGAGCAGAGTCGGTCTTTGTTGCGTCTGACCAATATGGGCGGCATAGTCGTAAGTACGGCATGCCGCAGGGCCCTAAATACCAGCCGAGGAGTGATTTTTTGTCGTGACCTGCTAGAAATGAATTTGAGGGAAATTGCTGATGAACTTAGTACTCATGGTGTTGTAGAGGTGAAACGTGTGATGAGACGGCAGAACGGAACAGAAGAACCGACACCGTCCCTTATACTGACGTTCAGTCTTCCTGTTCCTCCAGAGAGGATTAGAGTGGGTTACCTCTCCGTTCGGGTACGCCAGTTCATTCCCAACCCACGGCGGTGTTTCAGGTACCAAAGGTACGGTCACACTACAACATCTTGCTCGAGGTCGGAGATCTGTGCTCGATGTGCTACCGAAGGCCACAGTGACGCTAACTGCGAGGAAAGAGAAAGATGTGCGAACTGCAATGGTTCCCATACAGCTCGCTCCCGGGATTGCCCAACCTTTAAGGAAGAGAAGGCGATTCTCAAGATCTGTACTGAGCAGAAACTATCTTTCCCGGCTGCACGCAGGGAGTATAGGAAGATAGTTAACTCACGTAATCTCGTTCAACCTGATGTGTCCTTCGCCACTACTGCGTCAAAATAGACTGCTACACCTGTTCATGCTCCACAGTGCGGATCCTGCACGGAACTTAAGAAGCTCGTTCAGATGCTTACCGATCAGGTTACTTCGTTTACGGCCACTATTTCCGGGCTGACGAGGATGAGTGAAAAGTCCTGCGTCTCAATAACGGAATCCAGCAGTGTCGTCCGTACAAACGTTCCTACTCCCAAAGTGCTGCTGACAGCCACTATTTCTGGGCTGACAAGGGTGAATGAAAAGTCCTGTGTCGCAGTAACTGAATCCAACAGTGTGGTTCATAAAAATGTTCCTGCTCCTAACGTGCTGCCGGTACGGGCAGAGGCTACCACAACGGCGGTAAGCCGACTAACAAGGTCCCCACGAAAGTGACCCGCATGGCCACCCGCTCTGGGATGTCAGTAACGACATCCCGTTCTCATAAATCTCCTCCGCCGTCACCCCATATACTGGAGGATATGGTTGAGGAACCTCCCGACCCAAAGGCGTCGGAGTTATCTAAGGTGAAGAACACAAAAAAGAAAAATAGAATCACTTACAACTGAATTCTATATGGTTTCCTGAATATATTTATATTTTTTACTTTATTTTAATTTTATGAACATTATACAGTGGAATGTTCGGGGTGTACGGTCCTGCATTGTAGATATTGGAGTACTGCCGCAGCTGCATGATCCGATTGTCTTGTGTTTCCAGGAGACTCATCTTCTGCAACATGACCCAATCGCACTCAGGGGATACTTTTGTGAGAGATTCGACTGTGTAGTGGACGGTAGAGAGAGTGGTGGAGTGGCTATTTTCATGAGGCATGAGGTATTAGCTACAAGGATTCGACTGACCACTCTCGTTCCTGCTGTTGCAGTGAAGATCTCTGTCCCCTTCAAGTTGCATATCTGCAATCTATATCTCTCGCCGAACACTGAGTTCAGTGCTCTGGATTTCTCAGACCTCCTCGCACAAATACCATCTCCATCATTAATAGTGGGAGACTTCAATGCCCACCATGTTTCTTGGGGCTCGACTTTCTGCTCCACTCGGGGAAATATAGTACACGATGTGAGACAGGACTTGGACCTTTGTTTGTTGAATGATGGGTCCCATACATTCATGTCTTTATCATCTGGTACTGTGTTTAATATCGATCTCTCCATGTGCTCGCCGGCTTTACTCCCTCGTTTTGATTGGTCTGTTTGTGATGATTTTCATGGCAGCGACCATAAACCAATTGTTCTTCGTTTCGGTGTGGACCGCGAGGTTCGGAGAAGGCCACGGAGGTGGATTGTCGAAAAGGCGAATTGGGATGGATATCGTATGGCCTTCCAATCGCAGTGTGACGTCGGTGCGGACATCCTTGAGCAACTTTCCTCTTTTATGTCCAAAATACTTGAAACAGCCAGCAGATATGTCCCACAAACATCGGGTAATCCTAAACGTCCTTCCGTTCCGTGGTGGAATGATGATTGCAAGTGTGCTATTCGGAATCGACGGCGAGCACTACGCAAATTCAATAATAGACCTACAACTAAACATCTAGATATGTACCGCAGGGCTAGGGCAGTGTGCCGTCGGGTCTTCTTGACCGCTAAGAGGAATTCATGGACGAAGTATGTGAACTCCATCTCACGTACTACTCCCACGTCTACTGTGTGGAGAAAAATCCATGCAATTTTCAGGTCGCCAGGGCAATCTATTCTCGGTCTCGTCGATGAGGGGGGCCTCCTTACGTTATCTTCGGCTGTAGCAAATACTTTGGCGAAATCTTTCCGTTCGGTGTCTCTCACCTCGTCGTATAGTAACGACTTTCAGAGGTACAAAGCACGGATGGAAGTATTGGGGTTGAATATTGCTGTTTCGGATGGTGAATTGAACACTCCATTCTTACTTAAAGAATTGTTGCACACACTTAGGAACTCTCGTGACACTTCCCCTGGACCGGACAACGTTCGCCTTTGTATGCTTTCGCACCTTCCTGACTCAGCACTACAACATCTTTTGAGTATTTACAATGGTTTATTCTCCGGACAAGTCTTTCCGCTCGACTGGTCGGAGGCATTTATTATACCAGTACTAAAGCCTGGCAAAGAGAAAACCGATCCCTTAAGCTACCACCCTATTTCTTTAACAAGCGTGTTGTGTAAAGTAATGGAGAGGATGGTGAACCGCAGGCTTGCGTGGTACTTAGAGAAACATGGCTTTCTTTCTTCGGAACAGTGTGGTTTCCGACATAGGAGATCTTCCATTGACCATTTGGTGTCGATGGAGACAGCCATACAAAACGCCTTCCTGAACCGCCAACACCTCGTTGTTATATTTTTCGATATAAAAAAAGGCGTACGACACGGCCTGGCGACGTGGCATTCTTAACACCCTTAGGAGGAGGGGGATCACTGGCAACATGCTTGCTTTTATCCGGGGATTCTTGAATCACCGAACGTTTCGTGTTCGTGTAGACGATTCACTTTCAGACAGTGTCGTCTCAGAAAATGGGGTACCGCAAGGTAGTGTATTAAGTGCCACCTTGTTTTCTGTGGCCATAAACAGCATTACCACTTGTGTACAGGCTCCTGTCTCTTGTTGTCTTTTCTTTGATGATTTTGTTAATTACGTTGCGAGCCGCTCTACACCCACTGCGGAGCGACTGATGCAGAACACTATATTTCGCCTTGAGGCTTGGTCAGGGACTACTGTCGGGTTTCACATTTTCACCTGACAAGACAAAATGTGTAGTCTTTTCTCGGCTACGGAACCCTTCTAATCCGCGGGTTTTTCTGAACAGGGAGCTTATTGCTGTCTCTACTTACGTCAGGTTTCTGGGTTTGCTTTTTGATAGCCGTCTTACTTGGGTCACACATATGAGGGATTTGAGGACAAAGTGTTCCAAACTTTTGGATATGATGCGGATCCTAAGTAACACTAACTGGGGGGCCGATCGGTCGTGTATGTTACGTTTTTACTACTCCCTTGTTCGTTCCCGTTTGGATTAAGGTTGTGTCGCCTATTCCTCAACTCGTCAAACCGTACTTAAGATGCTGGACGGTGTACATCATTCTTTTCTTCGGCTTGCCACGGGTGCGTTTAGATCAAGCCTTATCGCAAGCTTACTTGTAGACAGTGGTGAGCCATCACTTTGGGATAGACGAGACCAGCTTTTGTTATCTTATTTTGCCCGTCTCAGCGGACAGCCGAATCACCCAGCTTTTGACCCAGTTCTTAAGAATCCTAATTTGAGGAAGTATGAGGACCGTCCACGTTGTACTGCGCCTGTGGGTGACCGTACACGACGTCTGCTGCAGTGTATGAATGTTGGCACTCCCTCGTTCTTTCCATCATGTCCGTGCTCGAATCCCCCGTGGAGAATACACCTTGTAAATTTTACGTTTGATCTTACAACGTATGATAAACAATCAACGCCACCTATTGTTTACCAGCAGGTGTTCCAGTTTCTCCTCACCAAGTCGAACCCAGACTTGGTGGTATACACTGATGGGTCGAAGCATGATGGTAACGTTGGTTGTGCTTTTGTTTTCAATGAACAGACTTATATATTTGGCCTACCCGGTGTTACGAGTGTGTTCACCACGGATCTACTCGCTGTGGATAGGGCTCTAAGTATCGTTGGCCCTAAATATAGGAACATTCTTATTTGCAGTGACTCGTACAGTGCTCTCCAGGCGTTGGAAAACCTTTATTCCGGATATCCTGTCGTCGTTGGCATTTATGATAAAATCGCTGAGTTAGAAAAACGAAACAGGGGGGTTGGTTTTTGCTGGATCCCTAGCCACGTTGGGATTCTTGGTAACGAGAGGGCAGATTCTGCTGCGAAAGATGTATGTATTCAGCCTCCTTTCACCACCCGAGTTACTACCTTTGATTTTATTAATCATATAGAACAATCACTGCGAGCAAGGTGGCAAAGTGGCTGGACGGCTGCCGTCGATAGTAAACTTCGACGGATTAAAGACTCAGTGTTGTCGTGGGGCTCCTCTTGCAGGAACTCTCGTCGTGAGGAAGTGGTCCTCTGCCGGTTACGGTTGGGGCATACGAGGATCACACACGAATATCTAATGTCAGGAGGAGACCCACCCTTTGCACACGATGCAACTGCCACATGACTGTGCATCACATTCTCGTGGACTGCGTATGTTTTGCGGCGTTGTGTCGTCAGTTTAATATACCCAGCAGCATTCGTGATGTCTTGGGCAATGATGGCAGGGTTTTGGAGCGAATGTTTTTCTTTTTGCATAGTACTGGGTTACTGCAAAGGATTTAATATACTTATATATGTTTTTCTGTAAGGAGAGTTTTTTAATAATTTTAACCTTTATTTTCGGTTTGATTTTTTAGTTCTATGTGTTTAATTTTACTATCCGGGGTGGGGATTTTTGCACAACCCATCAGAGTTAGGTAAGTTTTTATACTTTCTTTATTCTATTATTTTATCTTTAATATTTTATCAACTTTGTCTGTGATATTAGTTTTGGGTTTTATTTTGCCAGGGTTTTATTTTATATTTGCATTTGTGAAACGGTTTTCACCGTTTCACAAAACGTTGTGAAAACGGTGACGTACACCATTTTCACAAAAAGGTGTACGTCACAAAACGTAGACGGTTTTCACAAACACTTTAAACATCCAATTCGCTTAAAACGTTCAAAACATACCATCTACCATAACCTTTGTTTTGGATAAAGAAAGCCTAACATTTCCAAGGTGATTTTTGGATTTCATACTGAAATATATGAAATCCATATATGAGGTAGTGTGAGTGTATAACAATGATCGTAATAAGTTTTAATTAATAAAAAAATAATATTTTAATGAAAACAAACATTTTTATAACTATAACTGACTAGCAAAAATCGGTCGACAAATTCATTCAAAAAGAACACAATTAAAAAATGTTCTAATGCTTTCAGTTATTAACTTATATAGATATCTGGTATAAATAAACTGCAGTAAAAGTTAAAAAAAAATGAATTTGTATTATGGCGTGGTGGTATTTTTGGAAAAAAATACACAAATTACTAATGAAAATAATAAGAATATTAAATTCGAAAATCATCGAAACTGATATTCAACATAAAAACTTATATATAACATATCAAAAATATGTTTCGTTACTACAATTTCCTCAACTTAGCTACCAAATATACTTTATAATTTTTACGTATTCATTGAGAATACGTAAAAATTATTCTAATACCGATTGACATACATATATTTCAAGTCAAATTCATACGTTAAGTTACTTATCCTAAGAAAACTGATCCATTCTAATAATATAATAAAAACTTTACCTAATAAGATAATTATTTTCGTTATTATATTTGAATTGTTACCGATCATTCACCACGTAAGTTGTGTCTAAACTAGTCATCACTGGGCAAAATTTCTCTGTATAGTTTGTACCTCTAACGATTCATTAGCGGACACTAAATAATCAGACACATCACTGTGAAAAATCTGGAACAATTACTTTTTTTGTGTCATAGCCTCGTGTATCGACCAACACTCTTTTCCTGTGAACAATACAAATTCAAACAACGATATATGCCGTTATGTTTTTTTCGACTCCAATAGGTAAAATGAATTATGCTTACGTAAATATAACTGTTAGTTAAGAGAAAATATATATCCAAATTTATAGCGTGCTAGAGATATTCCTATTGCGTTAAAAATTATAAAAAGATTTTATTTGCAAATACGTTATTTAACGCCTACAAACAGGTACTTTTAATGGATGTATTAAAAGTATGAATCTACAGAAGTATATTTAACGTATATAAAATTGAAAATTTGCAGTATATGTATACACTATACAGTGAGTAGTATATTAATATATAAATGTTGCAAAATATATGGTAGTGAATTGCTTGAAAATATCTTTTGCAGGATTGTCGGATATAATTATGTTGATTTGTAAAACTAACTGGAAGGATCTCAGTCTGTGTGACTGATAAAATATGAACAATTGCTATTATATTTGAATAATTGTTAACAGCATTCAGGGGCGGTACCTATTTTATCGATCGATATTTACTTTATCCCAGATAAAGATTTATTCACACCTTGTGATTGGTTAAAAAACAACGATTATAATTGATGTGAATTTACCGCCTTGTAATTGGTCAGTTTGTTTTACAGTTGTGATTGGTGCAAATTAGTGACTTTTTGATTGGTCAACCGTTTTTGTATTTGGGAATTGGTTATGAAAATACTGTATTCTGATTGGGCAGTTTCTGAAGTAATCTTTGTGGGCAGAGAAGATTAACTCTAATCTTCGATAAGCGAGGATGAAAGTGTATTGTATTTGACTTTTTATCGGCTTTGGTTGTGGATACGTAGAATCGCGTTTAGGTCATATTTCATTTTTTTTACGCATGTTAAATGACTGTTATAAAGGGTGAAATATTAAAATAGATTTTCACTAAATTTCACTATTATTTAAAAACTAGTGAATCCCGGTATCTTAATCGTTTACATAAGCCTGTGTCATTAAAAATTACATGCAATTACTATTAACTGTGTACGCGTGTAATTTAACGATTACCCATTAAAATATAAATGCATTTGAACAATAATATAATGTAACGAACAGTGAAATGTTACTAATTTGGAAATTTTAAAAGGATTTAATAACTACCGTTGAAATTCTTCAAATTTTAAAATGTTTATCCAATTTATTTCATGATATTTCATTCAGAACACACCATCCACCGTGACCTTTGTTTTGGATAAAGTAAGCCTAACATTTGCAAGGTCATTTGTGGATTTTATTTAGTGTCTCCGAATGGCTTAGACGGCACGTGGCACTTTAAAACCTTGTAGAAACCCTGAGAAGGATTGTTGTTGTCGACTGGCTTCGACGGCTCGTAATTTATAACCTTGTGGTATCCCTGTAAAGGGCCATTTTTTGCGTTAGCTCTGAGAAGAGCTGTTTTGTCCGGAAGCTGGTCCCCGGCGAGGTCGGGGAGTTGCAGCTCGTTCATTGAAATCAGACCCGGCTTCATCTCAGTAGCAGTTGGGTCCCCACTACAGCGTTGCAGTGGTAGCCTCCAGAGCTCCGCAGTGTCAGGTCGGCATCGATCGTCTTTCGCCGGCACGGCCGAGGCGTTTCTCCCCGATCGATCATCTAAACGATGGTAAGCTTGTAACCCTAGTCCGGAGTACTGGATCGTCGTTCATAAACGTGACTTTTTTTCAACGAGACTGGCCAGGTCGACTAGAGGTTGGGAGGTGCTTCAGCAGGAAGAGTCGCTCAGCGATCATGAAGTGATCTATTTTGAACTGGAGGCCTCATGGTCACGAGGGGTTGATGTACAAGTAAGAAGAATGTTGAGTGCATTGGGCATTGAGAGGGTGCAACGTATTGTACAAGAGCGTTTGGGTCACCTCGGTGACATTTCGCCGGAGTTTTTAACGGCAGTGATTTCGGAGGCTTGCCGTACGGCGCTGGAGAAGGCGCGACCAAAGGATAATCGTGTGTATTGGTGGTCGGCTGAGGTAGCGGCGGCTAGAAGGGTCTGTTTTGGTGCATGGAGGCGTCTGCTGCTGCGAGCAAATCGTAGAGATGTGAGGGATGAGATTGATTTGGCACTGGAAGAATTAAGGAGGTGTCGGAAAGCTTTTAAGAAAGAAATTATGAGCAGTAAGAGAGAGAAGTGACGGGAGTTGTGTGATCGCCTCGATAGCGATATATGGGGAGACGCCTTCAAGATTGTTAGTAAAAAGTTCGGGAGGGTGTTACCTGTATTGTCGAAGGGGCTACTGGAGGTACTGTTCCCCAGGAACCCGTGTGAGGTATTGGAGGAGGTTGCTGCGATGGAGATTCCTCCGTTTGATGAGATGGAATTAAGAAGTGCGGTGATGATAATCAGTAGGCGGTAAAGTCTGGGACTAGATGAAATTCCTAATGAGGCGGTGGCAATGTCAATGCCGGAGAAGGTGTTATCTGCGTTTAATAAGGTGCTGGTAGATGGTATGATTTTGAAGGTGTGGAAGGTGGGGTGGTTGATTATGCTCCGGAAGGGTGGTAGGGAGGAGAATGACCCCACCGGGTACAGACCGTTGTGCCTTTTAAGTTGTACGGCAAAGCTGTTTGAACGGATGATGGCAGAACGACTGAGTTTCGAGATTGAAGCCGGTGAGGGACTAAGTGAATACCAATTCGGTTTTCGCAAGAGCCGTACTGCAGTGCAGGCTGTTGAGAGAGTAATGCGGGTGTTTGATGAGGCAGCAAGTGGTACCTGGAGAACCCTGGCTATTCCGGCGGTAGTGTTGCTGGATGTAACGAATGCGTTTAATTCGCTACCGTTCGGGTGGGCATCTTCAGGAACTAAAGAGAAGGAAGATCAGCCCGTATTTGTACAGGCTTGTGAAGGATTTCTTTAATGGCAGGGCAGTGGTAGACAGTGAGGAAGAAGCTCCAATTGAAATTGGAATGGAGGCAGGAGTGCTGCAAGGCTCGGTCATTGGCCCGCTCTTGTGGTGTATCATTTATGATGGGCTGCTGCGGTTTGGTTTTCCAGACGGGGTCTCGCCAACTGGTTTTGCGGATGATATCTCCCTGGTCATTACGGCTAAAACGGAGCAGGTTATGGCCGGAGGAACGAAGCGGTGAAGATGGTTCACGATTGGTTACGGGAGCGACAGCTCTATCTAGCGTTCGAGAAAACGCAGTTGGTATTAATGACTGGAAGACGATGGCTCCGGAGGATTAGTTTGTCAGTAGGAGGCACAGAGATTGTACCTGCGCCCAGGGCTAAATACCTGAGAGTAATGCAAGATGACAAGCGTTCTTTTCTGTCGCATTAGTGGAAGGGGTGAAGAAGGGCGGAAAGACTGTAGGGGCAATTAACAGGTTGTGAGTAGGATGGGCGGGTCTAGCACAGCGAAGAGGAGATTATTAGCATCGGTGGCTAGGTTCGTCGTCTTGTACGCCATTCCCGCCTGGAGGAGAGCGTTAGACAAGAAGATTGTGACAACGAGACTGCTCTGTTTGCAGAGGCTGTTGGCAATTCGTATTGAACTGTTTCGAGGGAAGCAATTTTATTAATAGCGGCCATGCCAACTTTAGATCTGATAGCGGAGGAGGTAGTGGAGAGGTCGGCGGGTGTGCCAAATGGTCAAGCTTAGCGAGGTACGCTGATGAAGTGGCAACACCGTTGGGAAAGGGCGCAGGTAGGAAGCTGGACGAGAAGGCTGATCCCTCAGATCAAACCATGGCTGGGCAAAAGGTATGGCGAGTTAACCTATGAGATGACGCAGTTCTTGTCCGGTCATGGTCGCTTCAACAAGTATCTGTGGGGCAGAAAGAGGAGGAGGTCAAATGTGTGCCTCTATTGTGGAGAGAGTGATACTGGAGCACACGGTGTTCCACTGAGTCAGATGGGTGATGGAAAGGAGCGAGGTGGAGCATGCTCCACCTCGCATGTTATTAACATGCGAGGTGGTATAGTTATTAACATGTTAATAACATGTTATTAACATGTTATTGGTGTGATCACCACAGATAACGTGGTGGAAACGATGTTGTTTAATCGGCGGAATTGGGACGCCATTAGTAATATGGTCATTCGTACAATGAGAGCTAAGGTTAGGGAGGAAGTGGAAGATGAGGAGAACGATAGGGGGGACGTCGAAAACGGAGATTTGAGATTTCTAGATTAGGGGTTAGGTGGATAGCCCCTTTCAGGAGGCGTGGGATGCCGAGGTGTCTCACGGCCGATGAGTGAAAGGGGACTGCAGGGGAGTTTTTAGGGAGTTAAAATGAAAAGACCAGAGTCCCGGGTGGAGGGTCCTCTAGGGGGCCCTGTACTTAGAGGCAAGGCATAAAGGAAGACCAGAGTCCCGGGTAGAGGTCTCTCTAGGGGGACTTCCGCTTAGAGGTAAGGCATTAGAAAAGACCCAGTCCCGGCCGACCGGGTGGTACCCCGTGCTGGGAACGGCATAGCCGGGTCCAGCATGGTCACTCGGGAGGTTAGCGGCAAAGGCACCCTTGGGATTGAGTCGTGCTTTGCCGGTCTAGGTCCGGTCCCAAGGGGAAAGGGATGAAAAAAAAAGAAAAAAGTGCATTGCAACCGACCACGCACAATTGACGAACTAAAACCGCAATATCGGCATACTTACGAGACATTCCAGTACATCAGCTGGTTAAAGTATTTGAAAACAAATTGAGACGTATTCAGTGCTGTATTGATGTTGAAGTAGGTTATATTCAACAGCTTTTATAAATTATTTCAGTCATTGTAATATCAGTTTCTATGAAATAATAAAATAAAAACACAAAGTAGTAATTATGAAAGTTTCATCATTACACTTTCATAATTCCAGTGCACAGAAACGTTCTGTGTAATACTCAAATATAAACTCAAAGATAATATTATGCAACACGAATCTTAGGTTGATGTAACGTATCAATACAATTTACTCTCCAGTGGTATGGTGCATCATGCAGTGTTGTTTTATGAAAACTATTCATTTTTTGACAATTTTTAAATAATATTTCACGATATTCTACCCATTTTCTACCATGTTTAAAGTGCTCAAAAATTTCGTTGATTGATGGTAAACGTGATGAAAGAAATTGCTCAATACTTGACCATTTGTTTGCATAATCATGATTAAAAAGCACATAACGTGGTATTAATAAACATTTCACTGGCGTTTTGGCGATCACAGAATTATTTTTCAACTCCTGACCTGAAAAATATCAAGCAAAAAATATTCAAATTATTTTTACATTTGACAAAAGAAAAACAATATTTAAGAAAATAATTTAATAATATTAATTTTTCACGAGTTACCAAATTTGTACGAGGCCTCGAATTGTCTTGGTGGAATACGATTCCTTTGCGATTTGCCAATTCTTGCCTTGTTTTTTGACTCTTACTTCAATTTCAATAATTGTTGACAGAAAACATCTGAACTGATCGTCCAGTTTCTCGAAAGCTTAAAATACACACACCGTTGGAATCCTACCAACCTGACAACATGATTTTTTTTATGCCTTTCAGCTTTCGTTGTGGCTTGAACTGGTTCATTACGCTTAGACCATGATAGTTTTCGATTAATGTTATTTTAGACAATCAATTTTTCATCACCAGTGACGATTCGTCTCAAAAAAGTATCGACTTCATTGACTTTGAGATGCATATTGCAAATATTGACCAATTGCGTCAATTGATGCGGAACCCAAAAATCGAGCCTCTTAACGAGTGCAAGACATTTGATGTGCTTTGTATTTAGACTACTTTGTCTATATGTTTCATCTCTGCAATCTCTCGCACAGTTATATGACGATCCGATTCGTTTATGGCTTTGATTTGGTATTCATTAACTTCAGTAGGTTGATCAAAACGTTGATCATCTTTGAATGAAAAATCTCAAAAATGGAATTTTTTAAACCAATTTTAAAACGTGCGTTCTGTTAAACAATCAACACTATAAACTTACAACATCTCTTTATGAGGCTCATAAAGAGATGTGTGAAATTTGAAACGAGTATTTTTAACATATTTTACTTTTTACGGAAATGAAAGAGTATAATATATCGAAAATACTCGTTTTTTTAAATCCATGTTAAAACTGACCATAAACTAATAGCTGTAAACAAAATTACGCACAATTTGCTTCTAAAGTATACTAAAAGTGATGCTATCAAATGCCAAAAGTAAAGAATCATAATATTAACAGAAGTCCTTTAAAACAAACATAAAGCTATTTGTGTAAACCGAAATTACTTTCTTGCCAAATGCATGTTAAAACTGATTAGACCAAGACTTTCAGTTTGAAACATTAGTTTACTAACTAAATACTGAACTATGTTCAGTTAATATTTGAAAACTACAGAACTCTACAAAGAACGATGTATATATAGATTATAACCGACTCTCTGATGAGATTACCAGGCATAAATTAAGAGACTTAAACGAAATTTGACTTTGTACTTTACTTTCTTTCGAGTGTAGAATCCAGTTTGTAAGTTCGACTACCAGATCTTTTTAAAAAAGTGTAAAACTAAGCCTACAGGTTCAAAGTAAACAAAGTCTACACAAAAAACCTTTTAGACGGACGTGTTTGGGCTGAGACCCACTTCTGTAATCTACTCTGAAGTATTAAATTTTAATTTCCTTTTAAATATTGAAGAAGCTGTCTTTAAAAGCTTTAGCATTTTAATTTAAATTTGCAACAGAAAATTAATCTTCTGAGATTAGTTGTATGAAATTAGATACATTATTTTATGCGTTGATTATAAGTACTTTATGACTTCCTATATTAAGTTTAGAGTCAATTAACTACGAAAGAATGTATTTTATTGCGGTTTTATTTGTTTTACGTTATTATTATACTATTTTCGTTATACCTTTACTAATGAAGCAGTCAAGGATAAGATCTTATTTTGTTCTCCTATAAATTATATTTTAAGAAAACAATTTTAGTATATCGAAGTTGTTTTTTCTCCTTTGTACAAGGAAGTATGGTAATTGCAAAAAATCTCGGTTTTCAGATTTCAACGGAAATATCCATTTTGACCATCCCTGAATCCATTTTGACTTTTTCGGCGTGACGTCTGTATGTACGTACGTATGTATCTCGCTCAACTCAAAAACGATTTTCCGAAGAAAATTGAAATTTTGGATTTACGACTGTTGTAACATCTAGTTGTGCATGTCTCCTTTTGATTGCAATCAACTGGACCAAAAGTGTCCAAAAAAGACCAAAAGTGTCCAATAAACCCCAAAATCAAAAACAAAATTGGATTTTTAACTTTTCCTTAACTACAGAAATAAGCCCTCATTGAGAGCTTTTCAACGATATATCTTAAGTGGTACTTATTTTCATTGGTTCCAGAGTTATAACCAAATAAAAGTATAATTAATGAAATATTTGGATCTTACGGGAAGGCACATCGGTTCGAATCAGACTTCATCTCCTTTTCTTTTTTTTATCTTTTTTTTTTTAATTTATTCTTTTTTTTCAATTTAAATATATTGATTTATTAGTAATTATTAATCAGCGATTGTAAAAACGTTTTATAGTAAATAGTTCAATAATAACAATAGAAAAAAATAAGAAAAAAATCAGAAGAGAAATAAAATGTTATATACTTTTAAAAATGCGTATATGTAATTTAATAGGCATTATTACGTATGTATATATATGTAATAGATTTGGTGAAACATCTGATTATTTAATATTAATTGAAAATAATAATTTAGAATCGTATTATTTTTGGATTTTCTAGTATAATTTCTCTCTAATTTTATTTAATTATTCTGGAATTTCTATTTAATTTTATCTACATTAAAGTTAACTATAGAATGACTGAAAAAATAGACCCTCAAAAGAACTACATGTACGCTGAGGCATAATGGCCAATCTTTGATAACTTACAAAAAATTCATATCTTTTGGTTCATTACTCCTCTGATATTGTCGGACAATGTTCTCCCTAAGTCGGAGTTGATCATCATTTCGTTTATTTTTTTTTTTTTTGTTGCCGATCATTTACTCGATCTTTGGTTTCATATAATTCTTCTGATCTTTATTTGTGTACAGTTCTCTAGTTTTCAAATTTTCTGTTTCTTTAGATTCTTCATCCTCTCTTAATCGTTTTATTCTTTCCTTGATCTTACATTTTCAACATTTTCTTCCTTTTTTCATATTTTTATTCTCTTTTTTTTTAACTTTTGTTTAAATTTAAATGTATTGATTTATTAATAATTATTAACCTCTGATTGTAAAAAATATTTTACAATAAATAATAATTCAATAATAACAATAAAATATGAAAAAAATCAGAAGTTATTAGTGAAATTACATTTTATGTACTTTTAAAAAGATATATATATGTATTTAAATAGGTGTACAAGGAAGTCATATGATATCTATATCAGATCTTTTAAAGATATATTTCTGTAATGAAATATAACTGCGTAGGATAATAAATAATTGGGAAAAAAGACTACCGTTGACTTTTTGTTGTTAGGATCAAGTTAAGTTGAGTAAATATCAACTTTTTGATTAAATGAATAACTCAATTACTCACCGTATTTGATTTATTGTAATAAGTAAACCAATTACAGTGATGTAATTGAGCTATTAATCTTTAAAGTAGTCGGCAGAAATATAATATGACTAGTATAGCTTTCAAATTTTGGATAGATTACACCGTTAATAATTCTTTGTTATTTTTCTATCTCATTATTTTATAAATAACTAAAATATGCATCAATTAAGTTAATAAAGAAAACTCGTTGCGCCTCTCATCAAATAATAGAATTAATTTCTCAAATTTTGATTTGTAACATGCTAATATACATAATTTGTTTACCATTATTATTGGAGCTTGGTTAGGAACTGGTGTCTTATTCCCCACATAGCCCTGGTTTGCCACCAGGGCAATTTATTTCGAAGTTTTGAAAACTCTTTGAATGGCAAACATTTACTAATGATGATAACCTGAAGTCATATTTCAGTTTTCTGCTGACAAGGACCAGAAAATGGAATTTTTCTTATATAGGATTTTTCCTTATATAGGACCAGTTTTATGAGCGCGGAATCATAATGTTGCCAGAAAGATGGCAACAGGTAATCTGACAAAATGAAAAATATATAATTGATTAAAGTTCATTCTTTGTTTTAAAAACAATTGAGTTTTATTTCACACTACAAAACCAAAATTACACTCTTGCCATCAAATAAAATAACAGAAAAATCTTTTCCAAATTTGTTAATATTAATTCTGTAAATATTTATTACATATCAGGTTTCCCAGTTTCATTACAAATCTGTTGTTTAACCATTGTACTGGCCAAGGCTACACTAGTAACCATATACCCAAAAATGGAGGATTAGCACTTTTTTGCCAGAATATAATTCTCTTATTACCTTATTTAAGAACCTTAATTCTAAGTATCGCTCATACAGCATAGTTTTACGTCATTAAGAGATGAAAGTCCTGAAGGAATTATATAGTAATTTCAGACTTGAAGTTAATCAAACTAGTCTAAGATGAAAGTATTAAATAGTGCCTGACTATAGGAAATAATTTATGCGTTCATTAACATATCTCATCTCCAAATTGTCAACGCACCTAAATTTTGTAAATATCTTATTACAAAATACTGTAGTATATTTCCGCTGAGGTAAGTTATACGTGATTCATCAAACTTTTAAAGTACCGTTTCCATTTATACAGGGTCATTCACGGGAACCGGATGTTTTTGAAGTGGGTTGTACTCGGGCGTTCGTGGTGGGAGGGGCACGTGGCTGATGTCTGACATTTTCTTTGGTCATAGCATTTACATTTTAGTCGTTGAGATGGAGCCGTGGACGCTATACCAACGCCTCTTCGAGTATGACAGTTTTGTGCGAAATGACGAATCCGTAACTGCTGTTCAGCGAGATTTCCGCCGTCAGTTTAATATTCATCGTAATGCAAGTGTCCCTTCTATTAACACAATATTGCGATGGGTAAACAACCTTTGAACAAGCGGTTCAATATTGAAGAAAAAACCACCGGGTCCCCGACGAACTGCTAGCGCTCCGGAGAACATCGAACGAGTAAGGGAAGCCATTGTCAGAAGCCCACGCCGCTCTATTCAGAGGCATTCAGCAGCGCTTCAAATGAGCACAAGTACGGTAAGACGAATTCTGCATACAGACCTGCATTTCCATCCTTACAAGACCGCCGTCGTGCAGCAGTTAAACGAGCAAGATTTCACGCAGCGATTACAATTTTGTCAAAAATGCTTACCATTTTTGAAGAAAATGAAAATTTGTTATTGTTAATGAGTGACGAAGCCCATTTTCATCTGAATGGCTTCGTCAACAAACAGAATTGGCGCTATTGGGCAGAAAGAAACCCACATCAGCTTCACGAGAGACCACTTCATAGCCCAAAGGTGACTGTCTGTTGTGCAATAGGAAAGGTCGGTGTTATTGGACCATATTTTTTGAAGAAAATGACGCTGCCGTAACTGTAACAGCTGATCGTTACGTTGCGATGTTGAATACGTTTTTCATCCCTGAGTTACGAAACCGGGGAATCGATTTTCAAAATGTGTTATTCCAGCAGGATGGAGCTACAGCGCACACAGCGAGGGCAACGATGGCTGTTTTCCGTAACTTGTTTCCGGGACGGATCGTTTCCAGATTCGGCGACATTCCTAGGCCCCCTCGGTCCCCCGACTTGAGTAGTTGTGATTTTTTTCTGTGGGGGTTTCTGAAATCGCGTGTGTATGGCAATAAACCGCGTACATTGGAGGACCTAAAGATCGCAATTCGTCATCACGTCACCCAGATTGATGTAGACATGCTGCAAAGAATTGAGGCCAGTTACCGTGAAAGGCTACAACAATGTATTGCCCAAAATGGACATCACTTGCCGGACATAATTTTTCGTTCATGAAGTAACAAATGCTTTGATTTAACAAGTGTTTCAGTACCAATAAAACTTTTTTAAAGTAAATATTCAATTTTTTATGATTATTTTAAAAACATCCGGTTCCCGTGAATGACCCTTACATGTGTTATCTGTAAGTAAGTTACACGATATCTTGTATCAAGTTATTGCAGTTCATCAGTTACTTCAACTATTACAATGAAAGTTTTTAAAATTGAAAACGTTTTCATTACATAATCAAATTTTGTTTTTAAAATAGGATCGTTCAGTAACTATTACGTTTTGAACAAATTAAGATGATCTTGCCGAAGCTCAGAACAGGTTGTTTTTCAAACCATTACTATCGTCTTTGCTACAGTGCTAAAATGAAGAGAAAAACCTAATAGCGTTTCAAGAGCATAGTATATTAAAATCACTATAAGTCTGTCAAATTCTTTCTCTATATTGCTTGCTGATTAATCCATCCCCCCTACTGTCCCGGTTTTTATAAATTATTATTTTTATTTAGAATATACAGTTTTATGCAGTTACGTACTATTTTGTTATCACATCCTAAATTAGGTTTACTAGGAAAAGTCATGTATGTAGCGGTTTTCTGTTGCCTTCTTCTCTGAGCTGCTGGAAATCGACATGTTAAGCTTATCGAAATTTCGTTAATATTCTCTATAACAAGTTACACTAATCTGTTCATCATAGAAATTGATTGAATAAAATTAATGCCATTACTTTCGTAGAAAGTAATCAGCACCTAATAGTAATTAATCAGCACTAATTAAGAAAGCTTGTTCCTCAATTGCTTTGCAAGCGTCAATCATATAAAAGATAGAGGTAGAAAATGTAAAGCAACAAAATAATTCACTCTTTCCTATAGGAAAAATGTATCGTACTTATTCTAAAATACACTTCCAATTAACAAAAAAAAGCTACTAGAAACTAATTAAATACATTTATATCTAATTAAAATAACAATAATAAAACGTTATGCAACAGAAAAATTAAGAAAAAGAATAAATTACCTATCCCAAAACATTCTCCTTTTGTCATTATACAAACTTGCATAAAAACATCTTCAATGTTTTTTTTATTTATCCTTTTGTTATCATTTTCAGGCTTGCTTTCATCAGAAGAGATTGGATTGTGAAGTTTGTATCTATTCTTCCCAAAAATTGTTTTCATTTCCACTCGTAATCGTTGTAATACGTATGCCGTTCCCTCCATAAGGAAGTAAACGTAATTACTTTTTTCCCTATGGTAACCTAAAAAACATTTCAATGGATTTAAAAAGCTTATTTAATATATATATGTGTGTGTGTGTGTGTGTGTGTGTGTGTGTGTGTGTGTCTTAGACTTTAAGTTCAAGCTATTTACATCTGTATGCATTTGACATTAAATTTATCTTTTCTGTTTTACTTCTCCTGGTTCACTGTATTTTATTCTCTATTATTAAAAAAGAAATTAGATCATAAAAATCTTTATTCATCTATGAAACCTTTAATTTAAAAACTAAATTGCATTTTGCTTTCCCCAGTTTATGCATTTTGTTTTAAAAATATGATAGAGATTAAAATTTTTCATCTTGTTCAAGTAAATTTTTCTAAGAATTTAATAATCCTTTATACACCAATTGTGTAATATTTTTGGTAAATAATACTAGGAAGTAAACATTTAAAAATAAAACCTTAACAGCCGCACAATAAATATAACAGAAACGTACGTGTAATATGACACTTCCCTTTACTGACTAAAAGGATTAAAAAACGTACTTGCCTAACACTTATAAAATTAGTAGTTATTTACATACTTTAAATAATAATGTTAACGTTCGATATATTTAAAAATAAGTTATCGATAGTGAAATAAATTTAATATCTAATTGTTAAGTTAAAATTAAACTAATTAACCAAACGTTAATGCCGACATCCGTAGCGCGAGTGGTAGCTACCCGGCCTTTCATCCGGAGGTCCCGAGTTCAAATCCCGGTCAGACATGGCATTTTCCCACACGGTAAAAATCGTTTATCTCATCCTCTGAAGCAATATCTAACGGTGATCCCGGAGGTTAAACAAGAAACAAAACCCCAAACTTTAAGGCAAATTAATAATAATTATCGGTATTATCGTCTTTGAGTAAATACGATAATATCGTAAAATGGCATCTATATAAAGCAATCAACTTTGACAGATCTTATCATTTCAGGTTTGGAATTCATGAGAGTAAGTCACATGAACGTACATCTGCATGTTTTTATTCTCTGATAACCAGTGCTAGAACAAACGATTTACGACTAGTCACTTCGTGAGCTTTATAAGCAGTCAACTTTAACAGATTTTATCGTTCCTTGATTGAATTCATTACAAGAGCGTTCATCTGCATTTTTTATCTTCTGATAACCAGTGGTAGACTAAATCATTTACGATTATTCATATCGCAAGCTAAATAAGCTATCAACTTTGTCATTCCTGGTTTGGATTTCGTCACACGAGTGTTCGTCTGGATTTTTAAGTATGACAGGGAAAAATCGCTACAAAAAATAAGACTCGACGTGGTCGATCAAGTTGGACGATTCGCGCCGATCGAAAAGGCGTTTAACTGTAACCTAAACACATTTTACTACAAGAACGATAACGAAGCAAACAAAGACATCGTCCTCTCCATAATCGATTAAGGAGACCATTTCTGGAATCGATTTGCTGTCGGAAAGCAACTGATAGCTACAGATCGATAAAACTCAACATACTGATTGAGCTTTCGTGCGAAAAATCCTGATATATAAGTATAGAAACGTATGTTTCAAAACCAAAAACTTTGAGATCATTAATGCTTTTTATATCGATGCTTGATAGAAGCCGCGTTCGAATCGTTACTTCACGAAGATTCCAATTTCGAAAGGAAGCAGAGCGGCTGGACGCTTTTAAACATAGACGGGGTCTTGGTTCGCATAAACTTTTATCGACTCCTTTAAAAAACCATGTTACATTCCGCTTTCCAAATTCGTTCCAGCCAAACACACCATTGTCAGTGAGACAAAAAACGACGATTATTGTTTCATAGGAGCGATCCTATGCGAATATGTGCAAGGTCCTCCTCGGGCGAGTGTATAGATGGGCGACACAGTCCTGTGCTAAACAAATACAGGTTCGCTTCCCTAAATTTTCCGACGCTACTGAGCGACTCTACAAGTTTGAAAAAATCAACGACAACGTTACCGTGAACGTTTCATCGATAGACGAGAACATCAACATCGTTCCGATCAAGGCCTGATCTACGGAAAAACACGACCATTTAGATTATGGATATATGGACTATTTCCTTAGTCGGATGTGCATCCGACTAAGTAAGTACTTAGTCAGATAGTGCATCCGACTAAGTAAGTAGTCGGATGCACTAAGGCTACAAACCGATAGGTGTAGCCTTTCCGTGCTCAAATTGAACAAGATTCTTATGTACGATTTCCGCTACAACGTGATGAAAAGAAAGTACCGGTTGAAAATCTCCCTGCGGTACATGGACACGGAGAGCTTTTTCTACGAAGTGGAAACGCATGACTTCTACCTAAATCTCAATACAAAATGTTCACGGACTACTTCGACATGTCTGACTACTCCCAATTACCCATTCCTGCCTCTGGCTAAAAACAAGAAATTGTTGAGGACTTTAAAAGGGTTTGCTCTACAGTAACGCTGTGTTATATAAGAAAGACAAAAGGACATGAAGACGTTGAGATCCAAAAGGCAGTAAATCGAAACTATCCAAGTGAACAAATTGGCGCTATGTAATTTCAACGAAAAATGCGTAGCAACTGACAGAATAAATTCCCTGCCGTGTGGTTATATTGGTACCCCCGCTGGAATTACATTTTAAATAAATTTATTTAATTTAACGTATAATTTTAAATTTAACAATAAACACAAACGTACAAACTTATTTATCATATTTATTTAGATGTGACCCGTGTGAAGCATGAATATTCTACAAAATAACTTGATCAGATTTCGATTGTACTACAATGTCGTTTCAGTCTTTTAAAATGCACGCTCGCTTATCGAGATATAATTAAATTTTCCGAATAACTGTGGTTCGAAAGTGTACCTGATTTCTGCAAAACTTAACCCTCAACCTACTTACACATACCCCGTTTGTATCGTTAAAATCAGACGAACGATTACGGAGATATTATAAGAGCACCTTATTGAACCCCCTCCCGAAATAAGCTCCCTAGGAGTATTCCAATGTTACCACTTGATGGTGGGTAAGGAGATCGGACAGGGTGTATTGTCGTAGGAATTGAACAATTTTTTTAAAACGCTAGAGCAAACCGTTTTTAAGACATTTGGAATTTTTGAAAAAATTAACCGATTGAACTCCCAGTGCATGGGCCCCGCGATCACCTCCCAGTGCAACGATCAGGATCGTCTTAGAGGTACAACTATATTTTATTTACACACGCACACCCAAATTAAATATATTTATTTTATTTAACGATTTTTTCCACAACTTACATAGATCAACTTTCGCTTAGACGCCGCACAACACCCATCAGTCACCGAGATATAGGTTAGCTTAATTTCAAAAGCCGCATGGTCATGTCTGAATGAATGGATGATCGTTAGTCTAGCCTCGCACGGGATTTGCTTGGCTGGATGGAAGAATTATCATTGCTCTAGTCTCACACGAGGTACTCGCTTTGCCTCACCTCGCATGAGAAGCTCTCCCCGTGGCGTCGGATGACCTTGAATTTATCCTTAAACGAACTTATACAGTACCGGAGGGTAATGTTCGTACGTACGTATGTACGCTTGTTGTCGTGTTTTGAAGCTTAACAGCTTTTAATTGGATAAACCGACTTTGATGAAATTTAGCAAAGAGATTCGTGTGTATGATACAATTTGCTGCTAAACGTTTGCGGTCAATATCTCCAAGAGGTCGAGTAGTAGAGAATATTTAGGGTCAATATTCTCAAAATTTTGCTATTACTACCTCGCTTTATATTAAGGTCAGAACATGCGTGCATGCTTATCTTAACATTTAAAAAAAAAATTGCTTCCAAATTCTCTTCTTCCCAAAACGTCGAGAAAGTTTTTTTTATTTATTGCATATTTTTAAGCGAGTTTTTCATGTCTTTCCGAGCATAGTAGTAATGTAAATAGCCCAAAAATATATAGGTACACTGTTGGGAAGTGGGAAAGCCGATCAACGTTTAAAAATATCGATTTTTTTTTTTAATTTTTAAAAATTATTTGTAGTTTATTTAAACTTTTAATAATAATATTACAATAAAATTTCATGGTAATTCATCCGCCACCTCAAAAAAAAAAAGAAATTTTAGGAAACTTTTTATTGGGTGTACATTTTTCAGTGGAATCTTTTTTAGTTTCTTCCATTTAACATATATGATAGTAGCCAAATCAAAAAACAAAATTCTTGGAAGGCAATTTTGGGGGTGAAGGATCAGAAGAAAGTAAAAAGATATTGATCTTTATTTGTTGAATTTTTTTAACTTTTTATTTTTCACTATATAAGAATAAATAACTAATACGAGGACAGGACAGTATAACAACTTTGTGTCAGCTTTTTTTATGTTTAATTTGAAAACAATACTTCTTATAAAAATCTACATTATAATCCTCGCTAGGAAATATTTTTAAGTAAGGCTTTGTTTTTGGGATTCGGTGTTCCTTATTAAATAGTTTATTATTCTTTCAATTGACTGCTACGTGCCTGAGTCAAAACTCAGACAATAAATTAAGAATTTAATAAATTAGGTATAGCAAGTAACGTTTTAAATTTAGTTGTACTGTATTTACTTTTATGCGCACCTTTAATAAAAAAAAATATTTATAAAAATATATTTTTTTAAATAAATATTTAAAAAAAGGAATATTTATTTATATATATTCCTTGCTTGATTTATTTCTCTTTTCCTTTTTTGCTTGTTCTTGCTATTATCTTAAAAATAGCTAGTAAAAACGTAGTATTAAATAAACCTACAAGATTGATCTATATATGTAACAGCTAAGTTCCGTAGAAGATTACATACAATTTACATGGTGCTCCTATTTCATATAGATGTATACATACATCTATAATACCTACCTTATGCTACGCATAAGGTCTTGTCTTACTTAAATCTATTTATTTACGTTTAGGTAATGTGATAAATAAGAAAAGACTTACTTTTTTGATGGGCCATCTCTATTAAAGTGAATGCAATTTTGTGGTTTAATGGAGTGATCGCAACTCTCACGATTATAACTTTCGCTATTTTAATTTTCTCTTTTTAGAATTCTACAGTTAACAGATTTTTTGATTTCAGTTTTGGGTAGAGGTTTGGATCAGACATTTTTTTAAATAAATTTTTGCGGAGGCAAAATTAAATATTTATGTCTGGTAAGGATGTAGGGTAAGCTATTTAATGATTACTATACACACAACACACACATATGTGTGTGTGTGTGTGTGTGTGTGTGTGTGTGTGTGTGTGTGTGTGTGTGTGTGTGTATGTGTTCTACGCATAAGTTTATTTCTATATGGGTTGAATATTGGACGAATAAATACATAGACTATTCAATAGCATTGAATGACAGTTAGTAGTAAGTAAACTAGGATAGTACGGGATTGTGGTCAAATGAAGGGGCTTATTTAGTTGCTCCAAAGGGACTTAGACTGTTGATCTGTTATCAGCCTCAACACCTGCATATATAACTAAACAATGTATAGTACAGCTAATGTATTAATATTAGTATGCATGAATCACTTGTTTTCACACTTGCTTTCTGTAAAATCATGCTGAAATACTAATTTTCTCATTTTCTCTCACTTTCTCTATTCAATTCTTCCTCTCAGTTCAAAAAATATTCCATAATGTCATTTTTTTCTGTTAGTTTATCTCAATAAAAATATAGAAGTTTCATAAATAAATTAATGCTAATTCAGATGTGAAGAAAAAATATATTGTTATTTGAAAGAAAAGTGATCCCGAACTTTTTCTGAAGTAAAGTTGTATAAAAGTAATAGAGATATGAAACAAAAACTATTTCTATCACATTTGGTTACATTTAACCGTTAATCTAATACCAAATATCAGTTTTATAAAAATAATTTAATATTAATTATTTTTCAATTACAGTAAGAATTTGTTTATAATATACCAAGTCACGTCTTAAAATAAATACATAATACGTATTTTAAAAGAAGAACTTTTGAGCTGAAAAGTTTCTGAGTAAAAGTTATAAAGAGTCTTGTGCCTGTAGCATATGATAAGGCAGTATAATCTCAATAGAAAATAAAATTGAAGTCTTTTGATGAAATATTAAGCTTGTTAGTTTCGAAGGCATTACAAAAGAAATTCAGATTACACAACGGACAGATAATACCTAGTAAATGAAATAATATGATTGTTAATACATATGATTTTAACCGGTTATTACTAGATTAATCTGCAAATGATTCAAAACAGTTAAAAATTATAAAAATAATGAGTAAATATAAAAAAGTTAGTAGCGAAAGTATTAAAGTAGTACAATTTTTTTTATATTGATGAAAATTTCACGTTCTTTCAGAAGAATTTATTTATTAAAAAAAAAATTTTTTTTTACTTTAAAAAAACATTAAAACTACTATTTTACAAATATTATTTATTTATACAACAACAATAACAGGCTTAACGCCCACTTGCAGTTGTTGATGGATGATAATTAATTTTGTAGCATGTGAAAAATGGTATGCCTAACCGGGATTCGAACCTCCAGGAATTCTGGATGAAAGGCCGAGATGATACCACTCCGCCACGGAGATCGGCAATATAATAATAATATAAAATTAAAAAAACTGAAATTACAGAAAATCTTTTCGTAGATATACAGCTCTTTGAAGATGTTGATTACGGTTAGTTATGTCACCATCTTAAAGTGGTTAAGAAAAACACTTTTATAATACAGTTAATGGTACATCTTTGGTCATTTAATTTTTTTTTATCTCAGATTTATTATTTTTATAAATATCTTATTGTTCTAACACGCTGAATTCATGACTTTAATACGCACTGTAAATTTTACATATTCTGTTAATAAGTGTGAGCTATCTCTTTTAAGTGATAAGCAAAGGATGATTCTGTTAGATGAAATGCTGATAATTGTTCTTATATCTGTGGATAAATGTGCTTATTGTAATATTTAGTACAAGTACAGTCATAACAGTTTGCTTTCTTATATTAAAAATATATGAGGTTGATTCTCGTATGTTTTCGATTATTTTGCGTGGGTAATTTTACTATTTTATTTCTTGGTCTTAATGGGTTTTTTATGATGCATCCAGGAGTTTTTATATTTATTTGCTTTGTGTTCTTGTTTGTTATAAAAATTGAAATTGGAAACCAAATATGATTATTTAGACAGTCTTTCTTTTTTTATGGGACTATTTATTGTCTTGTTTTTGTTAATTATTTGTTTAATTTGGAAAGTTTATATTGCAGATAAAAAATTGTATTTTTCTATTAATAAGGAATGCGATGGGATTTGATTTAACGTCGCTACTCAGAAACAATTTTACATATAAAAAATGAAAGACCTCTGCAAGTAATTTTTGTGAAAATGTTATCAGTGCTTTGTCTCACTATCTTCTAAAGAATTTCTTATTAAAAATAATTTATTTCATAGAGAATTAAAATCAATATAACCCGATAATGCCAGCTAGTTCAAAAATATATTTTAATAACTTACGAATGTAAAACAAAAAAAGAAAAAAATCGAAAATAGTTGTATAAATGTTAAAAATGTAATTTATCTCTATACTTATTTACCATAAATTATTTCGTCTGGTTTGTATTCCTTTATAGTTGATATCGCTACAGCTTCTTTATACGCATCTTCTGACCAAGTTACGAAATACGGAAATTGAAACATAGCATCTTTAATCAATTCTCTTTGTTTTCTTAGCGTTTCCTTCATTAATTGTCCGATTGTCAACGGTTGCGGTCTATCTTTTTTCTGATCGAATAATATTTTATCAGCTGCTTTCCTAAATGATATCTTGGCCATTTTTATTTAAAAAAATATATACATACAAAACAATAAAACAACTCTTTTACACACTGTGTAATACACTATACTCTTATACTATTTACTGACTGACAGTTACAGTTCGTCGGTAGGTATTGTTTGATCGATATAGACCGATCCGTGTTACTGTGTCATGTGAAAATAAAATTTATTCACTGGTACTGACATCAGTTACCACAAAATTAATGTAAAGTTTACTTGGAATAAAAAAAGCATTATTTAAATTATGAAACTGCTTAATGTAACAGAGAATTATATTAATCATTAATAATATAAACATAATATAAGTGGGAAATATATAATGCACACAATTGACTTCTTATAAAAATAAATAGGGAATAAAACATTTTGAAACAGCTGTATATAACGTTCTTACTTCTCCCATTAAAAATATGTTTGTAAGTGGCTGAATATTTACCAGAATTTTTCACAGAAAATTTGCAGAAAAATCAAATAAAACAAATTTTTTAAACATAAAACTGATTTCCAAAAATTATAAGATGTTCACTTTTTCAATTATTTTGTAAATGTTTACTTTCTCAAAGCAGTGCAAGATTAAAAACAACTACCAACACTTTACTAATCCTTAATTTTATGTCTATTTCAAAAACCTGGAAATTTAGAGAACAGTTAAAAAAAGATTATTTTTTTAATTTTTAATTAATTTTAATCCGGTTTTATTATTTTTTAATTTAATTTTATTTAATTTTTTTTTTAAATATGGACAGAGTTAAAAAACGCTACCGTTTAAAGAAATTAAAAGACTAAAAGCCTGTGCCTTGATTAAAGTAACTAAAACAATTCTGAAAAATGTCATTAAAAGATCTTTCTGAGCGTGAATAAGACTGGAATACAGTAAAATCTATATATATAAAAATGTTAAGTTGTTTGTGTACGGCTTCAAAAACTCTAAATGTTCTGCACCGAATGAGTTCAAATTTTAGCACGATATATAACCCGCATCAAAGATTGTTTTCATCTATTTTTAATAAATGTATCTATCTATTTTTAATTTGGAAATGTAAACAAAGGAAAACCAATCAGATCAATGCAAGATGGCCGCTGTCAAACACAACGACCAATCACAAAGAGCCCGTATGGCCGTTGCCAATGTAAACAAAATCACAACTGATTAAGCAACAAATTTCTTTGAATTATATTTAACAGCTAAAACATCTGTATTTTATTAAAAAAAAAAACACCAAAACAAAAAGAAAAGCCACCAAAAGGACAACCGCAGTTGGTGATGATATGAATGATTTATAGTGTATGAAAATGCCATGCCTGACCGGGATTCCAACTCGGAACCACCGGATTAAAGTCCGAGACGTTACCACTCGCGCCACGGAGGCCGGCAAATATATTCGTTAGGAGCCGAATAAAAACACGACTTACCAATATGGCGTCGTGTGTCAAACCAATTTTATACGGACTATAATTACTCTTAATACGCGAAACCCTTTGCAATGTTTGAACATTAACTTAAACCTCTTCAAAAATTATTCCTTTTGAACTAAGCCACATTTTGATATCATTGTTTTTCTATAACACGGCTGGAATTCTTTTCGTTTAATGATAGGAAGCGTTGTCGAAGACAATAACCGAATTCTCTTCCAAAGGACATAATACACCGCTAAACTATTTCTAATTAATTCAAATTCGTGTAATTTTTTTACGAATCGCGTTTTTATCAAAATCTCACCTTTTTCTCAATTGACCTGCGGGGTTTTGTTTTCTTTGGAGACCGTTATTCATTAGTAGATTCATACTCGAGAATCACGTTGTACACTGAAGCAGCACAACTTCTATTTACGTTAGCAGTTTATTAACATCTGAAATCAACGCCGTTTGATTATTCTGTAATTTGTAAGCATTACTCTGTTTATGTAAGCATTTAAAATGATGTGTTTTTTCGCACGACTTAAGGGATTTTTTTCGCAGCCCACAAATCTTTATATTATATATAAAAATGTTAAGTTCGTTTGTGTACGCTTCAAAAACTCAAAATGTTCTGCACCGATTGAGCTTAAATTTTAGCACGATATATAACCCGCATCAAAGATTGTTTTTATCTATTTTTCGCATCAGTCACATACCCGCGACCGCGAGAAAACAGTTTTTAAAGGTCAGCTGTGTACCAGTGACCGCGCCATCTGCCGGAAGCGAGGGGAACACTCGCCATACTAGCTAACGACAACCGCAGTCGCATGTGAAACAATACCTGTTCCCAATTACATTGTTTATTAACAAAAAAAAAAACGTATCCTCTTGCATCTGATTCAGATTATTATACAATCTGAATTAAATATTCACTTTAATCGAGGAACTTTTGTGTGATCGTGTCGTGATTGAGCTGCGCCTTTCACCAAGCTCTGAATTTATTAGAAAACGACCAACAGTGGGATGTATGTATTAATGACGCGTGCAACACTGCACATCCAAACCAAATTCGCGCATTATTCGCAATTATATTGACCACTTGTTCCCTTCAACTCCCACAGAGTTATGGGAAAGATATCGATCGCGTATGGCTGAGGATGTTTTGCATAGAGTACGCCTAGAAAATACCAATATGACCATGGAATTTACAGGCATTTACAACGAAGCATTGATAAATATTGAAGACAAGTGCTTAGCTATTGGAAATAAAGTTCTTAGTCAATTGGGAATGCTAGCACCCACCCGAGCTGCGATTGCTTCATTTGATGTGGATTTACGCCGTGAACAGAGTTACAACATTGGTGATCTTCAGTCATATGTCCAATCAAACATTCCCAAATTAACGCGTGAACAGAAAGGCATTTATGATCGCATAATGCAAATGATAAATGACGGAGTTGGGGATCTTCTTCTTGGATGCGCCAGGAGGAACTGGGAAAACATTCCTCATTAGATTGATTCTAGCAACGGTTCGATAAAAAAAATGACAATTATCCTGTTGTGGAATATTAATCAGCCAAAACTCTGCAACGGCACGCGACTTGTAGTTAAGAAATTGATGAATAACGTAGTGGAAACAACGATTTTAACGGGGCCTTTCAAAGGTGAAGATGTCCTCATTCCTCGAATACCCATAATCCCGACCGATACACCATTTTAATTTATAAGATTGCAATTCCCAATTCGATTGGCATTTGCAATCACAATCAATAAAGCTCAAGGTCAATCTTTAGAATTGTGTGGTTTAGATTTAGATGCGGATTGCTTCTCACATGGGCAATTGTATGTTGCGTGTTCCCGAGTCGGCAAACCAGATAGCCTTTATATCTACGCAGACTGTGGAAAAACCAAAAAATATTGTATATCCACAAGTATTGCAAAATTAAACTTCTATGAAACGTATGCTTTGTTTTGCTTCTCATTTCTCATCCATGCAACCACAATGTGCCACAGCGAAGCGTGGCGGGTAGAGCTGGTATATTATATAACTTTAAGTTTTCAAAATAATTTTCTTGAATTTCTAAGCGGAAATACTTTAAATATCGTAATTATATTTAATGCAATAATATTTATTTAATGATATATCGAGGGCAATCATTTATATGTCTTTACTAAAAAAACTCTGTCCAACTCCAGAGAAAGACAGGTAACACTCACAGGTCAATGGACTCTTACCTTGATCAAATACAGGAAATCAGGGATCATTACCCAGATGAGAACAGTATATTACTGACTAACCTTTTCTTTTGACCAGCTAAAATGTGTGTTGCAACATATACGCTTAAACATATTATGCCGACCTTCTTGGTAGAGTGGTAAGCACCCTGCCTTTTATTTGGTTAAAATTTCTGTCAAATTTGGTGTTTTTTTTTGCTAAAAATTGTCCGCATTATAATTATAACCACATTTTTCAAGTTTATGTAATGAAACAGTTACGTAATGAGGAGGTTATTCATGTAGGAGAAACCCTCGAACTTTGTGGCATATGGAAGAATCCGAGTAAATTGTATTACATTCAGCCACCTCCCTTCCCACAAGTAAAGGATCTAGCATCAAACATAAGCCACATCAAAAATAAAATTAATCGAAATCGAAACTTTTTTAATTTAATTCTTAAACCGATCAAAAACATTTTTCTAGCATCAAAATTTTTGAACTTTTTAATTTTTGCTAAAGAAGTGAAAAATTTAAAGATAAAAAGAATTTCATTAAAACGGTTTCCTATTCTCATTGTCTCATCAACTCTTTGCTTCTGCAGATGTTTGACAAAGATTGAATAGCACTTACAGATTACTTTAATTTGAAAAATTTGTTGAAATAGAAGTCGAATTAGAAAATATTACAAAAAGTATAAAAATTAAAAAAATAGATCATATTCGGATGAATTAATAACCTTACATAGTACGTTTTCAGTCAAATTTATTTCCTGTAATCTTATTGGTATAAGAATCATTCGGGAAATGAAACTGATCATTATCTATCAAATTATGCAACAAAGAAGAGATAAACTGACCTGTTTTGAATAAAGATATTTAATAAATTTTGGTGAGGTACACTTCTTGAATGCTTCCTAGTCTTTATAAATTTAATGTCTTATGTAAAATTCAAACCCTGCTTGTATGCATAATAATTTAATACAGGTAAGTCCTTTTTTCGAAAATTATTTTGATTCTTTCATACAAAAATTTAAAAAAATTCATAATATGAGGTATCTTGCGCTAAAAATATCGTATTTTCATGACTTATATACTTAAAACATAATCCAAATGTGTATTTTTCACTGCCCTTTTAAAATAAATATCACACTATAAAAACGATTTGAATAATCAAACATCGAAAAGAAAAAGTTTAAATGACTTTTTATAGTCGAGAAAATTACAGTTTAGCATTAGTTTTAATAATATTTATTGTGAAACTTAACACCGAAAGGATTGCGTGACACAAAACAGCAGTAGAAATTCAAACAGCTGTTGACTTAATTGCTACAATTGCTTTCACAAGTTTACAGTTTTGAATCAGGTGCTTTGTTAAGTATAAGGTTACATTAGTTTGAAATCAAAACTGAAATCCCTCGTATATTTCATTTGTGACACAAGCTATAGTACTAACACCCCGATCACCCCTCTTTCGTTTTGTACAATGTAATATGATGAATGGGAACATATAAATTACCCTCTCCGGTTCTGTGTTCTTCTTCCTACATATAATTGCACACTTTAAACCAGCCGGTAAAGGGTTCCAAATGATTTACTACATCTCTTAAATGGAGTACAAATCCGTTAAATAAATTTTAACATTTTCATTCAAAGACAGGTACATATATAAAAGATACATACTACATATTCATTATAAATTTAATACTATTGTATAATAAGACTTCCTAGATTAGTTACAATTTAGACAAAACCACATTTATTTCTTTAGGCTGGGTTCGATTCTTGATGCTAAATTTTATCTCGGTCTTCTGACTCTCTTTTTCTTTTCCATCAATATCAGTATAGTATGCCCGTCTTAACTTTTAAAAAAAAAAAATTAATGGTAAAAGGATTAAAAAAATATTACCAAGAACTCCAATACAAGAACCCAGCAATCGAACCTTTACCAGGCTTCTACGAAGACTGATATCCATCAGAAATGTATACTAGTACTAAAGTATAGGTGCTACAATGAATTTTGAAGCTTAGATTACGATCGCTGGTACGGTCCCTGTTATCCAAACTGAAAACATCAGTTTAGTTTTCACTCGCAGTAGCAAATTGCTTTCATGTAAATACAACTTTTTTCTATGTTACTAGATGGTTTTATAATTACTTTTAATATTTTCTAGTTCTGTTGTTTAAACTTTATAAATGAGTAAGTACTTTACCATAAAAAGAAATGTTACGGTTTATTTTTAAATGCTATAGAAATGTAGGCCTGTTCTCAGCAAGAATTATAATTACGCCAGCAGACAAACACCAAACGATAAATTAACTAACATTATAATTGTCTAACATATATAAACATAGTTTATAATTCAGGGTCATCGAAAAAGGTTGCAGCGATTTAAAAAAATCGTATCTCAGAAACTACTACAGATAATCAAACCAGTACTTATTTTTAAATTCACTAGCTATAAAGTTTTTTTACTTACTTTAGAATGTTTCAATATGAGCTCAGTTGGTCGCTCTGCAAACATCCAACCGATAATCGACTTCTGCCCAGGTCCGCTGGATCATTGCAGGCATAACAGTGACAGTAGCAGTGGTGATCCTTTGTCTTAAATATACATTCCTGTGTTTTTCACTGTAGACCATGTTTTTAACGTATTCCCATAGAAAATCGTCTAGGGGTGTCAAATCTGGACTGTCGGAGGCCAAAGCACAGGACCGGCCCTACCAATCCAACGATTAGGGAATCTTTCATTGAGAACGCCTAGATTAAAGTGTGGAGGCGCACCATCTTGTTGAAACATTATAGCAACGTTACTTTCTTGTTCAGTTTGGTCAGCTTGAGGGAAAACGTACAGTTGTGGCATGTCTAAATAAACACTTCCTGTGGTAGTAAGCTTATGAAAAAATAATGGGCCAATTACACGATCAGACATCAAACCGCACCACACATTTATTTTTGGGGAATCTCTGACATACTCAATAATTTCATTGGGTTGCTGAGATCCCCATATCTTACAATTATTACGGTTGACACAATCACTCTCATGGAAGTCGCTTCATCCGTAAATATAACATGCTTTAAAAATGTTTCATCACCAACAATGTTATTAAGTCCACCATAAAAGACAAAAAAACTGAAACGACAGGCTCGGGAAATAATAAATAGTTTGCATGAGTTTATGAAACAAGAAGGTGATCGATTTCTGAAATTGGAAAAGGAAGATAAATACCCGATTCACATTAAAAAAAGTGAAGAAAGAACAGCAGCTGCGTGTGTGGTGTCACGATCTCAAGTCCAAAGAGTAAGAAAAGAGAAAAAGCGGTTGTTAAAAAAATAGCCGAAAATCGGCAGAGACTTCTTTCCTTACGCCAATAAACTACAAACTCCGTGAAAAACGTGCAACGGAACTCTATGACATTTTTATAAGTGTGTAGTGAGACGGACTATAAACAAATTTCAAGAAATTCATAAACAACTGCCGACGGTGAAAAAATTGTTAGCGTTTAAAGATACCCATTATTCAGGAAAAGAGAAGCGTTTGGAAAAAATGTTAAAAGAATTAGGCTACAGGTGAAGAAAAACTGATAACAGAAAGATTCTTCTCACAGAGCGACAAGATATAAGGTTTAAGGCGTATTCAGTATCTGACTGCCGTAAAAAATCTTAAGACCAAAAACAGTACGATGTGTACCTCGACCAATCATATATATTTTCTTTACAAACTACAAATAAATCGTGGTGTAGTAATTCAGGTGACGGGCTGAAAGCTCCATTTCAGAAAGTAGCAAATTTATACTGCACGTCGGAGGTTTCATACCAAACGCCTTACTAACTTGGCAAGTAAGTTTAAAAAAAAGCAATTACAGAGATCGGATTTAAATACTAGATCGTGAATACCGAGTATTTGAGTTTATATATATATATATATATATACTCAAATTTAGTAATAGCGAAGCATTGCCGGGTCTGCCAGTATATATATATTACGCAAATTGTCCGATATTGTTTATCTCCGGAGTGTCAATAAAAAATTAAATTGCAGTTTTTTTATATATTTTATGGTGTGTAGGTAAATTTCCAGAAGCTTTTAAAAATATTGCAGATCTTTTCTCACAGTTTCGAATTTCCTTTACTTTGCATACAATTGAAAGCGACTCAGATTTTGAAATTCCCCGCTATAAAGTTGGATACTTTTTGATCCGGAATATAACAAATTGCAATCGTAGTAAGAGAAAAGGACACGATAGAATCCGATCTTTGAATCAAGCATGTTAGATTAACGGTATTCTTAAAAAGCATCTCTCTTTTTTCTGTTTAGTCTCCAGGACCACAGTAAGGTATTACTACAGAGGATTAATGAGGATAATGTGTATAAATGTAAATGAACTGCATTCCTGTACAGTCTCAGGTCGACCATTCCAGATGCTCTTTAAAAAAGAGAATCTGCAGATTATTACGTGCTCCTCAAACTGAGACAGTTCTGTAACAATGATCATAATACTATATACAGTACTACCTTGCTATAACGTGGACATCTGGAAACAATTGCTGTACATCAGCTAACTATTGAAATAGGCTAACCGCATAATTTCGAAGATAAAGTGATAAGCAAAGAAAATAATGCCAATTGAGTAAATATTATAACACAAATAAAATAATATGGAACTTTACATTTAAAAACGAGGGATAAAATAAAATGTAGAGATATAAAAATATAGTAATGAGTTTGTATTGTACATACTTACATTTTTGTAGCTGGATTTCATTTACACGTTGTTAGTTTTTGGATCATAAACTACAGTAATTTTACAGTCTTTTAGGCACTTTCTCTTATAGCCTAATTGAAATACAATATTGTAGTAACTTATTTGAAATCAAAATACTGTAAAGTAATATACAGTAATACTTTATTAAAACACATAATACATTAACACAATACATCTGAATGCATATAACTTAACATTTTCATTAGACAGTAATTTGCAAAAGTAGGCAGTTAATTTTGTTTTCTTGGGGTTCATAATTTTTTTTACAGCTACGTGTAATTTCACAGAGGTAAATCTATTAGCCTATTTATTTATTCTATTCAATTTATTTCTAAATACATATACATAGTTGAAATGCAATTCTAAATACATATCAAAAAGTAGACTTTTTTATATCTGATAACTCTTTGGGGAGGACCTCCTTCTCTCCCTGTTGTAAATGTATCCGCATCAATTTGAAGTGCGTTATAATGAGGTCATACTGTATTACGAAACGACATTAAAGTCAATGGTTTTGTATTATATTTATGTATTTTACACTTATAATCAAGCAATCTTAAAAAAATAAATTTTTAGTATTTTACTGTGTTCATTTTAATTAATATTCAGAAACCTAGGACATTCATCCTACATATGTGGCTTCATACATATAACAAAAAACCTGAGAGGGCAGGTGCATCTGACAACCATATTCCAATATATAAGGGACGAAATATACAGGATTAGATAGGGGGTTACGTATGTAATGTCATTCTTACGACTGCAACTTTATAATAAAAAAGAAACAGCTGAAATGAATTATGGATAAAATAAATTCATTTACACTTACCCCATTACAATGAATTTTTAAAATGTTTTATTGTTGTAATTCACATATATTTATTGTTTATGTCTATTTACAAAACTTAGTTTTGTAGAAACTTAATCAGTAATTTTTATTAAAAAAAGTAACCTTAAGTAAAAAGTTTAATTATATTAATGATTAGATTGGACAAGATTTTCTATTTATACTTAAAATTTGAAATATAATTTGTTTACATCAAAAATTAATTTAAATGTCAGGAAAAGATTTTTGAAAGTATATGTTTGGAATGTCGCTTTATATGGAAGTGAAACTTGGACAATCGGAGTATCTGAGAAGAAAAGATTAGAAGCTTTTGAAACGTGGTGCTATAGGAGAATGTTAAAAATCAGATGGGTGGATAAAGTGACAAATGAAGAGGTATTGCGGCAAATAGATGAAGAAAGAAGCATTTGGAAAAATATGGTTAAAAGAAGAGACAGACTTATAGGCCACATACTAAGGCATCCTGGAATAGTCACTTTAATATTGGAAGGACAAGTAGAAGGAAAAAATTGTGTAGGCAGGCCACGTTTGGAATATGTAAAACAAATTGTTAGGGATGTAGGATGTAGAGGGTATACTGAAATGAAACGACTAGCACTAGATAGGGAATCTTGGAGAGCTGCATCAAACCAGTCAAATGACTGAAGACAAAAAAAAAAACTTAAAATTTGGGCATTTAAGAAGTTGGTATATTTATCTAAATTTATTTCTACCTATTTTTCTCTCTCCCATTTTCTTTATGTTTGTTACATAAATTATATTTTAAATATATGTTTAATGTACACATTTATAACCTCAATGTACTTTTAGAAATCAGGAATTGAGGTATTATTTATTTACAAATATTCACAATCAGCAAAAGCATCCACTCATAAATGTGCTATCTAGACTGTTCTGTTAGTACTATTATACACATTTCCGTGATTAGAATGCTTTAATTTATTCTGTTGGGTTAATTTAAAGTTAGATTTCTACCAAACAGATGTTCTATGCATCTCAATTTGTGGGTGTAAATTCGTATATACTAATTCCATTGTAACTTAACATTAGACATATTTTGGACTGAGGATGATGGTATTATATACCTAATTGAAACTTTACCTTTAAATATACAAAGATATAAGTACAGAGTAATTCAGGAGGAAAAGGAAGTAATTTGGTACCTGATTCTAGAGGCTGAAATAAAGATAGTTCATACAAACATATATCCCAAAATGCTTTATCTGTTTTAAACATTCTCCTTTTTCTATGTTTAAATATTTTTAAAAAACATGAAAATATTCCAGCTGAAATTAAAGGAACAGGAGATAATTACTGAACAGATCACTCAATCTGACGTAATATTTGAACATTTTAAATAAAATATCCCCTAACTTTGAAAAGTTAAAAGGGGGAGCTTAACATCGCTAATTATTCAACAATCCCAACTCAGGAAGATTCTGTGCTAAAAGTAGTTTTAAGGATGGAGGTACTCCGAAACACGTCAACTACAAATGTTAGAGAGACAACGCTAGGAAGGGCAGAAAATAATTCATATCAATTGAGCCTCCTATCATTGTATGCACTGTTTCATTTCATACAGAAAGGGGCTTATTTATTTGTTGTTTTATGCTATTTTTTATGTTTTATTGTTTTATGTTAGTTTTTCTAAAGAATATGTTTAATGTATCTGAGATACAAAAGGTGCTGGTTTAAAGAGCTTTCCTGAATGCACTTATTTACTTCATAGCCAACGTCCACTCTTAGCTGTTGAGCCATTTTGTGATGCGCTGACCAGTATAGATGGGCTCTGTGTAAATGGGGACTTCATCATCCTTCTGCGAGTGGTCCAGAGCTCTGCAGGTTTTTAAATGATCTGCATCCATAGTTTTGTGGCCACAGAGTCGGCATGCTGGAGAGGTTAGAACTCGTACATGATGTAGGTGCGAAGTCAGATAGTCATGTGCAGTTTTTAATCTAAATACAGCAATGCTAACTGCTACAGCTTATAGGGCCATGTGTGGCAAGGCTCTCCCACTTCTTGCCTGCCGCTGATTCTTTGTGGTTTTTGTCAATCCATTTATTGACTGCCTAAATTATATACCTAATTGAAAACTTTACCTTTAAATATACAAAGATATAAGTACAGAGTAATTCAGGAGGAAAGGGAAGTAATTTGGTACCTGATTCTAGAGGCTGAAATAAAGATAGTTCATACAAACATATATCCGAAAATGCTTTATCTGTTTTAAACATTCTCCTTTTTCTATGTTTAAATATTTTTAAAAAACATGAAAATATTCCAGCTGAAATTAAAGGAACAGGAGATAATTACTGAACCGATCACTCAATCTAATGTAATATTTGAACATTTTAAATAAAATAACCCCTAACTTTGAAAAGTTAAAAGGGGGAGCTTAACATCGCTAATTATTCAACAATCCCAACTCAGGAAGATTCTGTGCTAAAAGTAGTTTTAAGGTAGTTTTAATAGTGCTGGAGTGCTGGATGGCTGAGGCAGAGAGGTTCTGAGTTTTGCCAATTTGTCAGCCACTTCATTACTGTTAAGTTTTTATATCATTTTTTTTTTGTCACTTTATCCACCCATCTGATTTTTAACATTCTCCTATAGCACCACATTTCAAAAGCTTCTAATCTTTTCTTCTCAGATACTCCGATTGTCCAAGTTTCACTTCCATAAAGCGACACTCCAAACATATACTTTCAAAAATCTTTTCCTGACATTTAAATTAATTTTTGATGTAAACAAATTATATTTCTTACTGAAGGCTCGTTTCGGTTGTGCTATTCGGCATTTTATATCGCTCCTGCTTCGTCCATCTTTAGTAATTCTACTTCCCAAATAACAAAATTCTTCTACCTCCATAATCTTTTCTCCTCCTACTATCACATTCAGTGGTCCATCTTTGTTATTTCTACTACACTTCATTACTTTTGTTTTGTTCTTGTTTATTTTCATGCGATAGTTCTTGCGTAGGACTTCATCCATGCCGTTCATTGTTTCTTCTAAATCCTTTTTACTCTTGGCTAGAATTACTATATCATCAGCAAATCGTCGTAGCATCTTTATCTTTTCACCTTGTACTGTTACTCCGAATTTAAATTGTTCTTTAACATCATTAACTAGTTTCATGTAAAGATTAAAAAGTAACGGAGATAGGGAACATCCTTGTTGGACTCCCTTTCTTATTACGGCTTCTTTCTTATGTTCTTCAATTATTACTGTTGCTGTTTGGTTCCTGTACATGTTAGCAATTGTTCTTCTATCTCTGTATTTGAACCCTAATTTTTTTAAAATGCTGAACATTTTATTCCAGTCTACGTTATCGAATGCCTTTTCTAGGTCTATAAACGCCAAGTATGTTGGTTTGTTTTTCTTTAATCTTCCTTCTACTATTAATCTGAGGCCTAAAATTGCTTCCCTTGTCAATTTGGTTTTCCTGAAACCAAATTGGTCTTCTCCTAACACTTCTTCCACTCTCCTCTCAATTCTTCTGTATAGAATTGTAGTTAAGATTTTTGATGCATGACTAGTTAAACTAATTGTTCTGTATTCTTCACATATATCTGCCCCTGCTTTCTTTGGTATCATGACTATAAAACTTTTTTGAAGTCTGACGGAACTTCGCCTTTTTCATAAATATTACACACCAGTTTCTATAATCTATCAATCGCTTCTTCACCTGCACTGCGCAGTAATTCTACAGGTATTCTGTCTATTCCAGGAGCCTTTCTGCCATTTAAATCTTTTAATGCTCTCTTAAATTCAGATCTCAGTATTGTTTCTCCCATTTCATCCTCCTCAACTTCCTCTTCTTCCTCTATAACACTATTTTCTAATTCATTTCCTCTGTATAACTCTTCAATATATTCCACCCATCTATCAACTTTACCTTTTGTATTATATATTGGTGTACCATCTTTGTTTAACACATTATTAGATTTTAATTTATGTACCCCAAAATTTTCCTTAACTTTCCTGTATGCTCCGTCTATTTTACCAATGTTCATTTCTCTTTCCACTTCTGAACACTTTTCTTTAATCCACTCTTCTTTCGCCAGTTTGCACTTCCTGTTTATAGCATTTCTTAATTGCCGATAGTTCCTTTTACTTTTTTCATCACTAGCATTCTTATATTTTCTACGTTCATCCATCAGCTACATCATATTTTGTTTACATTTAAAAATATTGTAACGGCAGTTTTAATTGTTGTAATTCTTTTTCTGCCGCTCAGCTGACTCTATTGTAGACAAGATATAACATGTAGTAGTTCAGTTATACAGTTACACTCAACGTATTCATTCTATTCTATTCAATTCATTAACATAATACTACTCAATATATTCAATGCGTTATTACAATTACGACAAGTAAAACTATCAAAATTCAATCAAAATGTTTCAATAACAATTGTATTCAATCAAATAAATAAAGCATAAACTTAATACATATTCGTCTATAATCATTCAACTTCAAACAATCAACATATTTATTTGGTCCTCCTATCCGGATTTGAACTTCAGCAATGTATGGATTCGATGTATTTAATTTTAAACTGTAAGTTTCAACATTGACTTAATTCGTATAGACATTCATTCGTATAGTAATACAAGCTATTCCAAATCTGTAATGTGTACAAACATTATACGCAGTGAAATTTAACTACAAAAGTGTAAGCAATAGTGGAATCGATGTGTCGGAAATTTCCAAGTTGAATTGGATAGTGTTTCATGTGTTATATTAGTTCACCGAGTATACGACAATCTACAAGGAGCTACGAGAATCAATATTCATCATAGTCGTAACCTATTAATTAATTTTACTATTCTTATTCTTATGTCTAATTTCTTATTATTAATATTTACCTTAATGTAATTTAATTCAAAATGACTGACCAGGAGACACTCAACAGTAAAACTTTGCAGACTAATAGCAAGGAACTTTTTAAAAAACGTGGTATAATTAAAGCATCAATCACACGAATCAATACCTTTGTTGATAATTTTAACCCCACAAAAAATGAAATATATTCTTTACAAATAAAATTAAGAAATCTGTTAGAATTACAAGTTAAATATGATGACATTCAGTCTCAGTTGGAAGCTGTTGATGAGAATACAGCTGAAGACAGAATATAAACTGAAGATAATCTATGTAACATAGAATGTAAATTAAAATCTTTGTTAGATAAAATGTCTATAAAACCTCCTGATAAATCAGATCCTACCGATATGAAACCAATTAATAATCAAATACAATTCTTACAGCCAATTAAATTGGCATGTTTTAGTGGAAATTTACTTGACTGGCAGTATTACTGTAATATATTTAATGACTTAATTCATTCTAGAAATGACCTATCCGATATTCAAAAATTACACTACTTACAGTCATCTTTAAGGGATGAGGACCTTAATATCATCAAAGACTTACTAATTACAAGGGAAAATTATTCAGTCGCCTTAAATCTCCTTAAAAAAAGATATGATAATAAATACATAATCTCTGTTCATCTTATTGAAAATATTTTAAAAATTGGTTTCATTGAAAAGGAATCTGCAGATAAATTAGATCATTTTATTAATAAAATTAATTCTTGTATAAGTTTATTGGAGGCAATGAATTTACCTGTAACTTATTAAAACAGTATGGCTTTCCCCTTCATAAGTGGTTCTCAAATTGTCAAAATATTGTTTTCTCCACTGATGATACTGTACCATTAAATACACCTATAAATAAAAATGAAAACATACGCACTTTAGGTATATTATGGAATGATTACTTAGATAAATTAACTTATGAAGTCAATCAAAGGAAAATTAAAATATTCACTAAAAGACATATTTTATCAATTATTTCTGGTATCTATGATCCATTAGGTCTTACTGGACCCATTATATTTTTATGCAAACACTTTATGCAAAGCCTTTGGCTAGTCAAGTGCAATTGGGATGATACTTTACCCAATAATTTACTATCGCAGTGGCAAATTTTATACAATCAATTAAGTTTAGTTAGTTCTATAAATGTTGACAGATGTGTAAAGTTAAACACTGATAATAGCATCAAATCCTTTCAACTCTCCATGGATTTGCAGATGCATCTCTTAAGGGTTTCGGATGTTGTATATATGTTAGAATTACTTACTGTAATGATAAAGTTTCATGTAATTTGTGTTCCAAATCAAGAGTTGCCCCTTTAAAACAAATGACTCTTCCAAGACTTGAACTCTGTGCTTGTTTACTCTTATCACGTTTACTTAATCAAGTTACATTAGCTTTAAATGAAAGAATCAATGAAATTCATTTATATTCTGATTCCATGATTGCACTCCATTGGATTCATGGTCAATCCACCAATTGGAAGGTGTTTGTAACCAATCGAGTTTCAGAAATTCAACAGTTGACTTTTAATGTGAAGTGGCATCATATTGAATCACCTTCGAATCCTGCCGATATACTCTCTCGGGGATGTCTTCCGGAAAAATTAATTAATTTTGTAATATGGTGGCATGGACCAAGCTTTTGCAAGATTCTTTCTGTTGGCCAACTAATCATCACTTTAATTCTACTGAAACAAACGTTGATCCTCAATGCCTTGTTGAAAAACATCAAACTGTTCAAGTATCTCTTTTGACCTCTAATATTACTGATTATACTAAGAAATACTCATCGCTGACTAAACTAATTCGTCTCTTTACTTATTGTTTTAGATTCATTCAAAATATTAGCATAAGACTAACGATAGAAAATTTGATGCATTATCTTCAAATGAATTAGAATTCACTCTTGAATTTTTCATTCATCAATCTCAGTTAGCATATTTTAAATCTGAAGTTAATGATCTTCATAACCAACGTTTCATTTCGAAACAAAGTAAACTCAGTTCACTATACACCATTTTTAGACTATAAAGGTTTACTTCGTGTAGGAGGTAGACTGGAACATTCTAATTTGTCTTTCGATAAAAAACATCAATTAATACTACATCCTCATGCAAACATAACAAGGTTAATTATCCACAGTGAAAATTTACGTCTTTTACATGCTGGACTCCAATTAACTCACAGTTCTCTTCGTCAAAGATTTTGGATTGTGAATGCAAAAATAGCTATTCGTTCTATAGTTAGGAAATGCCTAAAATGTTTTTGTTTTAATGCTGATAATCAATCTTAGCAACTTGGTCAATTACCCTCATCTAGAATCACTCCTTCACAAGCCTTTTCCAGTTGCGCTATTGACTATGGTGGCCCTATTATGATTTCCCATGGCGGGCAGAAATCTAAAATTCTTTCAAAGGCCTATATTGCGCTTTTTATTTGCTTAGTTACTAAGGCTATTCATTTAGAACCTGTTTCAGATTTAACAACTGAATCCTTCATTGCTGCCTTAAAACGATTTATTGCTCGCAGGGGGATTTGTAATCAAATGTATTCAGATAACGCTACTAACTTTCGTTGTGCTAGGAACACTCTTTATGAATTTTTTCAATTTTTTAAATTGAAGGACTTCAATTCGGCTATTCAATCTTTCTCAAATTCTCAAAATTTCAAATGGTCATTTATTCCCCCTTCCTCGCCCCACTTTGGTGGCTTGTGGGAAAGCGGAATCAAGAGTGTTAAATTTCATCTTCGCCGTGTCGTTCGACAAACCATTCTTACCTTCGAGGTAAGAATTTATACAATTTTAATTCAAATCGAAGCATGTATTAATTCTCGCCCACTTTTTGCTATTTCTAATGACCCTAAAGATCCTGAACCTCTTACTCCTGGCCATTTTTTAATCGGTTCCCCTTTTACTTCATTTCCTGACCCAGACTTTTCCGAAATTCCAGAAAATCGCTTAGGTAGGTGGCAGTTATTACAGAAATTTATTCAAGTTATTTGGAAAAGATGGTCTAAAGATTATTTACATCAACTGCAGCAACGCAATAAATGGCGTTTTCCTAATAGAAATCTATGTGAGGGCGATTTAGTTTTAATTTGTGATGACAATTCTTCTCCATTATTTTAGAAATCTGGAATTGTTACTCATGCTTTCATGGGTTCTGATAATTTAGTTAGAGTTGTTGACATTCGTACATCAAATGGTTTATTTCGTAGACCAATACATAAATTGTGTCTGCTACCCTTATCAGATAATTAATTAAAATGTTAAGTTTTTATTCAATGTTCTTTTTATATGTATTCATATTGTTATACTTATTACTTATTATCTTATTAAGTGTTATGATACTACCTAATATTTGTATTATTGTCAATTATGTTTTGTTCAAAATTGTATCATATTTGTATTATATTACATTACATTCTTTATATTTCAATTATTTAGGTTTATATTCAATATCAATAGTTTATATTCAAAATCTGCCGATTTTGGCGGGCAGTAATGTTAAGTTTTTATATCATATTTTGTTTACATTTAAAAATATTGTAATGGCAGTTTTAATTGTCGTAATTCTTTTTCTGCCGCTAATCTGACTCTATTGTAGACAAGATATAACATGTAGTAGTTCAGTTATACAGTTACACTCAATGTATTCATTCTATTCTATTTAATTCGTTAACATAATACTACTCAATATATTCAATGGGTTATTACAATTACGACAAGTAAAACTATCAAAATTCAATCAAAATGTTTCAATAACAAATGTATTCAATCAAATAAATAAAGCATAAACTTAATACATATTCGTCTATAATCATTCAACTTCAAACAATCAACAATTACCATATATGTTAACATGACTGGGAACCCACTGGTATTTTAACTGCCAGCCTTGACATTCCAGTTCATTTAAGGTCTTCCTGCACTCCAAAGTTCTTGTGCAGTGAAATATAGTATTACATGATAAGTTCTCCTGTTTCCGGTATTGATGATCCATCTGTATAAATGTGTAACCATTCCTGTTCTGGATAATCTTCATGAATGGTTTGGAGCGCAGCCTGTTTTAATTCTCCTTCATAAGAGGCGTGTTTTGGCAGTTGATGATATTTTAAGTTATATTTGGCTTGCAGCAGGTGGTCAAAAGAATGTTGAAAGGTTTTAAGTAGCATTATCTCTATAGGTGTCAGGCCGTACTTCTCATATAGGTTCTTATATGCAGTGAGTAGTGCAATTTGGGTTTTGAGCCTGCTTGTTGCTAGCTGATAACTGTCCCACTGTTGCTTATACACTCTTCTTGAACGTTCCCAGAACCACAGTGCACTTCTTTCACGGTAGACATGAAGAGGCTTCATTTGTGTCAGCTTCCATAGCTGTCACCGGAGTGGATTTAGCAGTATCAGTTATTAGTCTCAGAGCAGTGTTCTGGACAAGGTTCATCTTATATGTAGTTGTGAAGTCGGCAGTGACTGTCACTTCGCTTCCGTATTCCAGGACTGGTCTAATGTGTGTTTTGTATGTTGTCATTAACACTTCAACTGGTTAGTTTCCCATTTCGAAGCAGTGAGTCATTTCAGTAGACGAGTCCTTTTCGTTGCTTTTCCCATGCATTATTCAACATGCGGTTTCCAACTGAGTCGTCAGTCCAGGGTATCTCCCAAGTATTTAAAAATATTGCTTTCTTGTAGTGATTGACTCTTGTAAAATAGTGATTGACTCTTGCAGGACAGACTTATTGCCGGTGCTTTTGTGGAAAGCGTGAACAGTTGGAATGCAGTTTTAGTTGCATGTTGCCCAAATTTCAAGATTCAGCAGTGCCTTATTGAGGCATTCTCCCAATGCATTTACGTTATTGATGAGATCATCTGTGTACAGATGATCCTCCTTTAACTTCTCTGATTGAGTCTAAGATGTCATTGATCATAATGTTGAATAGTATACAACTCAGAACAGTACCCTATGCAAGCCTTCCTTTTGAATGCAGAATTTGGAAGTACTGTGGTTGTGGTGCACTTGGATTAATCTTTGGCAAAGAAAATACTTCATCCATTTGAATAAGCATCTAGAGACATTGCACAAGGTCAGCTTGTGAATGAGCATGGGTCGCCAGACAGTATCATATGCTGCTTTTAGGTCAACTAAAACCACTAGTGTAGACATCTTTCTGTGGTATCAATCTTTGACTTTTTGTGTAAAGTAAACAAAATAGTCAGTTCATAGTGCTTCGATGTCTGCAGAAGCCAGCTTGAGCATTGTCTACGATTCCATGTGTTTTAATTAACTGGTTTAGATAGTTGACAACCATCTTCTCTGCCACTTTACAACAAGAGCTTGTTAGGGATATAGGACTGTAGCTTTCATCTAGACTGGTATCTTTACCATTTTTTAATACAGTATGGTGATAATTTCTGCCTTTTGCCATTGTCGCAGAATATGTCTGTGCCATGTCAAGTTCATAGTGCCAAGGAGGGTTTCCTTAGCTTTATGTCCAAGGTGGATTAATAGTTCTGTGAATATTCCATCAGATCCTGCTGCTTTATTTTGCTTGGTTAGAGACAGAACATCGTCCAATTCCTGGATGGTAAAATCAGCTTCAAAATGTTTGATGGTTTTCCTATCATTACTTAAACTCTTTGGATGCATCAGAAGTGTTTTTGCTACAAATTTGTCTCCTTTTACATGGCTCATATTGGCATAATGCTTACAAAAAGCATTAGAACATCTCTGGGATCACTGTGGGGTTTCATGCCACATTGTAATGGTTGTTGTACTTTCTGAATATTGTGATTATTTAAATGTGATTTAGATGTGATTTATATCAATACACTTTTATTCCATTTTTTCAATAGTCTAGTGTGGATAAGAAGTTCCTGAAAGCAGATGCTAGCGTTTATTATTTCTTTCTGTAGTCTCATTTGGTCTCTTCTAAGGGTTACAAGGTCTTCACTGGCCTTGGTTCTTTCTGCTTTATGGCGGCTTTTTTCTCATGTTTTCGCTTTGAAGTCCAAAAAGGTTTGAATTTCTTTGTTTGACCCTGGGGGATACACTCACTAGCACACCAGAGAATGGCTGAGTTTAGCCATAATGGTTATTTCAGGGGAGGCTGCAATCAGAGAGTCCTAAAGGACAGACTCAGTAAGCTCTTTATATTTATTCCAGACTGCCTTTTTTAAGTTCCAACGTGGGGCTTGGTTTCATTGTATAGCATTTTTGTTGTGGCCACCGGACTAGAAGCGCTCTGTGACCACATCCACCAGGATCGTTGAGCAACAGGGCCTTGGTTTTACCAGAAAAGTGTGGGAGGATAACCACAAAATCAGGTCGAAATAGTTGTCCTGAATATGAGAGAAAGGTGTACCCACAACATCCAGATGGTTATTATCAATCATCTCTTGAAGGCACTTTCCAAACGGCATCAGTCTTGAGTAACCCCATCTTCCCATCTTGGAGAAGAGCTGTTGAAATCTCTGACAAGAATGGTATTCGATTGAATATCTCTCTCCAGGGGTTCATAGGAAGGACAATTTCCTAGAGCATTGTACAAGTTAAAAATTGTGAAGTATTGGTGATTTTTCCATATGTCAACCATGATCAGCTCCAGCTGTCATACATGATACTGCATTTCACAATCAGGCTGCTGTGTACTCCCATGAAGATTCCTGATGCTCTTTGGCAGGATATTTTAAGTGTATTCTTCAACATAACCATTAGTCTGGTACTATGCCAGGGTTTCTGTAGCAATCCCTGCTTCAGCAATAAAATATGCATCCATGTCTGCCTGGGAGACATTTCGTTTGAATTGTAAAAATTTACTGTCATTCAGGCCTCCTGCATTCCAATAAATAATGCAAAGGCTATTGTCAGAGCTCTGAGAAGAGCTGATTTGGTCGAGGTATGGAGCCACCCTAATTTAGTCAGCGCATTTTAAGGCAGACTCTGGTTGATCGTTTAGATTACGCAGGGAGCACCATGAGTGGGTGATCAACTTCACCCCCACTTTTCTAAATGTAATGATATATTTAAATTATACATTAGAATGTTTTTACTGGAATGTTTTATGTATTTTGATGGGCTTTAGATATTGATGTGCAATGGTACATTCAAGTAAATGAAGAGGGTAATAAGAAACCACTTCCCTAATAGCCCCAAGGTATGTTTGTTACTCGTGTTATCATCTAAATCATTTAGCTGTGGCACCAAACATACTGTAGATAGCAGAAAACATTACAGTTGTTTATCTGTTCAAAATTGTTTTTTATTCACTGTTTGCATGTGATACGCTGGTGGAATAAAAATTTGTTCCACAATACTAATATTATTTTTTCCAGTTATCTAAGAGAAAAATCAAATATTAATGAAAAAACTGGCTCATTTATTTTTACAATGAAAGCATTATTTTTTTAAAATAATAGTCATATACAATTTTTATAACAACATTCAATTTAAAAGAAGAAACAATTTAAAAGAAGCTTTAACTTGTTTAGAAGTTAGGCAACTGTCTAGGAATGTTTCTTTGAGATGGTGACAATAATAGTTTTTTTTTTGTTTTAGAATATTTTAATGACAAAATCCAATCAATGAAAGAAAGGTTAGTGGTTAAACTGAACTACCTGCTTTGACAGTAGATCATTGATAAAAATATATCCAGGTTCAAATCAAAGTACAGAGATTACCAATTGGATATGAATAGCAGTGGAAGTATTTGTTTTCTGCTTAATTTACAAAGAGCTAACCCATGCTTTTTATCAAATTATGAATGTATCCTTGATCCAAACAAAGGAGTTTTAATGTTCTTGAATAGTAGAGGTACATGAACATTATAGAACTGAACTACAAATTCATTTAATTTTAACCCAGTTTAATTAATAACCTTCCTCTGTCACCATTTCTCAACCTGGGACTCACAACCCCTGTGAGGATTGTAGTGGTATGAAGGAGGACTGCAAAATTAGAAAACAAATTTTATGCGTAAACAATTATGAAATCACTCTATGAGAAACAAATCATGTATTATAAACAATTATCTTACATTTATAATGACACATGAAAAGAAAATAAACTACGAGATGATTTTGTTTGTTTTTCATTTAAAATTTCTCCATGTGAATCTGAGTAAAAACACACAAAAACAATTTTTTTCAAGTGATAAAAGACAATTCCTATATTTACTTTTTGACACAACCATAGAAAAAAAATCTATTTCACAGAGGTAAGGCGTAGTGAAAGCTATTAATAATTTCAATGCTGCTATGAGCAAGCCAAAATATATCTAAATCTTCAGATGTGAAGTGTAGTTGTAATGTTTTATTATGTAGACTCTTCTTCTCCTCTTTTATGTAGACTTCAATTATGAAATAAAATGTTTTTTTTTTTTTTTCAAATAGTTTAAAGATTTACATCATACTCCACTTGAATGACTTTTTGGTAAAAATACCATAAAAAGAAGGCCATTACTCTATAATTCAATAGCAGTCTTATAGAGGGCAAACTAACTCTATCTGCATTAAACTAAATTGTGATCATATACTACAATTACTCGTATTGTTACTGTTCCCAAAAAATTTATTTTACCAAATATAAACAAAATATAACTTCTTTATATGTAGAAATAATTATTTTACTGAAATTAATCCTTTTAAGATTCATATTATTCCTCTGTACAGTTATATTTTAATCTTATCTTAAATTAAGGCAAGATATGTCTTATTCTTACTTTTCTGTACTAGGTGGTTTATTTTAATAAAATTTAAAATATAGAAATATAATTATGTATTATACATAGAATTAATGTATAATATATGAATTAATAAAATTATTATAATTATATATTATACATGAATACATCACCACATTTTTGACCAATAATTTTTATTTTTGTTATTTTTTTGTCTTCAGTCATTTGCCTGGTTTGATGCAGCTCTCCAAGATTCCCTGTCTAGTACCAGTCATTTCATTTCAGTGTACACCCTACATGCTACATCCCTAACAATTTGATTTACTTATTCCAAATGTTGTCTGCCTGCACAATTTTTCTCTTCTACCTGTCCCTCCAATATTAAAGTGACAATTCCAGGATGCCTTAATATGTGGCCTATAATAAATAAGTTTGTTTCTTCTTTTAACTATATTTTTCCAAATCCTTCTTTCTTCATCAATTTGCTGCAACACCTCTTCATTTGTCAATTTATCCAACCATCTGATTTTTAACATTCTCCTATAGTACCACATTTCAAAAGCTTCTAATCTTTCCTTCTCAGGTACTCTGATCGTCCAAGTTTCACTTTCATATAAAGCTATGCTCCAAACATGTACTTTCAAAAATCTTTTCCTGATGTTTAAATTAATTTTTGATGTACACAAATTATATTTCTGACTGAATGCTCGTTTTTCCTGTGCTATTTGGCATTTTATATTATTCCTGCTTCATCCATTTTTAATAATTACACTTCCCAAATAACAAAATTCTTCTACCTCCATAATATTTTCTCTTCCTATTTTTATGTTCAGTGGTCCATCTAGATTATTTCTACTATATTTAATTACTTTCATTTTGTTATTGTTTATTTTCATGCGGTAGTTCCTGCATAGGACTTAATCCATGCCGTTTATTGTTTCTTCTAAATCTTTTTTACTCTCAGCTAGAATTATTATATCATCAGCAAACCATAGCATCTTTATCTTTTCCTTGTACTGTTACTCCTGATCTAAATTGTTCTTTAACATCATTAACTGCTAGTTCTAGCAGTTAGCAATTGCTCTTAATGTTAGCAATTGTTCTACCTCTGTACTTCAACACTAATTTTTTTTAAATGTTGAATATTTTATTCCAGTCTATGTTATCGAATGCCTTTTCTAGATCTATAAATGCTAAGTAAGTTAGTTTGTTTTTCTTTAATCTTCCTTATACTATTAATCTGAGTGCTATAATTGCTTTCCTTGTCCCTTTACTTTTCCTGAAACCAAACTGGTCTTCTAACACTTCTTCCACTCTCCTCTCAATTCTTCTGTACATTATTCTAGTTAAGATTTTTTATGCATGACTAGTTAAGCTAATTGTTCTGTATTCTTCATATTGATCTGCTCCTGCTTTTTTTTGGTTTTATGACTATAACACTCTTTTTGAAGCCTGATGGAAATATTACAGACAGTTCTTTTTTAATCTATCTATTGTTATCTCACCTGCAATGCACAGCAATTCTGCAGGTATTTTGTCTATTCTAGGAATCTTTCAGCCATTCAAATCTTTTAATGTTCTCTTAAAAAATTTGATTGGCAGTTTTGCTTTAACAGTTTGAAAACTGCTACATGGGAAAAATCCATTCTTATCCTCATTTTATTAAAATTTGTATTGTTTTTACACACTAAAAAAAATAAAAAATTTGTTAGAAAAACTTCAAAATTAAATACTAATGCAACCAACTATTAAGACATAAAAATTATACAATCAGGACTATGTAAAACATTTGAAAGAAAACACATTTCTTAAGAAACATATCTCAACTTTTAATATCACAAGTTTTTGTGATCACAGGAAACATGACGGTTCGGAAAAGAAGATACTGAATATCAAAAGCTTTTAGTTTTTGAATTCATGAAAGATAGAGGGGAAAGAGAACTTTCCCCTTTTTCTTAACTGCAATAATAAGTCATCATTGAGAGCTTTTCAAAAATATATCATAAGTGGTACTTATTTTCATTGGTTCCAGAGTTATATCCAAATGAAAATTTAATTAATGAAGTATTTGGATTTTAGAAGGGGAAGGCACATTGGCTCAAATCAGACTTCATCTCCTGTTTAAGTTTTTTTTTTTTTTAATTTAAACATATTGATTTATTAATAATTATTAACCTCTGATTGTAAAAATTTTTTATAGTAAATAATCATTCAATAATAAAAAAAGAAAACATGAAAAAATATCTGATGTTATTAATGAAATAAAATTTTACGTACTTTTCATTAAAAAAAAAAAAAAGTATTATCTAATTTAATAGGTATACAAGGAAGTTATGTAGTGTCCACATCAGATTTTTTTTTTTCTAAAGGTTGAAGGGATTTTGAAAAATCAAAAATCACAGTTTGAATACTGCAATATTTCAATTTCTGCAAAACTGAAGAGATTACAAAGCCTTTGTGAGAAAAAGAGTCCTTGTGATTTTTTAACAAATTTTGAAAAAAAAAGTTAAGAAGGTTTTGATATCCCAATATTCCAATTTTGATAATGAACTCTGAAAAAACTAAGACACTTTAGAGTAGAAAAAGGTGTAAACTATTAGTTCTACATGATTTTAATTTTATTTAAAGAAATTTCAAAAAGTGAGAATTTCAAATACTTTTCAAACTGTAATTTTTGTTAATTTACAGAAAAGAGCCCATGAGGGAAAAGGAACCTGAACCTCTCTTTTTTTAATTGCATTTTTTTTCTTGAACATTTTAAAGAAGGAAGTTTCTAATATTACAATATCTAAATTTGAAAGAGCAAGTTGAGGGGGATCCATGGGGGTTACATTAGCTTAAAGATATGTTCAATCATAGTGTTGATATCCTTCAGGTTCTGTAGAATCAGATTTTAAAATTTGATGGATGTAAGATGAATGATTTTACCACAATCAGACTTGATCTTTTATCTATTTATTACTAATCACATTACCATGAAAGTATAATGAAGGGCATGAATATGATGAGGGGGCTATTCAGGGGGGTTTTAATGATTGTATAGCCTACAACAGTTGGGAGAATATGATTTTAAATAGTACAAGAATTTTTCATTTTGATTCATAAATTCTTGAAACATTCTCAGGCAAACTAACAAAATCTGTTTTTATATCATAGAAGTGTAGTTTCCTGGCTAAATTTATAATACTCAAAATTGTGTTTATTTTTCATCATAAGGTTATTAGGTTATTCCTAATAATATTGTTTAAAATATTACGAGATGTCCTAAAATTGTTTTCTTAAAAAAAAAATACTTTTCTAATAGTTAAGTTTTTAAGTTAACTTTTATTTAACAATTTAAAATTCCTATTTTTCATTAACCAAGATTACAATAAATTGTTCTTTCAGGATTATAAAAATATATAATTAATTCTTGATTATAAGTTTTGTAATAAATCACATTATCTGTGAATGTTGACTGTTATCTAGTTTATTTGAGTATTAAAATTTCTTCAGTACTTTTTTGTAAGTAGTTGGATTATGTGATTTGTTTCTCCTGTCACAAAAATTTTTCCATTTACCTAAAAAATAAAATGAATGATATTAATAAATTTCAATAATAATATTTTATTATTTTTTTTTAAAATGACATAAATACCAGTTGTAAATGAAAGATAAAGTATCCTCATTTAATAATGAATGATAAAAGGAATACTACTAGACACTCCACCAAATGTGTTCATAATTTTGTTAAGTCTGAACTGAATATAATCAACAGGTTTAGGGCAATTGTCACCCAAAGTAATAGGCATGTAAATATTTTCCCTTCCCTGAATTTATTTAATTATACTGATAATGATTTTGTTAATTGAGGGTGAATAATTGCTTCTTATAGTATTTTTCATACTGATTTCAAATATGAAATCAGAATTCTTAGGCACAGTACTTAAAATGAATAAGAATGTGACTCATTTTAACTATTTTCATCTTGCTATAAACATATTTCACTCATTAGTTATTTCTGTCATTATATTTACTTATAAAATATCATGCAGATCTAGAGAAATATTTTTAATAATTTAATAATTTTTCATGTGCGATTCCTTGTGTGTGTAACATTCAGTTTTGTAGCTGGCTTTCATATTTGCAGGTTATATGTTGTTCAGTAAAGTGAGTAAGTGTATGTTTATTAATTTAGTGTGTTTATAAAGTGTTTCTTTTTAAACAATATTGGTTATTGTAATATATTAACAAAGCCTCCCAGTTTCATTAATCATCCAAATAATTTCTGTTACATGTGGTGAGGTAACATTGATGTCTCAGAAAAGAAATATAACCACTGATAAAAAAGTCATATGAATTGTATTTTTGATGTAAATTAAGTGATCAGGACAAATCTTGGGCTCCTCATATTTTCTGTGCTTCTTGTGTAACATTATTGACTGGTGGCTGAATGGATCTTGTCACATGCCGTTTGCAATTCCAATGGTTTGAAGAGAACCACACCACAGACTGTTATTTTTGTGTAATAAAGATATCTGGATAACAGTAACAGCTAAAACTAGATGTACTTTTAAATATTCTGATATTCTCTCTGCCATGTGGCCAGTACCACATAACCAAGAGCTTCCAATCTCAGTAGCACCACAAACATAGAACTTAAATGAAGATGAAAATGTCGAATCTTGTGCTTTTTTTCTGGTTTCTCAGCGAAAAATGCTTCAGTGTTATCATCGCTTGAACATGATGCAAATGTTTTTAGAACTATGTAAAAAAAAATTCACAATTAAAAATTTAAAAGAAATGCCCTGAAAACAAAAAATGTAATATAAAAACAAATTAATAGTATAAAAAAAATTAAAACAGCAAAAAATCAAAAGAAAAATTTAAAAACAAAATCAAAATAATCTAAAATATTAAAATAAAGACAAACAAAAAATTAAACTAAATGTTAAAACACAAAAACATACTACTACAAAACAGTATAAAAAATGTGTAAAATATTAGCATCCTGAAGAACTAAAAACGCGCAGTCTAAACTTCTTTATTATTGCCCAGGATTTGACAAAAATTCCCAGGCAATTTAAATTTACGACGTAAGGCCGCATATTGTATGCATTTCACAAGAATGTGGTGCACAGTCAAGCAGTAGTTGCATTGCATGTATAATGGTGCGTTTATTGCTGATATCAGATACCTGTGTGTAGCTCTCGTATGTCCTATCCGCAATCGGCTGAGGACCACTTCTTCTCGGCGAATTTTCCTGTGAGAAGAATCCTGTAGCAATAATACAATATCTTTGATATAGCGAAGTTTGTCGTCAACTGTCATAATCCAGTCGTCTTGCCACCTCGTGCGAAGTGCGTGTTTGACATAGTTAATAAGGTTGGATGTAGTAACATGGAATCTTGTGCTGACTTATCAGGCAATGAACAAAGAGATCCAAACTTTTTAGAAAATAAATGTACTGAACCCCATTTAATTAATCAGTCAGACTTAAATGATCTGGTTTGTGATCTAAATTTATCAAAGAATCAAGTAGTAATACTGGCATCAAGACTGAAAGGATGTCATATTTTACAACCAAACACTAAAATAAGTGTTTTCCATGACAGGCAGTCAGAAATTTGAAAATTTCTTCTCTCTGTTAGAAAACTTAGTAGTATACTGTAATCATAATGTGGACTCTAACTGGAATCTTTGGAACATATGCACTATCCTGACGAATGACAACATTTTATTAACTCGTCAAAACTTAGTTTGAAAGCTGTTCTACTTCTCATTGGAGAAAAATACCCATCAATACCATTGCATATGCTGTTCACATGAAGGAGTCTTTTATGAAAATATGAAACTTGTATTGAGCAGGATTCAGGATGAAAAATATTTATCACATATTTGTGGAGATCTGAAAGTAATAGTGCTTTTACTTTGACTGCAACTTGTATACAATAAGTTCTGTTGCTTTTTGTGTGAGTGGGACAACAGGGATAGGAAAACCATTACATAAAAGAGCAGTGGCTAAAGAGAGAGGTACTGACTGTAGGAGAGAAAAATGTTAGTCAGGCATTAGTAAAACCAGAAAAAGTTTATCCTCCTCCACTACACATTAAGCTAGGTTTATTCAAACATTTTTTTTAAATATCCATTGCTTTAACAAAATTTTTGAATAAAGATTGTAATGGTGCAGGGTTTCAGTTTCTAAAAAAACAAATTCCCTAATATAAGCATGCTAAAATAAAGGAAGGTTGGACCACAAATAAGAAGACTAATGAGTGATCAGACATTTGAAGAATGTTTGAATGACTTTGAAGGTTGCTGCACGGAAATCATTTCAAAATGTGGTGAACAAGTTCCTTGAAAATCACAATGCCAGTAACTTGTAAGTGAACTCCTACCAAACTGCAAAGAACTTGGGCTGTAATATGTCATTTAAAATCCATTTCTTACATTCGCATTTGGATTTTTTCCCTAACAATCTCGGCACTATCAGTGATGAACATGGAAAATGCTTTCAGCAGGAGGTATCTACAATGGAAACACGATATCAGGGAAAATAGAACCCAAAAATGTTATCTGACTACTACTGTTGGAACCTAAAGAGGGATCTACCAACAGCAAATTACAGCAGAAAATCCAAAAGAAATATATTTTAGGCAAGTAAAAAATGCATGTAATGTATTGTCATATTACGTTCACCATACATTTTTTGTTTCTAAAGAAATTTCAATTACAAAAAATTGAGCCTGATAGAAAAAATCTATTAACATATATGAAATCAGCATAAAAAAATACTACAATAATCAACCATTCACACTCATTTAACAAACAAAAAATTAAATTTTGTTGACCATGTTTTAATTAAAACAACAGAAAATATTTTTTGTCCTTATTTTTATTTTCTTAAAATACTAATTTAAGACTGTAATTCACTCTGATTCATATAAGGTGTCTACTTAAATTTTACTTTTTATTTTTAATTATTTTAACATTTTGCTTTATTATATCTACTTGAATATTATTAATATTGATATAATATTATCAATATCTTCTGCATTTGATAAACTGCACAAAAATACATTCAATTTATTAATAATGATGATAAAAATTATCATTAGCATTAAATGTTCAGCATTGTTAGTCAAATATTCGCTGTACGTTAATCACAATGCTTTTTTTATGATAGCTGGAGCTCACTTTTAAAAAGAAAGTTGGATGACTAACATATTATCTCTCTCATAGTGAAGAATGCTTCTATCTACATGGAAATGCCTGCACATGTTATTTATGTTATTTACTTGAATGATGAACTTTTATGTTATTTACTTATCTGATTTTTCCCCTTTAACAACCATGCTGGTTGAAAGAATTCTGACCTAAACCATCCAAACTACAATATACTTTTCTATTTGTTAATACTATTCATGACATAAAATTAATTTTAATTTTAATTTTATTTTAAATTAATTTATTTTAATTTTATTAATTTTAAATTAATTTTAATTTAGATTTTATCTTTTTTTTTATAATCATAAGATATTTCAAAACTTAATTTAAACATAAAACATGGTTGTAAAAAATTCATTGTGGTTACTTCCTGTCATCAGGGCAGTTATGATTATAAGATAGTAGTATCAGCATAAGTTAACTTCGCAACTATTGATTAATGCAAACTATCCTAATTATATTAGACAAACACTACAGCTTAGTTCAGTGAACTTTTACCACAGAAACAGAATTCAGTACTGAGCTCACTTATCCATGACAAAATAATGCAGAAAACCTTCAAAAACTTTTTTTATATAGAATTCAAATAAATACGCTATATCATACTAAATATTGATTTTATTCTACAATTTCTACGACCTACATAAAGATCTATAACACTTGTAAGTGAATTTGAGGTATATTACTAGAACAAAAATTCTTAAAATTACAACAGAATTTAAAAGAATTTTCTTTAGTAAAGTAATGGGAAAATACTCAGTTAAATTTAAGACATGAACTACTACCATAATTGTACGAAACAGTTAATTTTCCATTAAATTAAACTATTAATCATTATTTTTAAACAGACCAATCTTTAAAACAACCTAACTATTACCCTAACAACATTAGTAACCAGTACAAATATTTTGAATTATACAAGCTCGCTTATAATGGTTATCATATTTATATTTTGAACTATCCAGCAAGTCTACTTTCCTATTCAACTAAAAAACTTCTTGACATTCAACTATATTTACCTTTTCAGAGAATATTTTCCAAAATAAAGAGTATCACTTAGATAATGAAGAGTTTCAAATTCATTTTATTTTTTACACTATAGAGTATACTAAATTTTATTATTACTAACCTTATAACAATTTTGACAGCTTTTAGATTTACTCTCCACCAATTACACATTGTAATTAACATTAAACAGTGCGTTTAACAACGGTCTTTAATTTAATGATTTCATATACTTTAAACTATATGTCATCCTTAACAAGTTAAATTTTGAAGATATAGTTCTAATCACTCCTACAATACTGTAAATATATACATTTATAAGAATATAATATATATCTGTAATAACATTATATTTAATCATAAATTGTACTTATTATTTATAAATAAAAAGTGAGTTCTATTTAATTATCTGGGTGATAAAAACCCAGATGCAGAGTGTTGCAGAGTGTTAAAACATCATTTTATACAGAATCAGTGTGTATATATATATATATATATATATATATATATATATTTTGTAAAATAAAATTTAAGGTAATTTAAACTTCTTAAAGGAAAGAATATGATTATTTTTAAAAATTATTATTTGCCAATAGAAAAATGTTAAATCTTAACTGGTGAAGTTAATTTATCAAATGCTCTCTGATAAAAAGGCTTTTCCATACTTTCAACTGTTTCAAGCGAGTGCCATCTATGAATAGCAGCTCCAGATGGACAAGATTAGCATAATAATTCAAAGAAATTGGATCGACAGACTGAAGTACAGTTTATCTTCGATAACCTAACACCTACAAGGTTGTCTTTTATACACTAGCTGTTCAGCAGTGATTCTGCAAATGTAAAATATTATGATGTAAATAATTCTTTATTATATTTTGACTAGGTGACTTTTGGGATATCAGTATTTATATCTATATACCTACATCAGTACATAATTACTGTATATCTACAATAGAATTTATTATTGTTAAATTCACTTTTAATAAGGACTATGAAGACTAAGAAGAATATTTTCGCACTGATTTAAAATATCTATTCATTAGCATAATATTGCTTGCAACAATTACTTTAAAATAATAGTATTATAATGAAATTAAATCCTGCTTGATGGTAACTTAAGTTTTTAATAACAATTACAAATTTGATGAAAGTTTTTCATAATCCTTAGCTGTTTTATGTCTAAATGTACCTTGAATCTGAGCTTTTATGTTTAATATCATCAGGAACCTTGCAGGGTTCTACTTGAGGTGAAAGTACTCTATAATAATGAGGCACATCCCATATTGTAGTTTCACAAATTTTGCTTGCTCTACCTTTAACACTATCAAAAATCTAAAACAAACAATTTTTTTATTTAGAAAATAAATATTCAGCTAATAATTATCATATTAAGTAAAAAATAAATATATATTTGTAAATTTTCATTTAAACAATAGCCTTTCAGTTATTGTAGCTCAAAATTTGCTGCAAAATATTTTAAAAAATCATATTTAATTCCTTGTATGAAGTAAAAGAACTATTGTGATTATGAAAATTTTGGTTTTTAGATTTCAACAGAAATATCCATTTTCATCATCCTTGAATCCATTTTGACTAGTTTGGTGTGCTGTCTGTACATACATATGTATACATGTATGTACATATATATCTCACATAACTTAAAAACAATTAGCCATAGGATGTTGAAATTTTTGATTTAGGACTGTTGTAACATCTAGTTGTGCCTCCACTTTTGATTGCAATTGACTGAACCAAAAGTGTCCAAAAACCCAAAATCCAAAAAAAATTTGGATTTTGGACTTTTTTTAACTGCAGTATAAGCCCTTATTGAGAGATGTTCAACGATATACCATAAGTGGTACTTATTTTCATTGGTTCCAGAGTTATAGTCAATTAAAATTTTAATTAATGAAATATTTGGATCTTAAAGAGGAAGGCACATTGGTTTGAATCAGACTTCATCACCTTTCTTTTTAATTTAAATATATTGAGATTATTAATAATTATTAATCTTTGATTGTAAAAAAAAAATTGCAATAAATAATAATTTAATAATAACAATAAAAAAAAAATGAAAAAATATCAGAAGTTATTGATGAAATAAGATTTTATGTACTTTTCATTTTTTTTTAAATGTGTGTATATAATTTAATAGGTGTACAAGGAAGTCATGTAGTGTCCACATCAGATTTTTTTCTTTTACTTTGTTTAAATGTATAAAAATAATTTTTTTTATGTTATTTGAACAACTCTCTTTCAGAAACAAGACTCACTTGCTTCAGAAAAGCTAACTTGTAGAAATGAATCAAAAGTTAGCATCCTTATAAAATTGAACAGACTAATACAGAGAAATTTGGAAGGATATGCATGATATACCTCGAATATTAACATACCCTAAGATACTTGATTCTAAAAGCTAATCCTTCTTTAAAAGATAAATATTCTGTAATAAGTAGTCCGGAAAATTTTGCTATTCTTAAAATGGAAATAAACAAAAATCTCAATAAAGCTTGGGATCTCATTACCCATCCTGATGCATCTATGAAGATGCATCTGATGCATCTAAAATGAGAAAAAGAGTCATATGAACAACTTTTTTTATCTATGTTTTATTAAATTTGTAGTTTTTATTTACATAATTTTCTTTTTAATGGATAGACGTTGCTTTGAATATAATGAAAATAAAAAACATATATATTTTCATTATCAATCTTTAATTTACCTTTTTATTATTATTACATTAGATTTTATACCTTTATAGAATATGAATAATACTAAATGGTTATAGAATGATGAAAAAAGTATTTTTGTTTTAATTGGGAGAAGGAATTTACAGGAAATTGAGGTTGTGGTATTGAATTTAAACAATCAAGGACTGCAGTAATCACAGATCCAAATTTATATTAAAGCAGTGGTATAAAAACAGTTGAAAATTTCCAAAATCAAAAAATAACTGATATTAATACTGATACTAATAGTTTCATACATCAGAAAAATGTTCAAATGATTTACAGCAGAAAGAAACAAATTTAAAAATGTTTGGGGTAAATAGTTCTCTTGTTTAATATAAGACAGATGTTAATGGAAAAAATCACACTAATTTATACAGTTATGAACAAAAGACAGGTCTGGTATGATTCTTATTTAAGTGTGTATTAGTTATAAAAGATTTCTCATTTTGTTGAGATTATAAGATTGATAACAAAAGCTATTAAGACATAAAATCAAAACCAGATAACTAGCACCATTTGCATATTTTTAACTTTACTGAATTGTAAAAATTGCTACAATGTTAATTGATACATTCACTTGCTTTTCAGCATAGTTAATAGATGAAACTTTAACTGTTCCTCTTTTTTCCTGGACAAAATAACTGGACATGATAAATTTGTTATAAATAAATTAATGTTAAAAATTGACAATCAAAAAATAGTTAAAAACTAAAACCCAACAACATAAAAATACATCTTAAAAGGAAAATGCCTGTAATTTATGCTAAAAGTGAAATAAAAACACAATATGTCACATGATATAAAGCATTTTCTGAAAGAAAACATTTTCCTTCATAAATAGCGAAACATATTACAATAAGGGGGTTCAAATATTTGAATATAAACAGAAGACCCTAAAAAATCATAAAACATAAGATAACATGCATGTTAATTGATACAGGAACAGCAGAGATCTACTGCTCCATTAGGCATCAGAGCTCAGTGCCATTTCTCAGCTCTAAATATACAAGTACCAGCTAGATCACATCTTATGTTTAATGTTAATAAAAAAATGACTGTGTTCTTTCTATTTTAATTTTAAAAATAAACCTAAAAATTAAAAATCAACGTAATAAACATTCAAAATTAGAAATGAAATATTTCAAACTAAAAAATACTTTTGAAAAACAGGATATGTGTAGATATGACTTTATGGATTTACTTAACTTAAAATAGTAAGAGTTTTTACTATTAACAGTAACAGTTTTAACTGTTTTACTAAACTGTTAAAAAACATTGATAAAACAGTTGTTAAAATGTTGATAAAAAACAGTTTAACTTTAAAAAAGCACAGACCTGTTCAACCATTAAAAATTAAAGCTTATAAATAAAAAAAGTCTACAACATTGTCGAAGTCTTCCATGTAAGTGAAGTATATTAACTAGTATTTATATAAGCAGTATAACAGCAAGTACTAAAAACTTTCTTTTCCCTTTTCTAAAAATGTAAAATCAATTCTCTGTAATATACCTACAGTCTGCTCCTACACTCATTAATTCATTACTTGGGCCTAGTTTTAAATATATTTTTTAAATTCTATTTTTTACAAATATTATTATACTGTATGTATATATTTATAATTTCCAAATTGTTTATGGTTTGTTTGGTTTTTGCATGTTGCTCAGCTATTCAGCTATGTTAGATATTTAAAAAAATTATTTCTACATGTCCTCATATAGTCTAAAAATTCTTTTTCATGATGACCTTAATTTTTGTCAAACTGTTAATTTATCAGTATGAGAAAAAAAAAAAAAAATATATATATATATATATATATACATTTTTGTTCCTTTTATTAACCCATTAATGCTAAGTTTTTATTTTTGATACTTTTGATGTATTAGGGTTGAAAATGGAATCAGGTTACTTTACTGGTATATTAGAAAAAAGTAGTTTTTTTTAGCATTTTTCATTGATATCCATTTGTGGCTTATGGAATTTCCAGTTACAAACATGTTGAAAAAACAAAAAGTATTACAAACACAAGGAAAACTCATGTGTTATGCCAAACAGGAAAGCGTTCAACATGTAGTCTTATAATACATTTTCTATGCTGTTTGCACCACATATGACACATTTCCTTTGTTTTCTCTCCTTTCCTTTTCTCTCTCTGGATCAAATCTAACACCTTCATTTATACGGCTTTTCCTTGTTATAGTTTAACTGGGTCTTCTGGTGACTTTAGGATTGGATAATGATTCTTTTTTCATTAATTTTCTTGCAATATTGCGTCTGAAGTCTAATAATGTGATGTTTTCATTCAAAGTAGTATAAAGAGCATGGATGTTAACAACATTAACATCAATGACATTCATAAAAAGAAGAAAATACTATTTCTTACCTCTAAATTTAATGCGATATTTTAGACATTTCAGTCCAGCTTATCAACTCCACCCATATATTTGTTATATAGCTCTACAGTGTTTTGTCTATCCATTCGACATTCTTTCTTTTCTTTCTTAGAATATCCTTTCACTTTTTCTAAAGGTTGTAGTTCTAAATAATTTGACAGAACTTTGACTCAGTTATTGTCATTTCAAATCAGTTCAAACATTTTATTACTTTCATCATAATAATAATTGTATGCTCTAAGTGCTTCTTTTTTCAATATGTTATCAGATTTCAAGGAACATTTATTCATTCTATTATATTGTGCTGTTACAGCTGCCTTTATATTAAGTTTCAGTTTCAATAATAATTCAAAGCTGGTAAAGAAGTTGTCAAAAAGTATTTCATATTTTGATGGCTACTGCAGAAAAGAAGTCATCTTCATTATTACAGAGGCTCTTATACCACTCACAACTTATTCTTCTTCACATTTTCCTTTATAAAAATCCTTATGTAAACAATACCCAGAATCAGAGAAGCACATGGCTCATTGTTTGAAACCAAATCTAATTGGCTTTCCTCTTATAAATTGTTTCAAAAAGTGGTGTCCATAATATCTTACAATTTACTCATCGACAAAGCTTTTGAGCAAATATTCTGTCCTCTTTAAGATTTGAATTTAATTTGTCAACACAGGTTGAATTTTAAATAGCTTATCTTTCTTTGCCACAGCAATTATGGAATTATTGTTGGTAAAATGCAAATTTCTTCTTATTTCTAAAAACCTGTGCTTTGGCATAAAGTTTCTAATGCAATTAAAATTAAGAACTTCGTCTTCACACCAGTATAATTTTTCCTCTGGTAAGTAATTATATCCAGATAACAAAAATATTCCAATAAACTTTCTAAGGCAATTTGTGAAAAGTTCAAAATTATGTCTGCTGTTTTGTCTTGCAAAATTTATACTTTGGGTTACTTTATAATTTAACAAATCTACATCGAAAAATTCTTCAAATATGTCAACAGATGATTTATTTTTCAAATATAGAGTCATTTTTGTTTTCATTTCAGATACATTATTGTATTGTAATTGTAATGTTAAAAAGATTTATGTCCGTTTTTTCCAGTAATTCTTCAGCAATACTTTACATTTTGATTTTTGCCAAGATAATGGATTATTTTCTAAGGCACTACAATGTACTTCTAACAGACCAGGAACGTCTCTCTGAAATATTATCATCAAGGTCTTCACAATCTGATACCTCATGCACGTTATTGGGAAGCAATTCAACTACATCGGTGGTTCTTGTTCTAATTTGTCAAAAGGTTCATCCTTTTTGAGTAGTTCTTTTATATCTCTAATACTAAGAAATTTTCTAGCAGACATACTGCCACAAAAACTGCAAAAGCAAAAAAAAACTATGAATTACTAAAATAGTTAAATATTATCAATTTTTTACCATAGCACATTCCATGAGCCCGAAATAGGATCAATATTTTTTATAATAAGTATTATATATACCTTTATATTATTGTGTTATCAACTAAAAGTTTGTGTTAATAGTCTCGCACACAAATTTTCCAAAAAAAGCGAAAATACGAACAAAACGTTCACTAGAAAACAATGTAAACATTAAAATACCATTTTACTGCATAGGTTACATAAATTTATATGTCAAATACTTTTACAACTAGAAGTATGTGTGTTTAATGAATACATATTTTATTTAATATAATCATGTTGTAAGTGAAAAAAAAAAATATATTCAAATCCCCATTTGAGGATCTCAGTAGCGAATGGGTTAAGTTCTTTAATATATTTATAACAGTAATTAATAAACATTCTTATGTGTAAATATAATCTATTTAGACAAAAGAGAATTTTTCATTGATCTCATATGAGCAAATATAAAAAGATTTTTACTCTAAGACCATTCTAATCCGCAGATGAATTTCTCCTAATGTGACTGTCTAAGTATAATTCTTGCATGATTAAATGTTTAATTAGTTTTTTATTACCAAATTTCTTAGAAGATTTCTTAGAAAGTGATGTGTAATAAATATCACTTAATTGTTCCAATTTGAAATTGGCACAATTTACTGAAATTTTGCCAATTTTTAGTCTGAATAAGGCTATTTTACCTTTTTGCTATAAAAATGTCGCTTTCTATGGTAAATAAAGGAGTGAAATATTTCTTGTTCTGTGAATAATCTTGACTCTAAATACTGTTTATAAGTGTCAAAACGTTTATGAGCCAATAATAAATACTGTGGAACTGTAAGTACTATCATATCACTTGCTGCAACATATCTTCGGTTCTTAATATCTTCACCTAAAACAAAGAGAGAGAGAGTGTGAGAGAGAGAGAGAGTGTGAGAGAGAGAGAGAGAAAGAGTGAGAGAGAGAGAGAGAGAGAGGGGAGAGAGAGAGGAGAGAGAGAGAGAGAGAGAGAGAGATCTGTGACAACTAAATATACTTTGATATTTTTGTTGTTTTTTTTTTTTAATTTACCATGACTTGCTTTTTAAATTTCAGAAAATGTACTTCCTGATAATCTTTTTAAAACTTTGATGCAGCCCTTCCTAAAATCACAATTTTCCAACACAATGTTAAATTTTCAGGTTTCTTATAACCTGTACTTTTTTCAAAATGCTATCACTGAATTTGTGTGGTTACCTCATAAGAAGTGGAGAGTGGCTGTAGTAGTCATGTAATGTTGTTTTCCAAACAGAATAATACTGATATAAACAACAAAGAATAGCCACTATTCTTGTCAGGACAGTGATCCTGCTGAATTGTTCCATTTCAAAAAAAATTTTCTGCAATCTTCTACTACTGACAGGTAGATATCCAACTGGAAATCAGTAATGTAGTTGAAACTCAGTTATTTTATAAGTAGATGGACCTGAAACTCAGATATTTTACAAGTAGTTGCTGCCTTGTAAAATATCTTGTGGGCCATGGATTTTTCACCCTTTGGGCACTTGACAATTATAGATGGCCTTTATTGAGAGACTGGTGCAGGCACAGTAGGAAGATGGAGGGGGATGTGAACCAGGAATGTTGGATCCAGGAAGCTTGTGCATATGCCCTAGATAGAAAAATGATCCAGACGTGACCAAAACAGGTTTATTGTTGGTTGGAGGAGATTGCTGGGCTGCAGAGAATATGTGTACATAATAGACACATTTTCACCAGACTAAGGAGAAGAGAAAATCAAGAGACATGTGAACAGATGAGGGTAGAATTGAAAAGCTCCTCTAAGAACCTCAGAATGGCTTTATAAATGGCCAAGAAGGAAAGTTGGAGGGATATTTGTGACCAGCTGAAAGAGAACCCCTGGGGCCTTGCATACAAGCTGGTGATAAGGAGGCTAGGAAGGTCCTTGCCTAGGCTCCCTAAGGTGTGTTTAAAAGAAAAGCTGTTAGCATTGTTTCCGAGGGACGTAAATCCAACATGGAGGAATTTGGCAGTTACTGGGACCACAGGTCTTGGCTGACAAATTGTGGTGTGTGGTTTCTCGGTTACACCTGAAGAAAAGCCCAGGGGTTGATGGCATAACAGCAGAGGCGATGAAGGCATTGGTGGAGGCCTCTCCATCCACATTTTTGGAGGACTTTAATGGCTGTTTGTACAAGGAGTATATTCCAATGCTATGGAAGATGGCAAGGAAAATGGTCTGGAAGATGGGAGAAAATGGTCCACCAGGTTATAGACCAATTTTCCTGCTCAACAGCCTGGGCAAGCTGTTTGAGATTATACTAGCAAGAAGGCTTCAGGAGGAATTGCAGAGGAATTGCAGAGGACTGGCAAACTATCAGACAGGCAGTATGGCCTCCAGAAGGGCAAAAGCTCGGTTGATGTGGTACAGAGAGTGGTGGATGTTGTGGAGAGGGTGGAGAGGGTGGTCAAGGGATCAAGACATGTTAGAAAGATTCCCCTGCTTGTCTTACTAGATGTAGCCAATGCATTTAACACAGTGAGATAGGAGGTCATACTGCGGCTGCTGGAAGGAAAAGGAATTGTGTTATATTTGCTTAGGATGATACAGTAGTACCTGAGTTGTAGAGAGCTTAGAGTAATGTCTGAAGAAGGGGAGGAGGTCATTGTACCCACGCAGTGTGGGGTGTGGGGTGCCACGAGGGTCCGTTCTGGGCCCTCTATTGTGGAATGTTGTGTGTATAACAACCTCCTTCAGAAAGAGTGGCCGCCAGAAGTGGAGCTGATGGCCTATGCTGACAATTTGGTCATGGTGGTGGCAGAAAAAAAGTAGAGCACTGTAGTGACGACGGTTACGGAAACAGTTGAGCAAATCTAGATCTGAATCCAGGAACAAGGTCTACAGCTGGCGGTTAATGAGACCGAAATTATAGTGATGGCAGGAAGGCAGCACTTGCCCTAGTTCTCAGTTAAAGTGGATGGTGTGGGGATTACCTCAAGGGATGGAACTAAGTACCTCAGGGTATAGCTCCATAAGTCTCGAAGATATGCTTTCCATGTGCAGCAAGTGGTTATGAAGGTAAAGCAGATGTCCTTGGTGCTGGTTAAGCTTATGGTCAATATTGGGGGCCCCAGAACTTCCAGACATTGATTGATAGCGTCAACAGTGGTGTTGGCCATGTTATATGCAGTGCTAGTATGGTGGAGGCTTTTAGGATCTGAAAAAACACCCAGAGGTTAAATAGGATGTACCAGGAAGTTGGCGTTAGGGTGGCACAACTGTTCAGAATGGTATCCCTTGATGCAGCACTGGTGGTGGCGGGATTGCCGCTGTTGGACCTCATAGCCAGGGAGAGATTGGACAGGGCCACAAGAGTAAGGAAAGAGGCGAGGACATGAATGCTTATGGAGTGGCAAGATAGGTGGTGTAGAGCAAAAGATGGCAGCTGGAATTATATATTGATACCTAATGTTACAGTAGTATGGGTTACCAGAATGCATGGAGAGATAGACTTCTGGACAGCTCAGTGGCTGACGGGTCACAGGTCATTTGGAGTCTATATCTCTGTAAAACTGGCAGAAGACAGATGAATAGCTGCCAATACTGTGGTGCGGTGGATTCCATAAGGCATATGTTTTTTGAGTGTCCTAGGTGGCTGGAGGAGAAACCTCAGGAAGATTTGTACTCACCGAAGGATGTAGTTGATCGCTACCTTTCGGTGAGGGCTGGGACATATGTATTCAATGGTTCTGAGGAGTACTTAAGCAAAAATTAGTTGAAGAACATGTGCAGGACAGTGAAGATGTCAGGTGAGGATGGTATTGTGGCACCAGCTCTCAGGGGTGCCCTAGTATTGTAGTCATCAATGGCTTCCGGGGGACGCGGCCTTGCTATCTGAGGTCGGCATCACTGTCAGGAGTTATGTGTACAATGTGTATAATCTGTTATGTGTATATAACAAATATATATATATATATATATATATATATATATATATATATATATATATTGTAAATAGAGTGTGAATGAGAGGTGTAAATATTTGTATGAATGTGAGGTGTGCCTGTGACGTGCATGGTGCTGAGGTTATGCCATCTATGGCAATTCCAGCACCACGTTGCATGAGGAAGTGAGTTTTTAGTGCGTCCCACTGCATTTTATGGTGAACTCTACACACCCAGTTTGTACGGGCTGTTGGTCATTTGGTTGAGGGTAATTTTCCCACTTTCAATGTAAAAAAAAAAGTAGTGGCTGTTTAATTCCATTCTCTTTTTTAAGTGGGATTAACTTGTAAAAACTTCAGTCACTAAAAATATATAATGCTCAGTTATCCAGCAAAGGGATTTACATCCAGTCTCTCATATCAGTGACCTGTGGGTTCACAGATAAAAAGTCAAACCGCACCTAGGCATAAACCAGGACAGAATAAGTGTGCTGTTGACAAACTCAACCCTCACATCTACCTTATGCACAACACACAATTCTTTATCATTTAATACATCAGCAAATAGATTCATTAGTATGAGTTTATAGAAGAAAGTTTAAAGTATTAATGAATTATTCAAAATTCCTTTACAATTATACTGTATGTGTTTTTTTTTTTAATTAAATACTCACTAAAATGAACAAAGAAACTATCACAGAAGTTTGCTGGAAAATAATAAATTACAACCTGCAAATTAAAATGACATGAAATAATTTTCTAACAGGATTTATTGTAAATCGAATTAACAAAAACAGAAAAATTTAGTTTTCTTCAGTTATGGTAATTTTATGATACTATTATACTATCACTATTATATTATTATTAATAATAATAAAAGTTTTTTACATTTAATTAAAGTACCTTGCTGACTGAGAATTAATTGGAAAAGATTGTATTCCAACTATCATATGAATCATGTTAATATTATTTGTATAATATGCATTGTGTTTGTCAAGTTATAACTTCTTATGCAAAAAAAGTAGCAATTATTTTATGAGAATACTCTTCTCAACACAGACTGAAAGAATTATTTTAAATAATTGATATATTAATAAATAATTTCAAGCAGTAAATAAAACAAAATGAAAAAAAACAAACTAGAGATGGCAAGAATAACACTATTGAACTTTAAGATAAGTGTTAATGTATCATATAGTAATAAAAGTACTTAGCAATCTTGGATGATGCTGTTTGGTGCTATCACTGCCAAGTTGAAGCTGTTGGAGAGACAGTTCACTGTCTCTCCAATGGCCATTAGATTTGACACTAAGTGTAGTATTAATTTCATCAATGTCCATGGGTTAAGTATGAACAGAACATTACAGTCAATAAATGCTATGTTCACTTGGTTCTTATATTTACCATATTTTTGCCTCCTTTTTTTTATTTATCAGCCACTACATTTCTTGTATTTTGTGTATTATTATTATTATTATTGAAGTGAATCATCAATATCAATTCAAGGATTCCTTTTCAGAAGTAGTTGCACATATTTAACAATTCTTTTATCCATATGTTTTTTTTAATTTTAAAACTTCTGTCTACAAGCTGTTACTGTTTCTTGTTCATTTTGGCCTTACTCTTTGTAGAAAATTAAATAATTACTATAAAACATACTGAAAGTATTATTTTATATTAAATTTATTTATTTATTTATTTTTATAAGTAAATAAAAATTATTCTAATTAAAGTTAGATATTTATTCATTTTTTAAATGACTTATTCATAAAACAAGCTTTATTTTCACTGCAAACCAGTTTTTACCATATAGTTTTTTTTTATCTCTTTGTGTAAATTAAATTCAAGTATACATAAAGGTATCAGTGCAGAATAGAAAAACTAAGTTTAAAAAATATTTTAATATATTAAAATATTTATTATATAATAAATATATATTATATTTTATAATAAATGTATATTATATTTTATAATAAATATAATATTATATTTTAATATAGTAACATTTTTTATCAAAAGAACTGAAACACCAGTAAATAAGAGATGGGAAAACTTTCATGGTGAGCAAAGCATTTGCCACCAGTAACAGTACACTTTGTGGTAGGTGTACATTCACTTCTTTAATTTAAATAATCATGTTATTGATTTACTGTAGTCACTAGGGTCAGTTAACTAACAGTAATGCCTCAGAATGTTCAACCTAAGACCAGGTAAGACCAAAAAACATAATTGTTGTGAGACAGTAAACCTCAATCTGTAAGTCATGTGCTCATTACATATCCTATTAAATAACATCACATTATAGTAACACATATCCTATTAGGTTTCTCTCTGAAATACATTAATATAAAAATAAATACTTACCCACACCAAAACATGCTCCTGCAGTGAAAATAGTGCTTTGCATATATATCTCTTCATTATCATCATCATTCAATGCTATATCAGAATTTTGGCTTACAACTTCTTGAGGTATCAATTTGTATTTTGTATATTTTCCTTTTATTTTTTTTACCAACATGTTTTGAATAACACTACATTTACCGTTCATTATAAAATGCGCCTTCTTAACTTTTCCAAAGCCATCTCCTAAAATATAAAATAAGTGTTTAGTATGCATAGTTAAGTGTATTTTCAGTTTCTCTAAAATGTTTTTATTTCACACAATATTATAATAAAGTCAAAAGGTTACCTAAAGTTCAACATAAAAAACAATTTTTTCAAATGATTTACTCATATGAGGTAATGAATTTATTTTAAATGTTGTATGTATCTATATATTCTTATTGTTAATAGACTTAACCTGTTTTTCATCTTTTATCAATTTATCTCTTTAATAAAATTGCATTATAAATAAATGATCATAATCGCTTTTGAATTTAAGTAACTTTTTTAAATAATTTCATTTCTGTCTTTGTCTTAACAAGTTGATTACATATATGAATTATATATAATTTATAATATATATATGAACTATATATAACCATATTTAAATTATGCATGTTGGGTCTAAAAAAATAATGTTGTTTGAATCTTGTATGTAATGTGAAAGCATAGAATATTTGGTTTAATCTACATGGAATTAACCCATATTCATATATATTTTTTTTATGCACTATTATTAACAAGTTTTTTGATTGATTATTTTTTGTATAATTAATAATAATTATGTTGTTTTTATAAGTAATGTGTACTTTATTTTAAAAAAATCTTGGCTGCTTTAATTCCTCTAAAGAAATTGTGTAATTTAAAGGACACCATGTTTTCTTTTATAATTGTTATTAATGTTTTATAGGCCTATCATTATTAGAACTGTTGATTAATTGTAGTATTTTTTTTTTGTTTTTTACCTGTTAGTTATCAAACAGGATTAGAAAACCTAGTTAGATAATCCTATAGTTTTTAAACTTGGGTTAGAAAACAAGTGTTTTCTAACCCAATTTGTGCAATAGCAATAATGTTTATTCCCTTTATTATTTCATGTTTAGAAAATATATTTTTATTATTTAACAGTCCTTATAAAATCATCTGAAGAAAACATTTTTATGGTTATTATAATTGGTTAGCAGTAGAAATAACTAAACTTAAAGTTGTTTATTTAACAAATTTTGAATTCTTATTTGTGCAAACAAATATAAATTTTTCTCTTCTACGACGCAAACAAGAAAATTAATTTCATTTTTTTATTGCAGTTTTGTGAATTTTTATTTATTTAATTTTTTTCTGCATTTACAAATAATAAAGTTTAAGTAAAACTTTTCTGACATCTAGCAGAATCGTTTGTCTTTATGAAATTTAAAAAATCGTTAAAAAATTTAAAAATAATTATTTTCAATTCTAGCTAGCATCATCATCACCAGTAAAAAACGTTTAACTTTCAAAATTATAATTTATTTAAATTTAAAATATCCACTTTATTCAGTTAACTGTTAAATGTCTTAATTTAGTCCAGAAATGTTTTACCATAAATCCATGCACTAAATGTAAGAGATATGAAAATTTTAATTTTATGGATGTCAATAAAAAGGTAAAATCTTTTATTTAAAGAGTAATCTGAGTTTAAAAGTTAGAATACATAGCTATAATCAATTACTATTTTAGAAATTTTTTTTATATAAATAAAAAAATAACCATCAAAAACATACATTGCTGTAAAACTTTAAACATAACACAAAATGTACAGCAAGATTAACTAATTAAATGGTGTGAATAAGTAAACAAAAGCATTGTAATTAGAAAAAGTCAGCTTTTATTAATAACTTAACAAAACAGAAAAAAATTATCAATCAGCCTCAAAGAAGCGTTGATTATTGTCTGTAGGTGCACATAAAGGAAAAATTTAATAAGAAAAAGTAAATTTAAGAAAAGGATTAATCAAAATGGATTTTGAACACAATTGAGTTCAAGACAAACTAGAATAAAAATATAAATATTCTCATAATTTATATACAAAGCTTGAATTTTGGAAAAATATTTTGATACCATTAACTAAAAAACTTAAGCATTTGGAGACCAATGTTTTATGGTCCTTTTTTCTTATTTTGGCTTATAAAATATGTTGCTAAAGTGTGTTCATTTCATCAAGGAAACAATCTATGTTCAATAAAATGTAACATTTTGTTTATTTATTGGGGTGTTTTGCCTTTAATACTTGTTAATTAATTATTTATTGTAGTAATTAGCTGGCATGGGTATATATCATGGAACATTGTTGCCAAAAATAAAATATAAAATAATGTAACACATTCCTTTCATTCACAAAGCAAACTTCATCCAAACATTTCAGTACAAAATACAAACACAACAAAACATCCCTGTTCCATAGTCTCTTCACATTCAAGGATTACAATAAGCACACTTTAAAACACTTAGAAACCCCACCACAGCTAACACAATTATCAACAATATATTTAATTTTCCTACTCTGCATGAATAAGACATGTTTTTCACCCATTTTGCATTCTTGTTTGTAATTCACAGTCTCTTTATTTTATGGAAGACTTATCATTGAATATAAATTTGTAAGTTACATTGCATAAAACACAAACATAATTCAAAAGTGAACATTAAAAAAAGCAGCTCATCCTTCTACTAAATACTTCCTCATACAGAGTTGAATGTTTTACAACAGAAAAGAGTACGTACTACTTTTATGTTTTACACTATTTATCTCAGTCTTTCTTATGACTGTGATAAATGTAAATTACTATAATTCAGTAAGTTCATTTGCTTTCTCTGGAAATAATGTTCACTGTGTAGACCAGAGGTTTCCAAACTTATTTTCCTCATAGTCCACTTTCAAAATTTTGCTGGTTCCAGTGGACCCCCTGCAGCTACATTTCTACCATATTTCCAGTCGACGGAAAGTGAAGATTAGATCTAACTATGAAAATTTGTGTTACGGCTGAGTTCCATGAACTAACAGCTTCTGAAAAAAAAGTGAGAATTGATTGGTTAATTTTTGATTGACTGTGCTGTGAGTGGATGTCAAAAAAGTAAAGTTGGCCAATCAAAAAAAATGCTTCCATCCAACTTTACATTTTTGACATCTACTCACAGCACAAGAAAGCAATCAATTCTCACAAATTTTATTTAGAAAACTTCCCATTCAGAGTGGTAAAAAGCAAAAGAAAAATAGTATATTTTTTGTGTTGCATTTATTCAAATATGTAATCATTACACTACTAATTATTATTATCATATTGCAATGTAATATAATAAAATTGTCGTAATATAATTAAAATTAAACATTAATAACGTAATGTAACTTCTACAATGACAATCACAAAATAGTTACAATTTTAATGGGAGGGATGTACTTGATAGATTGACAGCAAATATTTGGCTTCAGTTTTGTTAGGAATAAGCGCAAATCTCCCTGTTCTGTGATATTGAATCTGCTCCTTTTTTTTTATAAAAGGTTTGAAACGACACTAAAACTTTTTTTGACAAGATATGACTAGGGAAACGCTATCAAAATCTTTCTCGCAATTCCCCATAGTCCAGGATATTTTTCTGGTATTTCTGGCTGCAGCCAAAATGTTTGATACCCTCTTTTAAATTTCACCTTCAGCTCCTCATTAGTGCTAAGCACGAGTAGCTCCTCTTGTAATATCACATTCTCCACTTCCGTTTCATCAAATGGACTTATGATCATACATGGTGGTATTTCCATCATCAGAATATCTTTAAATCTGATTTTGAAGTCATCATGCAGGGCAATTAAATGTTGAACGTATGTCTGAATATCCTCATCAAGGCATTCTACCTGTGACAAGTTTGAAAACTGGGAAAATACGAGCAGACTAATATTTTGCTTCATAAATTTCAATTTTCCAAGAAAAGCTGAAATTACACCAATTGTTTTTACTAAATTGAGACTGTCCCCTTGTAATTTTAAGTTAATGTCATTAAATTTTTTGAACAAATCTGTCAAATACGCGATGTCAGCTTTCAAAGTGATCAGGTTTTCTTTTAAATCTGAATCTTTACCTTCCAGAAACTCTAAAACTGATTCAAAAAGTGAGTAAAATCTTGTTAAACAAGCACCTTTCGACAACCAGCGTACTTCAATATGTAAGAGCAATCGTTGGAAGTCTTCATCATTTTCATTGCACAATTGGGCAAATAAACGCGTATTCAATGCATTGCTTCTTATCTTGTTAACAGCATTAATTACAAGTTGAAGCGATTGGTGCAATCTATCACTCAGATTTTTTGCTACTAGGTGTCTGTGGATGTCACAGCGAATTGCAGTTACCTCTGGTATAATTCTTTTAAGATGGCTTATAAACCCACGATATCGCCCGACCATGGCAGGAGCTCCATCTGTTGCCACCGAAATGACGTTTGTGAATGGAATTGATTTTTCGTTAAAAAAAATCATCCAGGACATTAAATATTGATTCACCTTTAGTGTCCGTCTCCAAAGTTTTCGCGAATAGTAGCTCTTCATGAATTTCTTCGCCCATAACAAATCAAACATATGCCAATAATAATGCTTCATTACCAGGTAAAGTTGACTCGTCCAGTTGAATAGAAAAATGAGTTGTTTGCAGATAATTACACAAGAAACTTTCAATATCAGAGCTCATTGCATCAATACCTCTTTGTACAGTGTTGTTACTCAAAGGAATTCTTTTGAGTATGTCAAATGGAGTTTTGTGCAGAACAGTTTTTAAAACCTCTTCAACAGCGGGTAAAATTAACTGTTCTCCAATGGTGTGCGATTTTCCAGATTTCGCTATAAGTAATGAAATATTGTACGATCCCCGCAAGCCATCATCGTCACTTTCAGACGTTGAAGCGAACATACTGTGCACGGTAGGTCCCTTTTCATATTTTTCCTTCAATGTTTGAAAATATTTCAAATCTTTACCTATTTTATCAGGATGACACCTTCTTAGATGATCTTCGAGCTTCGATGGTTTCATAGTCATTGCTCAAAATTTTGCTGCACAAAAGGCATATAGACAATCGCTTGTCTGCCTTTGATGGAAGAAATCCAAATTTTAAATAATCAACACTGTACAGTCGACATTTCTTCTTAGATTCAGCCATGTTTCGTATCAGTTACCTACCGGTAAATAAAAAAAAAACTTTGTTTTAGTCATCTCAAGGCGGTCTTACTTAACAGGATATGACTATTTTAACAGAATAGGATTAATTAATTATTGCAATGAAATAAAGTACCAGCGGCAAACTGATTCTAATTATTAAAAGCAATAAATCGGTAAGATCCATAATAAAGTTTTATGAAAATGGCTGAACCGATTTTAATGTGATGTAAAACATTTTTTCATTAATTATATTTTGATATATTTCTGTAAATTCTAAAGAAAATACTTTTAAATAACCAGTATTTTGATATCACAACTCTGCGATTTTAATCATTTATTTATTACTTTGATGCACGTTACGAGTATGTAAAGACAGGTACAATTTATGAAAATATACAACGTGTAACAGAATAAGGGTTACTACCGGGAAATGGTATGTTCAGGATCAGTTTTTAATTCGATTCCAATAGTTTTTTATATATCTGAAAAAAAAATTTAGACCAAAAATTAATAAATCCTTAAACGAAGAGATTTCTTTTAGGAATAAGCTTTTGTACCTTTTGTACCTACGTATTTTTTGTAATTTGTGCATTTTTTGTTTACTGACGTGTACAATAAATTGTCAAATAAATAAACAAACAATAAAAAAAATAAAAGTAAGTATAACAAAAAAGCAGGTAAGTACTTACTACTTTTTCCGACACTGGCAAACGCTAACATCTATTCACTTTTACTTTTCTTTTCGAAATTCCGGAAACAAATGAGTAACGTTTACCCTTGGCAATCGTATTTATATTAGTGAAGAATCAAACAAGTTCATGCAAGATTGCTAGCACACACACCACAAGTCGTATTTCGTCCCTTTGCACGTCTGAACAAGCGTTGCGGACGGCGGCAGCGGCGGTGCTTTGCAAGTCTCGACACGTTCGTTGTACTGAATATAGAATATGCAAGTTTTTACAAGTAACAGTCGCTGAGCTTCTCAAAACATTATCTGCCTAGATTGATACGCAAAGTCAAGCCAACATTTTAGTTCTTCACTATCGAAACCAGATGAATTTTCGTGGACCCCCGCTTACGAATTGTGAACCCCCATTTTTTTGTCACGCCAACTTAGACCCCCGTCAAGTCCCCCGTGGACCCCTGGGGGTCCACCTGGACCACTTTGGGAATCAGTCTATAGACAATCCCTGCATCTGCAAGTGAAATTTAATCAACAGAATGTTACTTGGACTGATTTTAGTGGATTTGACATGCTGATATTTAATCAACAGAATGTTACTTGGACTGATTTTAGTGGATTTGACATGCTGATATTTAATCAACAGAATGTTACTTGGACTGATTTTAGTGGATTTGACATGCTGATATACTCTTACATCAGTATGTTTGGCTCAGTGAAGAATCCTAAGGAAAATCACTACACTCTTTGGTAGGCCTAGTTACAAGTTTGCTTGTTTCCTAGGTATGATTACACCATTGGTTATATATTTATATATTTCACATAATAGTAATATATATCAACAAAATCATAAAAAATTATATAAATATACTCATAAAAAAAAAGTTAATATTAATTTTCCATTCAATACACATAGTAGACTATTTCATTCCAAATACTAATAAACTGGAAACATAAACTAGTAATACATAAATTAGAACTGCAACAATTAATAAATATGAAGCCATAAAGAAGAGAATAAAGTTAGTCACCTAATATTAAATCTCCTTCTTTAAAATGTATTAATGTTGAAATAATTGAACAACGCCTCAGTTCAATATCTGGCCAGTCACCAAAAAAATAAGGTAGTTCATGAAGGGCATTTCTTACTTTACTCCACTCTTTTTCAAGAGAGTCCTTTAAAATTTCATCAAAATTCTCTTTTGTGATATACAGTAACTCAACATCACCTGAAAAATAAATATTTTCTATATATTTCATACAACATTATTAGTTAGGTATCATTTAATTTTGGCAATTATTATCATTGCAGATTAGACAGTAATCATACTTTTGTCAGTGTAAATCAGTTCTTTTTTTAATTTTATTCCAGACCTGAGTAATAAATCATAGTAGCATACCAGCAGAAAACAAATGGGCCACTATAAAAAATATTCTGTTTTCTTCAAATTCAAGTTGTAAATTTCAAAATGAAGAAAATTGAAAAGTTATTAATGTTTTTTATCAGAGTTTACTGTATAACATTTTGAAATCAATAGATCAATCATGCTTTTTCATAGGTCAAAGATTTGGATGATAAAAGCATAAATTTAAGACAAGTTATAAAATTTATTAAATTTTTTCAATCACAGAGTTTTCTATGCTTTAGAAGCTTAACAAAAAGTGTTATTTTTTATATTTCAATAACATGTTAGAAAATGTTACAAAAATCGTTTTCTCTGATATTCCTATAATATTTTTTAAGATTAAGAATGACTAAAAAATATCTTTACTTTCATATAAATCAAATTATTTATTTTAATATTCTCAGACTCCTTGCTTTTTGTTTTTGAAAACAGATTTAAAAAATTAAAATATATTAAAAATTAAAAAAAGATTTAAAACATATAAAAAACATAAGCATTTTAGATAAAATTTGCAATAGAATTATTTTTTCTCAGTGAACTATCAGAAACTTCAAATTAGTAGTGCTTAAACAATCTTCCACAGAGTTCAGATATTTATGATTGAAAAAACTATAACATTAAACATCATAATATTATAGGAATATTTCAAAAGTAGCTGTCTAGCCATACAACAACCTAAAAAAAATTTTTGTACTGAAAGCTATCCAAATTATTAGTTCAATTCTCTGTTGAAACCAAAATGCATAACCTGGCTTATAAAATTAGAACCCATCAGAAAACTTAACTACCCCAAAAAGATTATTCTTTTTTGATATTTTGATCTTTTTTGATATTTTGATTAACAGTTATAACAAACTGTTAGTACAAGTATAGCCTACATAGATCATGTATTTCCACTTAATAGAATGTTTTAAAAAGAAGGTTCAGTTTCTAAATGGTTCCTAAACATATCATGCTTGTTTAGGAGATGGATCGCAATTTTAAGAATTATTTCAGTCTAAAAAGAGTTCTAGTAAGATCTTTAATGGTTTTTCAAAGAAAGTTCTGTAAAGTTTATCTGAGGGTTGGGTTCAACATCAATAATAATTTCTTATTTCATTATTAATTGTGCGACTTCAGTTTTAGCTAGTATTAATCAGCTTCAGAAACTGGCATAAATCCATTAAACAGAATTGTAGCATATGATTTGGTCAAAAAGTAATCTTCCTCAACAACTGAGAATTTGCTCTCAAGGGTTAAGGGATCTGGTTCTTATCTGCTGAGGAATGAGAAAACCTTTATCTAAAATTTGAAAACAGTTATCTGGCATTGAAACTGGCTAGCCAGGCTGGTGTAGAGTTATTAGCATGGTGAGTTCTAGATCTGTTTCTTGATAAGGTGTCCTTCTTGATAAAATAAAAGTTATATTACACTTTAGTTATATTATTTTATGCCCCACTTCTATTCAAGAGTAATAAGGCATTTGTCAATATATTTCATTTCTGACATAGTCTAGAAATAAAAACTTATGATTGCACAGCTGAGAATAGCAAGAATTTCAGCTTGAAAAATTAGTGTATGTCCGTCCCTTGGCTGAACATTACCATGAGAATCATCTAAGTAAAATCAGATCATTCCTAGATTTACTGATTATGAATCTTTAAATAAACTTGACTGTGATTCTGAAGGGACAAATTAACAAAATATTCTGTATTATATAGCTGGATTCAATGATAGCTGGATAAATGTGAACATCCCAACCCCATAGGGGAAGACACCTGCCACGTGACACTTCCGGTTGCCACACCCCCTCGTCACTAGTCCTGATGGGCTTAACGAGATTTGAATGGGATTAACCATCTTATTTTAAAAAGTATTATGACCTTCTGTACAGTAATTATTTCTCCAGTTGTCTGCACAGAAGTTTCTGTAACAGCCAAGCATCTGCTAAAATTCTGACAGTGTTTCCAGGATTACCATTGCTGTTATAAGCATAATATTAATATAATATTAAGGACTGAAACACATACAAAGTGCACAGTTATTGCACAGTTATCGTTCAGCTGCCATAATGCTTTAAATCACAGGGTATAAAATTTTCTCAATTAATGTAAAAACAAGATTAGTGTAATCTATTTTGCTTAATAAGTAAAAATATAATAAATATAGTATTAAATACAAAACAATTATAAATATCTTTTAACATAATTATATTAACATCTATTCATTAAAATATCAAATAAGTAAACATCATTCAAGAAAGATGCAGTTGCTCTTTTCCAATGAATGTGTAAATAAGCATAGCTGAAAATCTGTAGATGTTTATTTAAGAAAGATGTTGCCCTACAGTATAAATGTAATTTTAAAGTAAATCAGATTTGTTCATCAACATGATAAAATGTGACTACATTTAAAAACTATTAAATGATCCACATTCAAAATGCTGGAATTTTTTCTTATGCTAGACATTTCAAAGGTAATTAACAGCACCTTCTTCACTAGAGATACCAGTAGTACCAACACTGCTGCTGGCATTCAACTTGTAGTTTATAATCTAAAAATATATATTCTATCTATAATTTGTTTGTTCAATTAATATAATTTTCTTGTCAAATTTAAGTTGTTTATAAATTTCATATTGTTTAAGAGAATTGAAATCTTGTTTAATATGTGTTATACATAAACTATGCATTTTATGATTAATGTCTGTATGTGTTCCATTTCTATGATGAATTTAATTTTGTTGCAAGTGGTCTGTTGTGTTTCTTATATCATGTTTTGGTGAATTTGCATTTAGTCTGTCCAATATAGTATTTACTACAATCACTGCAGTTTAATTTATATACTCCTGGGCTGCTGTGTTTATCAGTATGTATTAAATCAATATTATGTATGACCATGTGCATCTTCTTTTTTATTTCGAATGACACATTATTTCACAGTGAATCATTTATAAATGTAAGGAAATCAAAATATTATATTAGATAAATATTACAAAAAAAATACTCCTTTCTCGTTTCCTCATTTAGATGTTGAAAGTATTTTTAACTACCTAGGGCATATAAGACAGCCATTAAAAAAATGAATTATTGATGTTATTTACATCCTGCAGTTCAGCATATTATTCTGAAAGGTCACTAAATGTTATAAAGTCAGCAAAAAAATGAATACTATCACACTTCAAGTTATATCCAGTTACCACAGAAAAACATAACCATAGAAAATTAAAATTTAATTTTAATCATAAACACAATTTTTAGCATTCTGTTTTCTATGCATCTTCAATAAAACTTCATTTTTGAAATACCATTAAAAATGCAGTTACAACCTGTGTTCAGTTGACATATTTAGATATTAAAGTAAAGTTTATTTTTATGTGTTAGATAGCCAGATCCTACCATTATGTTTTAGAATTTTATTTTTGTTTATCTTATTATTTTACTAGTATTCTGTAAATTTTGAAGGTTGTTAATTCTGTAATCTTTTCAGTCATGTCACCTAACTAAAAATAAGCATTAAAAAACTGAATCTGAAATGGTAAATTGATTTCCTTTCACAATCTTATTCAGCAAAATTCTTTTTAGAGGTGAACCCAAAATACATTTGATGTAGCAAAATATTTGTAATTTGTTTTTCTTTTTAACTTGCTAATCCTCTATATTGACAGATAACATTTTACAGGGATAGTGATCTGATAATTTATATAAATTATTTTTAGGAACATAGTTCATAAAACATGAAAGTAAAATATGTTAACATACTAATTTTTAGGAACATAGTTCATAAAGAGTATTAAAACTACAGTAAAACATTTTAATACATACTTATTGAAGTAACTGTTGACATTCGTACATCATTGAAAAGGATTGCAACTTCTCCAAAAAACTCACCTGGGCCCAATTTTTTCACAAGTTCAGAAGTACGAAGTAATGTTATTGGATTAGTTGTTTCTATTTCAACATTAAGATGACCATGGATAATATAATAAACACATGATGAATTATTAACCATATGGCCTTGTCTTAATATAACTCTTCCAGAATTGTAACAGGCTATCATGGTATTTGCAATTAACTTCTCATATTCACTCTACACTCAACATTTAATATTAATTTTTTTTTAAATATACAATTTATATATAATAAATAATTATAATGTGATTAATAAAAATTAATATCAGAGTTAACCCAGTAATGATTTTTTAAGAGATCATATTTTACGCAGAATTAAAAAAACTTATTCTTTTGTTTATTATTTCATGTTGCATTAAGTAAAACCAGAACAAGAATATTGTTTTTATTTTTGCATGAACACAGACAAAATTTTTACATCTCTTTTTTAGAATGCAGTTTTTAAATTACAAACTATCCCAAAAATGATGGATTTAACAAAACTGTTCATAGTACTTAATATATATATATATATGCATACAATACTTATGCTGATACAGCAGAGTAGGCAATTGATTCAATGCTTTTAAATGAATGTCTATTATGTTAACCAGTTCCTTTCTTTTCAACCATCAGTCTATTTTTATGAATGGCTGGATTTTAAAATTGTTGGAAAAGGTTTTAATACTGTTGAGAAGTAGTTTCAATCTAACATCTGAGAAGACAATGGTTGTTTCTTTTGGAAGACAATGGGGATGGTTGTTTCTTTTCAAAGCACTAGCATCCCCATCAATCCATCAATACAATCCACAAATAACATGAAATTTAATGGTAGTTCAGCGAGTTGATAGGACTGAGTAAAAATGTCCCATAAATTATTTAAAATTTTATTTTAAAATTACTTTAATTTTAAAAAAAATTATGTTGATTACAATTAAATCTAATGTATGGAAATTTTTATTTAATAGAATATAATACGTCAAACCAATTTGATATAAAAGAATAATATCAATTATCGAAGTGGCAAATAAAAGAATAAATCTCCTGAATGGAACAACTAATTGAATTTTTTTTTCTTTGTTTATAATATGGTATAGCTGTTAAGTAGAATCACACAAATTGAACAAGTTTTCCAAATGTGATTTAGATAAGTGACAAGAAAAGAATCAATTATTACATATCAGTGGAAATTAAACCAAGACTGATTATTATTAAGATTAGATGTTGTAATGCCTTGTAAAATTATACTTCTAAATTTTAGGTACTGCATTTTAAAACATTTATGTAAATTGACATTTTACTAAAAAATACATCTCGTAACATTTATCTGTAATACTGAATTTTTTATAAGCATAAAGTATTTCTAATTTCATTTCTTTCATAGAGTAAATGTAGATCATTTTTAGGATCTAGCTTAACTATTGGCTAAAATTTAATAGACTATATGTAAAACATATTTTATTATTTATAAAAATTTAGAAACCTTTACATATCGATTATAAAAATATAAATTTCCAAGAAGTTCCGTAAGTTCTTCTTTTTCTTCTGGTGTTCGACTGTCTGGATGTTTTATCAATATTTTCTTAGCCTGTAATGAAAATTCTATTCAATTATATACAAGCAAAGAACATACAAGCAAATTAATCCAAAACACAGGGAATTTTTAATTTATTTCTGTGTTGTGGCTACACTCCTTGTCTGTGTAATGTGAGATTGTTATTCTTTGGTCATTTAGCAATTTTCATGTAATAAATAGTGTTTTGTGAAAGTTTATTTTATTTTTTTATTACAAAATCATATTTTCATGATTTTTGTTCTGTGTGTCTTGAATAACAATGGACATAACTCCAAAAGCTTTCAAAAATTGTTCCTCTTTCTCACAGCCTACCAGTACGGCATAGCAACAAATAGCATCTAAGTATGGTGTTGGACTAGGGTTAGTGATTGCTATTTTAAAACAATTTAAAATAGCCTCTTCTTTTTAAAGGACAGCAAATGTGACTGTAAAAGAAACACTACTCCAAACACAGGATTGTTTATTAGTGAGAAAAAATAAAGTTAAGTGAACTTTAATCAAGAATAGTAGCTAGTTAAACAGATTTACATGTGACAACTGTTAGATGCTGACTTCTTGCAGCAGAATGGAAAGCTTGTCAGACAACTTAAAAAGCTTTTAACGCCAACAACGTGCAAAAAAGCTCTTGTGGGCCAAAGCACATACTAACTGGACTAAAGAAGACTGGAAAAAAAATGTGATTCCAATGAGTCACATTTTTATGTTCAGAGGCAAAGCGTGCCAAAGTAAAAAAGCATCAGATGTAAATACATTGCTGCTCGTACCCAACAATTGGTTAAAGATCTCCAGAAAAAAATGTTTTAGGGTTGTTCACATTTGTAGGGTCTTATTCATTACTTCCAGTAGATGGTATTTTGAAAAGTGTTGGATATATAAAGATTCTGAAGGCAAGGGTTATGACACAACTTCAGAACTAATTCCCACACATTGCAATGGAATGTTCCAAAAAGATCTGGCACCATGCTATGCTCCCAAAAAAAATGGAAAAATCTTTTGAAGTATGAAACACTAAAATCCTCTTTTGACCAGACACCTCCCCAGACTTTAACCCAATTGAAAATCTGTGGGCAACAGTCAAAAATTGACTAGAAAATAAATTTTACCACAGAAATTTACCTCATTAAAGCAATATTGGTATGATTTCTTGATGAAGAAATCAAAAAAATTTGTACACCTATTGAATTGATACCAGATCACATACATGAAGTGATTAAGAATACGGACATATTAATTATTAGATATTCACAAATTGTACAGGTATGATTTTTTTCTAAATAAAGTTATTATTTATTAAATAACGTCTGTGTTCGGATTAATTTCCACACTACTGTAATTATTAATAAATAAGAAATTGAAAACTAAACAAAAAAAAAGATAAGTAATTTTTATAAGAATTACTATGTATGTGTATTGATAAGAACAAGCACATTACTATTGCTCTAGTAATAAGCTGATACATGTGAAACAACTGCCTACAAATAAATCTTAAAATTCTAATTTTTTCTGAAAAACAGATTCCCATAAAAATATGTGTTTACACAAATAAAAATCATGGTATGTTCTAAAAAATTAATTTACTCAACTGCATGCAAACAACTCTTCCCAGAGATTCTATAACTTTCAATGATCCATTATAAGAAAGTGTTACATTTATAGACCCAATATATACCTATTATTCCATCTTATTTATGTAATACTGAAGTTTCTTTGAATTATATGACCGTAGACTACTGCTACTTCTTCCACTTCTCTCTCTACAAATGACCATATAGTTATAATATTTAATATTTCTATTCTACTAAAGTTCAATGAAAAACCTTTGATATTTGTTAATACATTACCTTCAGCTGTTATACATGTACAGTGTTTCAGAACTGAAGTTCCAAAACTCTAATATGCAATCATCACTTCGCAACTCATACTCATTCTTCTAATAATAACATTATTAAGAGAGTGGCACAGGCCAATCTTGATAAGACACAACCATTTTCTTCTTCTAGTCTTCAACAAAAATCACTGAATCTAGATAATATTAAACTCTATCTATATTCTTCCTGGCTGTAGATTAGCAAAATTATCCCATAATCTTAACTTTGTTTTAGATAAATTGGAAGAACAAGAAAGTTTAAAAAAATTTATAAAAACAGTTACTTAAAATTTAAAACTAGGCAACCATTTCAATATTTAAATAATCTTAATCAGCAAATACTGACAAAATGGTCCATAAAAGATAAATAAATAAAAAATTGATAAGGCAATAATGATGAAGTAAATTAGCCCCCTACATTATTAGTAGATATTTATACCCCCTACATCCTACATCCCTAACAATTTGTTTTACATACTCCAAACGTCCAAACGTTGCCTGCCTGCACAATTTTTTCCTTCTAGCTGTCCCTCCAATATTAAAGCGACTATTCCAGGATGACTTAATATGTGGCCAATAAGTCTGTTTCTTCTTTTAACTATGTTTTTCCAAATGCTTCTTTCTTCATCTATTTGCCGCAACACCTCTTCATTTGTCACTTTATCCACCCATATGATTTTTAACATTCTCCTATAGCACCACATTTCAAAAGCTTCTAATCTTTTCTTCTCAGATACTCCGATTGTCCAAGTTTCACTTCCATATAAAGCGACACTCCAAACATACACTTTCAAAAATCTTTTCCTGACATTTAAATTAATTTTTGATGTTAACAAATTATATTTCTGACTGAATGCTCGTTTTTCCTGTGCTATTTGGCATTTTATATCACTGCTTCTTCCATATTTAATAATTACACTTCCCAAATAACAGAATTCTTCTACCTCAATAATATTTTCTCTTCCTATTTTTATGTTCAGTGGTACATCTAGATTATTTCTACTATATTTAATTACTTTCATTTATTTCTTGTTTATTTTCATGCGGTAGTTCTTGCGTAGGACTTCATCCATGCCATTTATTGTTTCTTCTAAATCTTTTTTACTCTCAGCTTGAATTATTATAATATCATCAACAAATCATAGCATCTTTATCTTTTCACCTTGTACAGTTACTCTGGATCTAAATTGTTCTTTAACATCATTAACTGCTAGTTCTATGTAAATATTAAAAAGTAACGGGGATAGGGAACATCCTTGTCGGACTTCCTTTCTTATTACGGCTTCTTTCTTATGTTCTTCAATTATCACTGTTGCTGTTTGGTTCTTGAAAATGTTAGAAATTGTTCTTCATTCTGTATATGAACCCTAATTTTTTTTAAATGCTGAACATTTTATTCCAGTCTACGTTATTGAATGCCTTTTCTAGGTCTATAGATGCCAAGTATGTTGGTTTATTTTTCTTTAATCTTCCTTTTACTATTAATCTGAGAACTAAAATTTCTTCCCTTGTCCCTATACTTTTCTTGAAACC